>NW_011495057.1:9137578-9160114 GCF_000754665.1 Bison bison bison | reverse complement strand
CTTTTAATTTCATGGCTGCAGTCACCATCTGCAGTGATTTTTGAGCCCCCAAAAATAAAGTCAGACACTGTTTCCACTGTTTCCCCATCTATTTCCCATGAAGTGATGGGACCAGATGCCATGATCTTTCTTTTTTGAATGTTGAGCTTTAAGCCAACTTTTTTACTCTCTTTTTCACTTTCATCAAGAGGCTTTTTAGTTCTTCTTCACTTTATGCCATAAGGATGGTGTCATCTGCTTACCTGAGGTTATTGATATTTCTCCCAGCAATCTTGACTCCAGCTTGTGCTTCTTCCAGCCCAATGTTTCTCATGATGTACTCTGCATAGAAGTTAAATAAGCAGGGTGACAATATACAGCCTTGACGTACTCCTTTTCCTATTTGGAACCAGTTTGTTGTTCCATGTCCAGTTCTAACTGTTGCTTCCTGACCTGCATACAGGTTTCTCAAGAGGCAGGTCAGGTGGTCTGGTATTCCCATCTCCTACATAATTTTCCACAGTTTATTGTGATCCACACAGTTAAAGGCTTTGGCATAGTCAATAAAGCAGAAATAGATGTTTTTCTGGAACTCTCTTCCTATTTCCATGATCCAGCGGATGTTGGCAATTATATCTCTGGTTCTCTGCCTTTTCTAAAACTAGCTTGAACATCTGGAAGTTCATGGTTCACATATTGCTGAAGCCTGGCTAGGAGAATTTTGAGCATTACTTTACTAGTGTGTGAGATGAGTGCAATTGTGCGGTAGTTTAGCTAATATTAAATTTCATGATTAAAATGTTATATCTTTTGTAAAAACACTAGAAAACAATTCAGCCAATGTTTTTGCCATTGGAAAATAAAGATCGCCTTTTTTCTTGTTTCCAATTACCTTTTCCTGATTTCCATTTGAGACTTCACCAGAATATTCATTAATATCTATATTTATACCACCATTTTGTTCATGACTATTTATATATCTATTTATATAAATAGTTCATGACTATTTATATATATATCATGATTATTTATATAATCTTCTAAGAAGATTGAGGCTTTCTCTCCAGCTCTCTTTTTAAAATTCCTGAGCCCTTACCAAAATCACTTCTAACATTCATTTTCTACTACACCCCCTTCACTACGATCTGGGCTTTTTCTAGCATGTACTTTTAAACCTAGTTTCAAAGTTGCTTATATATTTTGAGGAGTTTGTCACAGCAACACCCCCCTTTCAGTACCAAAATTCATACTAGTTTGCTAGGGCTGCCATGACAAAACATCACAGACCTGATTGCTTAAGAGTAATTTATTTCTCACTGTTCTGGAAGCTGAGGAGTCCATGATCAAGTTGCCAGAAAGATAGGCTTCATTTTAAGATTACTTCTCTTTGCGTTTAAGCAGCTGCCATCTCTCTATCATGTGATGTTTTCTTTGTGGATACGGACAGAAAGAAAGAGAGAAGCTGCTTCTTCTTATAAGGATACTAATCCTACAATCTCATTTAACTTTAACTATTTCCTTAGAGAATCCATCTCCAAATGTAATTAAACTGGGAGTTAGTTCTTCAATATATGCACTTCATGAAACAAAACATTTTGTCTTTAACAACGTTTCAACAGAAAAGAGGGCTGCAGAAAAAGTGAGTATCCAAGATAATAAAAGCAAAGGGTAATACACTTCATCAGAGGACAGGAGATTCTCCTTCCTTAGCTACCAACATGCCCTTATACTTGACTTATTTATAAACTGAACTTCTTGCATAATTCAACCACAGGAAATGTAATTCATTAGTTAACTTAAAATATTTAGGCAATATATTTCAGTTCTATGAGCTTGGTAAACACATCAGGATACAACTGTCATCATTAGAAGCATTTTTTAAGTACAAATAAATTGTTCAACTTGATCACTACCACACAAAATGAAAAGAAGATTCCATCATTCTCTAGAGAAACAATGCTATATAAAATAGCAAATCCAGAAAAATCAGTCACTTTGCCTAGTCCTGAGGCAGTCATGCCCACCATTCATATTCACGCATAAATCCTGTTATTGATTTCATGACCATGGAGAAGTTAACCAAGAAAGAGGACTTAAGCCATTTTGCTTTTTTTCATTTCACCACACATATAATTAGTAAAAGAGCATAAATTGGAAGAGCATTTTTTGTGCAAGGGCCTCTGAAGACTTCATTTAACTCTATTTTTTTCATATATATATATATATGTATCACTGAAATGATAAGGAAAAATTCCTTACTTAGTAATCAGCATGTTTATGAATCACAAAATACAAAAGTATGAGAGAGATAATTAAGATCACTTTGTTATAACTTGTTATTTCACAACTTAAGAAATATGAGGCTCAATCAGATTAAGAGGTTTGTCTAACGTCACAAACCTAATTAGTGACAAATTGGACAAAATCTCTGTTGTACTCTTTTCTAATGATTTTTAAAAAATATGTTTTGCTGTTTGTTTTTTTTTTTCAAGAATTTAGAACAGTGAGAATATAGTTAGAGATGACAGAGAATGAGCTGTACTTTCAGAAAAATCTTTCTGTGAAATTTGAAATCTTGATTTGAAACTTTGAAGACAGAGAATGTCATCTCTATATAATTAAGCAAGAGGAGAAAGAAGTCTTGGCATGTTGATTACCTGGGACAGAGCGCTGATGTATGTGTTTGCAGTTATAGCATCAAATAAAATGTTAGCAAAGACAAGAGGAAATAATCTATTTTAGGGAGCTGGCACCTTGAACACTGACAGAGTCTCAAAGGTTATTTCTTTCATCAGAATAGGCTATAACTATATATAGACAATAAATCCTATTTCTATTTCAGCACTATACATAGTACTAAAATCTTTTTTTTTTCCTCCTCGTGTCTATGAAAAATTCTCCTCACTATACTAATGAGAAAATTGCTATTTGTATACAGATAGTGAAATACTAAATTGATACCTCTATATAAGTTATCATAAGCAATATGTTTATGCTTATTAACTATTTATGTGTATTTCATTAACTAATGAAATGTATGCCAACCATGGTGTTGAAGAAGACTCTTGAGAGTCCCTTGGACTGCAGGACGTCCAACCAGTCCATCCTAAAGGAGATCAGTCCTGGGTGTTCTTTGGAAGGAACGATGCTAAAGCTGAAACTCCAGTACTTTGGCCACCTCATGCGAAGAGTTGACTCATTGGAAAAGACTCTGATGCTGGGAGGGATTGGGGGCAGGAGGAGAAGGGGACGACAGAGGATGAGATGGCTGGATGGCATCACTGACTCGATGGACATGAGTTTGGGTGGACTCTGGGAGTTGGTGATGGGCAGGGAGGCCTGGCATGCTGCGGTTCATGGAGTCGCAAAGAGTTGGACATGACTGAGCGACTGAACTGAACTGAGACAAATCATAATGTTACATTTTATAAATTTAATAACAAATCTCATTCCTCTTATATTTTGTGAAAAGAAGCAAATCATTATCTAGAAACACCAAATCAACAATTCCTATTTTTTTCCTGAAGATGTTCAAAATTGGAAAATGTCTTTTTTTTTAAATAGAAATTATTTACTGAATGTGTCAAGCTGTGATATACCAGCCTGAAAGAAAATGAGAGCATTATTGACAGACATAAAATCCAGATAGCTCTAAAAGAAAAAAATATATATATATAGTCAAATATATTGGGAAAAATATATATGCATTGTGATCAGAAACATGTATGCTAAGAGAGTCCTTGGATATTAACTAATTCAGGATGTGTTTCTGATGAAGATATGCTGGACCAACAAATAGTTCAAATTTAAAATTATGAAAAAATACTAAATTAATTTTTTAAAAATATTTCATTAAAATTGTCTGGCTGAGAATATACATGACATTTACATACATACATTAAGCACACTAATTTGAGTTTAATGACTCTTGAAAACTGGATGAGAGGTCATCTTATATCAGATTTTAAACATCTAACGTTGTGCCCATGGGCTTCCCAGCTGGAGCTAGTGGTAAAGAACCCACCTGCCAATGAAGGACACACAAGAGATGTGAGTTCAGTCCCTGGGTGGATAAAATCTCCTGGATGAGGGCATGGCAATATTCTTGGCAATATTCATGGCACTATTCCACTCTGATATTCTTGCCTGGAGAATCCCATGGACAGAGGAGCCTGGTGGGCCACGGTCCACAGGGTTGCAAAGTGTGGACAGGACTGAAGAGACTTGGCACACACGCACTCACGTTGTGCCCACGTGAGACAGTTGGTATAACTGAAAACTAAGATCCAGAGGAAACTGGGAAAACAGAGTTGTGATACATTAAATGAATGGAAAAACAGTATTTATTTTTTATCTCTGCAATCTGAAATACAATTGAAAGGCAAAAAAGCAATCAAGTGGCACAGAAATCACAAAGAAAAGGTTCTAAAGAATAAAATAGCTGTTATTGTTTTGAATACTAACATGAATATTTAGTAAAATCTAAGGATTATAGAATTTCAATTATTTGGATTATCATAATATGTGAGTTATGGATGCAATTTTTAGCTCAGAATAAAGTTTGTACTTCATTACATAAATGAGTATTATGTGAGATAATTTGTCCTTAAGATTAAATATACATGATATGTGTGTGTTTTGAGGGTGTATGTATTGCATTTTAATAGAACCCTCTTTTAAAAGTTAAAATCAGCTTTATACCAACTTATCGTTATAAAATCTGGGGAAAATATCAGTATTAACAATTCAAAGATGATTCCCTCTCTGGAATCCTCTAGAAACAGCATGTTGCTGAGGAATTGTGTGCACCTTGTAGATCTTAAAAAGAACCTCAGAAGATTAATTCCAATAATAGAGCAAACTGAATAACTCTTCTTTTGTTTTCTTCAGTTCTCTGAGTTTAAAGTCAACAAATTAATCGTCATTCTGAGAAGTCAGAATTCAATAAAATTAGTCCTAATTTCATATAGTCCATTGATAATTTACACTCATTTTATCATTAACATTTTTGACTCATTGACACTTAGAAAAAATTAATCAGAGAGAAGAACATCTGAGAAATAAAGGTTTGTTTGAATATGAGGCTGAAATATATCTGAGAATGTGGCTCAGGGTTTTCTGGAACCTATTTTTCTCCCCATCTTGTTACTTGTTATGCTTTTTGCAAGAATAACAATCCCTGTCTCATTTTCTTTTGGGGGTTTGTATTTTCTCCAACTCATCAATTTGTTTTCACTGTGTGTGTGTGTGTGTGTGTGTGTGTGTATGCTAAGTCGTGTCAGTCATGACCAACTCTTTGTGATCATATGGGCTATAGCCTGCCAGGTTCCTTGGTCCATGGAATTCTCCAAGCAAGAATACTGGCGTGGGTTGCCTTGCTTTCTTCCAGGGGATCTTCCTGACCCAGGGATCAAACCTGTGTCTTTTGCATCTCCTGCATGGGCAGAGGGATTCTTTACCACTAGTGCAACATGGGAAGCCTTATTTTCACTGGGAACCTCTATGTCTTTGCCTGACTCCAACTCTCTGTTCATAGTTGACTAGTTCAAGAATAGATTCAAGTCCAGCAAAGATTTTTCTTTAAAGTTTTCAAAATTTTCAGGTTTTGTGGTGATAGATATTACAAGATGAAGAACTGGCAATGTGTGAGTATTTGTGTCCTCCTTAAGGGAAATAAGCTTGACGAGAGACAAAAAAATGAAGTATACAACTGCAGATAAGCATAATTGAAAAACTAAGACAGAGACTTGATGGCATCCAAGTTCCTGATATGGTGTGGTTTTCATTTGTTTGCCTACTTTTAAGTTTTATATCTATTGATGCTGGTTAAGATGGAGGTCAGGAGGAGAATGGGGTGACAGAGGATGAGATAGTTGGATGGCATCATTGACTCAATGGACATGAGTTTCAGCAAACTCTGGGAGATAGTGAAGGACAGGGAAGCCTGGCATGCTGCAGTCCATGGGGTTGCAAAGTGTTGGCCACAACTGAGCAACTGAACAACAGAAACACATATATATGTATGTGTATATATATTTATCATTTGGTCAATTTGTCTTTGCAATTTCCTGTTTGTTTGCTTTTTTCTGTATGAGTTCAAGTACAAATTCTGTACCTTCTAACCTGAATAGTCATGAACAATGGAATTGGCCCTGACAGGATTTTGTTTATAAATATTTTAGTAGGATGGATTAAAAAAACAAAGACATGCTGAATAATTCATTTAAATAATTATATTCAGCTATTTCATTAATAATTTTATGCAGTTATCCTATATTGTCTTCATAGTGGTCAAGTTATGGATGGGATGCTCCTCTCTCAGTTAACTTTCTGCCTCACAAGAAACACCTTCTCAGTTTCCAGTGCTGGTTTCTCCACTTCTCCTTGAACTCTAAAATTTTCAGAAATCTGGCATTCAGTCTTGGAGTCTCTATTCTTTACCATCTTTACTCACTTACAACGATCTCAGGGATTTAAATATTATCTATGTTATCCATCCAAAATTTAATCCCATAGCTCAAGTCAGGCATATTCTCTGCATGAAAGACATGTACATTATATGGTTTACTGGACATCCTCATGGGGATGTCTAGAAGTCAATTCAAGTTTAAAGTTCAGATGTAGTCTCAGCATCCTCTTGTGCTTAATGTACTTTTCCTGCCATCCTCATCTCAATAAATGCCACTGCAGTCTCCAAGTTACACAAGAAAAACAAAAAAAAACAACCAAGAGTTGAAATGATTTTGAAATTAAAATAATACACATATTTATTATTTTCTGCACAAAAGCAATTTCTATTTATTCTAAATAAAATACTTATTCAAAATGTGGTCATCAGAATCTAATTAGCCACTACTTTGGTCAAACTATTCCTCATCTCTTTCAACTTTTGTAACAACCCCTGACACGTCATCCTGCTTTGAACTCCTGCAAGTGAATTATTCTAATAGCTTCAGAATGACTTTTCACTCTATATGGCAGGAGAAGAGAATCTTTCACTGTTCCATTCAGATCCACCAGTAGCATCCAATCTCTTTCTAAATAAAAGCCTACACCTTCACAATGGCTTTGGAAATCTAAATTAATTCGGATGAGGGCTAACTCTGATTTCTTCTCCTACAATTCTCTTCAGCTCTCTAACCAAACCACACGTGCCTTATTCCTCTCCTTGCATTTTAATAGAACCCTGTTCTAAAAGTCAAAACAGGCTTAATACCATCTTATCTTTATAAAAATCCAGTCACTTATGCCTTCTTCCTGTCCTTTGAACACAGCAAAAATATGAGTCCACTTTGTGACCTGGAATTTTCTATCTCTTCAGTCTGGAAAGGACAAAAATACTTGTAAGATTTAGTCCACTACTTAATTATTATACGTTTCTTTTAATGTAACATCCTATAATTCTTATCCTTGATATTTTATAATTCTTTTTAAAGATTGCCTTATTTTATTTAAAAATCCTTAATTTAGTCATCTGCATTTTTATCTTTATAAATCATCGTGTACTGACAAGCAGAATTTAGGAGAATTCAGCACCACCAAATCAGCCTTGCAACAAATATGAAAGGAACTTACAGAGCTAACAAACACAAGAGAAAGTAAAGACCTACAAAAACAAGCCTAAAACAATCAAGAAAATGCCACTAGGATTATAGGTGTCAATAATTACCTTAAAAGTAAATGGATTAAATGCACCAACCAAAAGATACAGACTGACTGAATGGATACAAAAATAAGATCCTTATAAATGCTGCCTACAAAAGACCCATTTCAGACCTAGAGATACAGACACTGAAAGTAAAAGGATGGAAGAAGATATTTCATGCAAAAGAAAACCAAAAGAAAGCCAGAGTGGCAATCCTTATTTCAGATAAAATATATTTTAAAATAAAGACTATTATAAGAGACAAAGAAGGGCACAACATAATGATCAAGGGATCAATCCAAGAAGAACACATAATAATTCTAAGTATTTATGCACCCAACATAGGAGCACCTCAATACATAAGAAAAACACCAACAGGCATAAGAGGGGAAATCAACAGTAACACAATAATAGTAGGGGACTTTAATACCCCATTTACACCAGTGGACAGAACATCAAAACAGAAAATCAATAAGGAAACACAAACCTTAAATGAAACATTAGACCTAATGGACCTAATTGGTATCTTCAGGACTTTTTACCCAAATGCAGACAAATACTCTTTATTCTCAAGTTCAGATGGAACATTTTCCAGGATAGACCACATCTTGGGCTACATATCAAACCTCAGTAAATTTAAGAGAATTGAAACTGTATTAAGTATCTTCTCTTATCACAACCCTATGAGTAAAAGTCACTCGGTAGTGTCCAAATCTTTGCAACCCCATGGACTGTAGTCCATGGAATTTTCCAGGCCAGAACACTGGAGTGAGTAGCCTTTCCCTTCTCCAGGAGACTAGATATCAACTACAGGAAAAAAAAAAAAAACAGCAAAAAACACAAACTCATGGAGATTGAACAATACATTACAAAATAACAAAGAAGTTACTGAAGATATATTGCTGCTACTGCTAAGTCGCTTCAGTCGTGTCCCCATAGACGGCAAGACCAGGCTCCCCCGTTCCTGGGATTCTCCAGGCAAGAACACTGGAGTGGGTTGCCATTTCCTTCTCCAATGCATGAAAGTGGAAAGTGAAAGTGAAGTAGCTCAGTCATGTCCAACTCTTAGCGACCCCATGGACTGCAGCCTACCAGGCTCCTCCATCCATGGGAGTTTCCAGGCAAAGTACTGGAGTGGGGTGCCATTGCTTTCTCCAAAGAAATATTAAAGGAAATCAAAAGATTCCTAGAATCAAATGACAATGAAAACACGATGACCCAACACCTTCACAACAGCCAACACATTTAGCACAAGCAGTTCAACGAGGGAAGGTTATAGTGATACATTCATACCTCAAGAAACAAGAAAAGCATCAAATAGACAACCTAACTCAGCATCTACAGCAGCTGGAAAAAGAAAAACAAAAAAACCTCAAAGTCAGCAGAAGGAAATAAATCATAAAGATCATAGCAGAAATAAATGAGAAAGAAATGAAGAAAACAATAGTAAAGATTAATAAAACTAAAAGCTAGTTCTTCCAGAAGATAAACAAAATTGACAAACCACTAGCCAGACTCATCAAAGAAAAAAAGGGAGAAAAATCGAATAAATGAAATTAGAAATAAAAAAGGAAAGGTTAAAACAGACAACACAGAAATTCAAAGGATCATAAGAGAATATTATGAGAAACTATATAACTAATAAAACAGACAACCTAGAGGAAATGGACAGATTCTTAGAAAAGTTCGACCTCCCAAAACTGAACCAGGAAGAAATAGGAATTATGAACAACCCAATTACAAACAAGGAAATCAAGACAATGACCAAAATTCTCACCAAAAACAAAAGCTCAGGGCTATATGATTTTACAGGGTAATTCTATCAAACATTTAGAAAAGATCTAATGCCTATTTTCCTGAAACTCTTCCAAAAAACTGCAGAGGAAGTAATACTTCCAAACTCAATTTACAAGGCCACAATCACCCTGATACCAAAACCAGGCAAAGAAAACATGAAAAAAGAAAATTACAGGCCAATATCACTGAATATAGAGACAAAAATCCTCAACAAAATTCTAGCAAACAGAATTCAGCAACAGATTGAAAAGCTCATGTGGTACATGTATAAAATGAAATACTGCTGCTGCTGCTGCTAAGTCACTTCAGTCGTGTCCGACTCTGTGCAACCCCTTAGATGGCAGCCCACCAGGCTCCCCCATCCCTGAGATTCTCCAGGCATTTCCTTCTCCAAAGCGTGAAAGTGAAGTCCCTCAGTCATGTCCAACTCTTAGCGACCCCATGGACTGCAGCCTACCAGGCTCCTCCTGGGATTTTCTTGCCTGGGATTTTCCAGGCAAGAGTACTGGAGTGGGGTGCCATTGCCTTCTCCAAAATGAAATACTACTCAGCCATAAAAAGGAACACATTTGAATCAGTTCTAATGAGGTGTATGAACCTAGAACCTTTTATACAGAGTGATGGAAGTCAGAAAGAGAAATAAATATCATATACTGATACATATATATGGAATCTAAAAAGATCAGATCAGATCAGTCACTCAGTCGTGTCCGACTCTTTGCCACCCCATGAATCGCAGCACACCAGGCCTCCCTGTCCATCACCAACTCCCAGAGTTCACTCAGACTCATGTCCATTGAGTCAGTGATGCCATCCAGCCATCTCATCCTCTGTCGTCCCCTTCTCCTCCTGCCCCCAATCCCTCCCAGCATCAGAGTCTTTTCCAATGAGTCAACTCTTCGCATGAGGTGGCCAAAGTACTGGAGTTTCAGCTTTAGCATCATTCCTTCCAAAGAAATCCCAGGGCTGATCTCCTTCAGAATGGACTGGTTGGATCTCCTTGCAGTCCAAGGGACTCTCAAGAGTCTTCTCCAACACCACAGTTCAAAAGCACCGATTCTTCGATGCTCAGCCTTCTTCACAGTCCAACTCTCACATCCATACATGACCACAGGAAAAACCATAGCCTTGACTAGACGAACCTTTGTTGGCAAAGTAATGTCTTTGCTTTTGAATATGCTCTCCAGGTTGGTCATAACTTTCCTTCCAAGGAGTAAGCGTCTTTTAATTTCATGGCTGCAGTCCCCATCTGTAGTGATTTTGGAGCCCAGAAAAATAAAGTCTGACACTGTTTCCACTGTTTCCCCATCTATTTCCCATGAACTGGTGGAACCGGATGCCATGATCTTTGTTTTCTGAATGTTGAGCTTTAAGCCAACTTTTTCACTCTCCACTTTCACTTTCATCAAGAGGCTTTTGAGTTCCTCTTCACTTTCTGCCATAAGGGTGGTGTCATCTGCATATTTGATGAATTTATTTTCAGGGCAGCAATGGAGAAACAGACATAGAGAACAGGCCAATGGACCTGGGGGAGAGGAGGAGGGAGAAAGCGGGATGTATGGAGAGAGTAACATGGATATTTACAATATATGCAAAACAGATAGTCAGTGGGAATTTGCTGTATGACTAAGGAAATGCAAACTGGGACTCTGTGATAGGCTGAAGAGTGGGATGGGGAGGGTGATGGGAGGGAGGTTCAGGAGGGAGGGGGCATGGGTGCACCTATGGCTGATTCTTGTTGACGTATGACAGAAAAAAATCTGTAAAGGAATTATCCTTCAATTAAAATATTTTTTTAAAAAAGAAAAAATCATCATGTATTGATAATATGTACATTTTTAATCTCCTATTATATTCAAAGAATATGTTTACTATTATATACAGCATTTTAATAGTTGATATGTTAGATTGTAAGCTTAGTTAAGCTATATAATTCAGTGCAGTAAGTATTAATTTTCCATTTAATAGGAACATAAAACTCAGGAAAATCCCCCCAGTTATTCAGTCATACAACCAAATATTTGGGAAATATGACTTAAACACATATCTTGGGCTTTCTCATTGGACCAAAGTTCTATTCCACA
Source organism: Bison bison bison (assembly GCF_000754665.1). Classification (NCBI taxonomy): domain Eukaryota; kingdom Metazoa; phylum Chordata; class Mammalia; order Artiodactyla; family Bovidae; genus Bison; species Bison bison. Next base: position 9,148,609 of record NW_011495057.1, on the reverse strand, counting down.
TCTTATGAGTGGTGCAAAAGAGTCTGTCATCTCTTGATTTAAGTCCTTTCCTTTAAGTTCAACCTTTATAATGTGTACAAAACAATTACTTGATTTCTGTGATCCTTAATCTTTCATGTATGCAAAATGATGATTTAATTTATGTAAGCCTAACAGTACTTTGGCCACCTCATGCGAAGAGTTAACTCATTGGAAAAGACTCTGATGCTGGGAGGGATTGAAGGCAGGAGAAGGGGATGACAGAGGAAGAGATGGCTGAATGGCATCACTGACTCGATGGATGTGAGTCTGAGTGAACTCCGGGAGTTGGTGATGGACAGGGAGGCCTGGCGCGCTGGGATTCATGGGGTCGCAAAGAGTCGGACACGACTGAGCGACTGAACTGAACTGAACAATTATTTCATTAGTGAACTTGGTACATAGGAAAGTGCATGATGCCCAAAGCATGCATACCGAATTGCATATACTAGTCCTTCATATTTCATAGAAAACTTTATAAAACTATAATTAAAACTTTATAATTCACTAGCTATTTAGAATTTAAGAAAGAGCTAATTTTTCTTCTTGACTATTTATATGTTTGAAGGCAAGATTCTTGTCTTCATTTGTTTTTGATGCAAATTGCTGCTCTTTAACACAAACTACACAGACAATACGGATAATCTCTACCCCTCTCACCACCCAAAATGTAATCAATGCAGTCTGGTTTTACTATTTTAAGATGTGATAAAAGTTAGCAACAATTGAAAACATAACACATTTATCATCAAGATAGCTGAATTGGGAGATGACTGTTAAATGATTAAATTGGAACATTGCTTATTCTAAAATAAATTATATTTTACTTATTTACTAACTATTCACCCTGGTCATTGGAGAAGGCAATGGCAACCCACTCCAGTACTCTTGCCTGGAAAATTCCATGGACAGAGGAGCCTGGTAGGCTGCCGTCTATGGGGTCGCACAGAGTTGGACACGACTGAAGTGACTTAGCAGCAGCAGCAGCAGCACCCTGTTCATAACTGAGTATTTTTAATTTTAGTAATAATGCCAAATTTTCATAGTTTTATGGTTTTACAATATCCTATCCTGTTTGATTTATGATTTACTCTCTTAATTTTGTAACATAGGGAAGTGGAAGAAATATTACCTTCATTATATATATTAATAAACTATATCCCATATAAAGTAAGATGTACTGATGGCCAAATATCTAGTGCATGAGCAGCCTAAATTGGAACAAGGTTATTTGGACTTTTAGTTTATTACAACTGAATATTATACATATAGTATGAAAGTCACTATGTAAAAAGTTCTCTTCAGAAGCAAAAAATTGAGTTTACATTTCTATTTATTTTCCATAATAAATAATTGTATAAATGATGTATACTCTTGCTGTAAAATATATTTTAATGTTTCCTAAGTTAAGATAATGTTATATTGAATATAATGGTCTTTGAATTGATAACATAATCAACTAGCAGCAGTATCAGTAAGTGGCTCTTATACCAGACATTTTCAATATTTATATGGCTTTACTGGAGAACTTTAAAAGTATTAGTAACTAAAATATTCATTGATGGCTTATTATAACTATTCTTTTGGACCCATACACTGCTTATTCAAATACAGTGAAAAGAGATAAATGATAGAGAGCAGAAAGTAATCATAATTTTCTCTTTTAAGACATGATTAAAAGGGCAATTTGGAATGTAATAATTAATGTCACTGATAATTGTAGTACTGTATGACATGCTGAGACATTCTGTGTCATTTAACAGGTTTGGATTTTCAAGGCAAACTTCTAAAAGTGGTTAATTCTTCCCAGGCAGTATGCCTACAATTTAGATAGCAGATTCATTATTTTGGATACAATGAGTTGGACATAAATGAATAAGTTAGATTTACACCAAGCAATACTCTGAGAATATTCTCCACATCATTCAGTAAGCATTAGATTTTTAATAAGAATATTTTGACTAAAGTCATAATATAACATAGTCATAAGCTTAAAATTATAGTAAGGCAGAAACTACCTTAAGTAAGTGGTAAAATGTAGGTACACATACACATATCTGCTTACATATTGGCAAAAGGTAAGTACCTATATTCCCTGGTAGCTCAGCTGGAAAGAATCCACCTGCAATGTGGGAGACTCTGGCTCAATTCCTGGGCCAGGCAGTTCCCCAGGTGAAGGGATAGGCTACCCACTCCAGTATTCCTGGGTTTCCCTAGTGGCTCAGATGGTAAAGAATCTGCTTTCAATGCAGAAGACATGGGATGGGAAGATCCCCTGGAAGAAGGTATGTCAACCCACTCCAGTATTCTTGCCTGGAGAATCCCCATGGACAGAGGAGCCTGGTGGGCTACAGTTCATGAGATCACAAAAAGTTGGACATGACTGAGTGACTAAGAACAGCACAAATACCTATATTCATTCATTAATTTATATATTACTTTTGAATATCAAGTGACTGATATGAAAATAAAGTTAGAGTCTAGTGAAAGATACTTACAATTCAAAAATAAATAACATCATTCAGTAGACTGACAAATGCTATGATTGAGGTTATTATGGATGCAAAGACAGCAAGAGCAATTAGTAATAGGAAACCTAATTTTATTGATTCAGAAAAGACTTCCTCAAAAAGGCAACAGGTGCATACAGATAGGTAAAGAATGAACATGTTATTAACCAGATGGTGGCTCAGTGGTGAAGAATCTGCCTGTCAATGCAAGAGGCACAAAAGATGTGGGTTCGATCCCTGGGTTGAGAAGTTCTCCTGGAGAAGGAAATGGCAACCCACTCCAGCATTCTTGCCTGGAAAAACCCATGGACAGAGGAGCCTAGGAGGCTATAGTCCATGAAGTTGCAAAGAGTTGGACATAACTTAGCAACTGCTGCTGCTGCTAAGTCTCTTCAGTCGTGTCCGACTCTGTGTGACCCCATGGACGTCAGCCCACTAGGCCCCTCTGTCCCTGGGATTCTCCAGGCAAGAACACTGGAGTGGGTTGCCATTTCCTTCTCCAATGCATGAAAGTGAAAAGTGAAAGTGAAGTCACTCAGTCGTGCCCGACTCTTAGTGACCCCATGGACTGGTACCCCATGGACTGCAGCCTACCAGGCTCCTCCGTCCATGGGATTTTCCAGGCAAGAGTTGTGTAGTCGGTTGCCATTGCCTTCTCCTACACAACAAAATAACAACGAACTAGGTAGAGATGGTACTGTCAATGAGGGAAAGTTCTCACTTACCCAAAAGCAGGAGAAAGTAGGGTGTTTTGCAAGAACTTCATGTATATTTGTATGATAATTCATTGGAGGATAGAGAGATCAAAAACTAGATCATGAAGGGCCTGGTGAAACATGTGAGGAGATTGGACTTTATCCTGAGGGTTATAGAAATGATTGAAGGGATTTATTATTAATTTATACACAGATTTGTCTCTTGGTATGGAAATTCTGACTGCAGTGTGGGAAATGAATTAGAGTGACTTTAGAAATAAAACGAAGTATTTATGAATTTATTGCTATGATCCAAAAATGCAATGAATCATAAAGCAAGGCAGTAGAGGTGTAAATGGGAAAAAGTAAATAGATTTGAAAGACAATGAGATATTTATCATAAATCTTATGAGAAAAGAGGATGTATTATTTTACTCTTGCTGCTAAAAATGAATTATCAGAAATGTAGTTGCTGAAAATAACTGGGTACGTGCTCAGTCATGTCCAACTCTTTGTGACCCCATGGACTGTAGCCCACCAGGCTACTCTGTCCATGGAATTTTCTGGGCACAGATAGTGGAGTGGGTTGCCATTTCCTACTCCAGGGGAGCTTCCCCATCCAGGGACTGACCTGCGTCTTCCTGCATCTCCTGCATTGGCAAGCAGATTTTTTTTTGCCACTGCACCACCCGGGAAGCCCTAAATAACTATCACAAAACTATTATTTTATAGTTCTATAGATTAGAGTCAACACAAGTCTTGCTGAATCTAAGGTTAAAAGGCAGCATTATGTCCTTTTCTGCATAGTTTAGGGGATAATCCATTTCCTTACTTTTTCTAGCTTATAGAGATAGTCCTGGCTCATGACCCCTTTTCTCCATCTTTGAAGCTAGTTTTGTTGCAACTTCTTGAACCAACTTCCATAACCATATCTCCCTCCCTAACCATGACTAGGCTAGATTACTGGATTTTAAAGACTGGGTTTGATTGGGTTGACCCAAGTAGTCTTGGAAAATCTTTTCTTCCCAAGGTCCTTAACTTAATCACATCTGTATGGTCTTTTTTGTTACTTAAACTAACATATTCACATGTTCTGGAGATTGGGACATGGACATTTTTGAGGATTATTACTCTGCATATCACAGAACACGAAAGGTCAAAAGTGAAATACTCATTTCTGATCTAGAAAATTCAGAAGTAGAGAATGTAAAAATTTCATTCACTGAGATAGATAAGAGAAATTATGAGCATTAGGCCGTTATGACTAAAGTAATGGGGTTAAAAAAACTAAAAAGAAGATACAGATTATGAGAGAGGAATGTACTGGTGACTGATAATTGTAATACTAGTAATTGGAAAAGGAAATATATGATTAAGGCCAGATTTGGACAGTAATATATGGAAATATAACCCTTAAAATGTATTCTCTCAAATCCACACATATATGAATCATTATTTTTTGTAAGAAATCCTTTGAAAGTTTTGGACTGGGAGTCCCATAATACAGTTTTTTTTTTTTTTCCTTTTATGGAGGTAAAATTCACATAATATAAAATGAAAAGTATATGGTTCAGTGGCACTTAGTATATTCACGATGCTTAGCAAACATCACTTTTAGCTAGTTCCAACTTTATCTGATTCAAAATATTTTTATAACCCTAACATAAAGCCCTGTACCCATCATGAAATTATTTTCCATTTCTTCCTACCCTCTGTGCTTAGTCACTCAGTCATGCCTGACTCTTTGTGATCCCATTCACTGTAGCCCGCCAGGCTCCTCTGTCCATGGGGATACTCCAGGCAAGAATACTGGAGTGGGTTGCCACCTTCCCAACCCAGTAATCGAACTCAAGTCTCTCGCATTGCAGGCAGACTCTTTTGTGGACTGAGCCACAAGGGAAGTCCAAGAATATTGGAGTGGGTAGCTTATCCCTTCTCCAGGGGATCTTCCTGACCCAGGAATCGAACCGGAATCTCCAGCATTGCAAGGGGATTCTTTACCAGCTGAGCTACCAGGGAAGCCCGGCTAGCTTCCTATCCTCAATTTCTGATAATCTACTAATCAGCATCTTGTATCCATATAAAATAATATAATTTTATACTTTGTGGTTATAACATATTTTATTTTTCTTTCTAAAGCTGGATGGACTAGGACAACTATGTTCTGAAGTTCATTGAACATTTATTGAATAAGTAGTTTATGCAGAATATAAGTTAAGGAAAATATATAGGACATATACTATACTAAAAGCAAATCCTAATGAGAGAAAGTATCTTGATTAAGTATTATATTTGAAGAACAATATAACAGGTATCTTAAATATAGTACAAGAATATTACTGGAATATAGAGTCCATGAGTAGAATCTGGAAGTGGAAAAATGTCAGTCTCTAAAACAGCAATAAACCCAAGCAAAACTGTACAACATGGCTCTCAAACAAATTATTGTTTACATTTTCTATATATTCAAAATAAAACTTACATATGTGTTTATTATCAATGAAGCACAGTGATGAACTTTGAGAGCCACTGGAATCCAGGATCTATGGGTCGTTAGTGGTTGATGCAACATCACACAAAATTATATACCTGGAATGAAACAAATAGTATCAGGAAACTGGGAGGCAAGATGATTTATATTGTTTCAATATAAACCTCTTCCAAAGACCCTGGCATTGTGAGTAATAGAAGCATTGATACTTATACTCATGTTGAGATAGGAACAGAAGAAATTAACCAGGGACCGCACATTTGAAAATTAAAAACATGAAGAGATATTGTTTGGACACTACAAAGAAGCTTCAGATGCACTGATTAAACAATAAGTCAAACACAGAACTGTTTCTTCTACTAGTTATTCTTATCTTCATCCATAGCTCACTATGGCCCACACAGGTCACTGAAATTTCTAACAGATGTTTTTTATCAACTTCTTTGTAACAGAGAATCCTGCAAATACATTTGCTGAAGTCTCAGCTTGTTCACAAATCTAACTTTAATAAAAAATAATTACATGAAAAATAATGCCTGATATTTGCTGAGTGGATACACTGTATCGCACAGTCTTCTAGGCATTTAACCTAGGAAACTCCACCACAATGCTTGCAGCAATACTATAAACAAATGTACTATTACCTTTATATCCTTTTGATAATTAAAGGAATTGAGGTTTGTAGATTTGAGATTTGTAGAATTCAATGAAAAAAATGTTTGTACTTCCAGGGCTCGAACATTTTTGTGCAACACATAGAGATTGGTAGATTCACCCCCTCCTCATCAGCTTAGCAACATCCTTTTTCATCAGACTCCAAAACTTATCTCCTTGAATTTAGCACCTCACCTAATCTTTCTTGACCAATATCCCTTCCCACACTCACCAATATTTCACAAAATTAAACAGCTCTCACAGCTTCTGAGCCTCAGGCTTCTAAATAGAAAAATTTAAGCCCATGTGAGGAGGACACATTTTTAAAACTCACACGTTTTTTGACTGGGCCAGAGGCAAGAATCACCAGTATTCTTGCCTCTTCCCCTCTTCTAAAATAAAATAAAGCACAGCAAAAAGCCTCCATGTATATCAGCAATGCAAACAGTGAGGTGCCAATTACAGTAAACACATATGAACTCTGGCCTTTCTAGGGATAAGAGTATGTGAAATTTTGCATAATCTGCAACACATATATCTAGACACCTCTGGATAGACATTAATAAGCATCTTATATAGGAAGAAAGTACTTATTGGAGCAAGTATCTATAAATATTTAGTTTTGCACTGATTGATATTTTTTAAAAATTTCATTTGCCAATGGAGTACTGTTTTGAGGTTTTAGAGAGCAGAAGACCTATTACTTAACTAAGAGCAAATATACCAGCATACTTACAGTTACCATTTTATTAGGTAAAATTCATTCAAAAGAGAATTAGATGAATCATACAGGATAAGCTCACATCTGACTATAAACTTCTTTAAGTAAAATCCATCAAGTGATATTATAGAGACAGAAAGTTGATTATAAGGAGAATGTTAACATGTCAACAAATAAGTGGTTCAAAACTTTTCAGAAATACAATCTACTATATAAATATTCACTATTAATACACATTTTATTTAATATTTTACTATAGGTACCATTTTCAAGCATTCATCTTTGAGTTTGCCATAAAATTCCAAAACAACTTGATTATTAAAAAAGAAAAAAAGCAAACTGTAGCCATAAATAGGGGGAAATAGTCATGTCTGTTATTTACTGAAACATGGCTTTAAAATCTAAACAGATTTACTCTCAAATTTTTCAGAAGGCTTTGCTTTAGTTGCAAACTGAACTGTCTCAATAAACAACAACAAAACATATGAATAGAAACCTCAATGTTCACTATTACACTTAAAATTAATTTAAAAGGTATATAACCTTGACTTTTCACAATGGATTGTTGTTGTTTGGTTGCTAAGTTGTGTCCAACTCTTTGCAACCTCATGGACTGCAGCATGCGAGGCTCCCCTGTCCTCTACTATCTCCTGGAGTTTGCTCAAATTCACGTCCACTGAATCAGTAATACTATCTAACAAACTCATCCTCTGCCAGTCCCTTCTTCTTCTGCTTCAGTCTTTCCCAGCATCAAGGTCTTTTCTAAATATTCTATCACAAACTCTAGTATAACAATTGATTTTATATTTTACTTGCTTTCAGTTGGTTTTACTAATGCTTCATAGAAAAATTGTATCTTAATGAAGCTCCATTCAGAAAAAAAAATTGATTTGGATTGAAACAATGAATAAGACTATGACAATAGAATATATTAGCAATCTTTTCCCACCCTTATCATTTTTTATTTTTATTATAAGTACCTTGGAGCCTCTGTATTGTACATCATTGAAATTTGCAAGCATAGTTAAGATGTACATGGGAATGATACCTTTCAATACATTTCGCTTCAGTTAACTCCTTTTTTGGGGGTCTAATTCAGATCCTAATATAACAACTATCATTTTGGCAAATGCTGTATTCATTAAGAACAAACTTCCTCCCCTCCTTCTTTGAGTTTCCCTATTCTAGACATGCTAATTGGATAGTGATTGGCAATGCAATAGTATGACTACTTCTCTACTATGACCACCAGTATTTGATTTTCCTTAGATGGTTAATTTCCAGTTGTAAAGTGCATCACATCCCTCATTACTGCTTACTCTTCACAACAAACCTAGTTAAACAGGCAAATAAATATGACTTTCTCTTTATTAAAAAAGAGAATTTGATGCAGAAAGAGAAAATTTCAATTCCTTCATTAATATCACACAGTTCAATTCAGCTAAAATGAATGGATATTTTGAAAACTGTGATAATTACTGACAAGGAAATGATTTCTATGCATGAGCTAAGTAGTAAAGCAGAAATATGCACAGGATACTAGAGGAAGCACGCTGAGGGCTTGAAAAGCCAGAACTCTACCCTATGTCTTCTCTTATGTAGACTTTTTCTTTTCTTTACAATGTTTTATGTTCCTCTTCCGGAGAAGGCAATGGCAGCCCACTCCAGTACGTTTGTCGGGAAAATCTCATGGACATGGATGGAGGATCCTGGTGGGCTGCTGTCTTTGGGGTTGCACAGAGTCGGACAAGACTGAGCGACTTCACTTTCACTTTTCACTTTCATGCATTGGAGAAGGAAATGGCAACCCACTCCAGTGTTCTTGCCTGGAGAATTCCAGGGATCGGGGAGCCTGGTGGGCTGCCGTCTATGGGGTCGCACAGAGTCGGACATGACTGAAGCGACTTAGCAGCAGTAGCAGCGTGTTCCTCTTCACCTATAAGAATATGAATAAAGTGATGAGGATCCAGTGCTTTCTCTGAAGAAGGAGGACACAGCAGTGGTCAATGCACTGGGCCAGAGAATTTGGAGACTGAGACTCTGGTCTAAGTCTTTACTGGGTGATATTAGGCAGATTATTTCTGATGCTTCTTTGGAACTGTTTCCTCATCTGTAATGCCAAGGCTCTGGATTAGATAGGTACTTTCAGTTTAAAAATCTGATCATTTAATCTCTGGACCTGATCACTATAACCCCCTTCCCTTGCATCCCATCCCTAATGGGGAGTTTGGCACTTGGGAGTACAGCGGGAGTACAGTAAACAAGGAAACTGAAGTACACTCCCTACTTTATCACAGCTCTGTTCAGAGTGCTGATCCTGTCCTTTATTCTTGGAGAGGCTTCCATGATTTTTCCCCACTCTTCAGCTTTCTCTCCCATATTTACGCATCAGTAACAATGAGCAAGGATAAGGGATTCTGATACCAGTGCATCTGGAGGAAGCAGTTTTAGCAACTGCTAAAGTTGCTAAAAACTTAAGTTTTAAGTTTAGAAACTGATGTTCCCACAGATTTCCTGCCCTAGGAGAGCTTTTTGATTTGCTGTTGCTCAGCTGGTCCAGCTCTTTGTGACCCCATGGACTGCAGTATGTCAGACTCCTCTGTCCCACTATCTAAGAGTTTGCTCAAATTCATGTCCATTGAGTTGGTGATGATATCTAACCATCTTATGCTCTGCTGCCCCTTTCTCTTTTTTGCCTTCAATCTTTCCCAGCAACAGGGTCTTTTTCAATGAGTTGGTGCTTTGCATCAGGTGGCCAAGGTATTGGAGCTTCAGCATCAGTCCTACCAATGAATATTCAGGGTTGATTTCCTTTAGGATTGAATGGTTTGATCTCCCTGCTACTGAAGGGATTCTCAAGAGTCTTTTCTAGCATCACAATCCTAGCCCTGTGATTGTAAAGAGGAAAAGTTAAAATTTTACATAAGCTCCTGCTTGTTCTGCCTCTGTAACTCAGCTTGCTCCTTGCAAAGTCTGGATCACATAGTCACGTAGCCTCAGAAAGTGGGGACTGGAGCTTATCTCACTTGCCCTTGTCCTGCTCTTTGCAATCACCCAGCCTCTGCAAACCTGCTTAATAATGCCTGTCCGTGTAAGGGTCGGCACCATCCTCCCTGTCTTGACTGCTGTCCCCCCCTGCACTTAGTTTAAACCATCCTATTAACAGCCAGTGTTACCCACCATAGTCGGTCTATAAAAACCCTGTAATCCTTTGTTTGGGGCTCAGAGCTTGGAGTGTTAACTCCTCTGGGCCCACCAATGTAGTAAACCTGAGTTCTCCAACTCTCAACATGTGGTGCTTGGTTTCTTGATTACTGGTTTCTGCAACAATTGAAAAGTTACAGATTGCCTTGAGAAAGTCCTTGGTAGGGGAAAAGGGTTGGCTTACATACATAAAGGTGGTGAGCTTATCCTCTAAACATAAGAGTATCTCCTTACCACCAAAAACCAGATCTTATATTCCACCACACCCCTTGAATAAGGTTCAGTTCAGTTCAGTTCAGTCACTCAGTCGTGTTCGACTCTTTGCGACCCCATAAATCACAGCACACCAGGCCTCCCTGTTCATCACCAACACTGGGAGTTCACTCAAACTAACGTCCATCGAGTCGGTGATGCCATCCAGCCATCTCATTTTCTGTCATCCCCTTCTCCTCCTGCCCCCAATCCTTCCAGCATCAGAGTCTTTTCCAATGAGTCAACTCTTCACATGAGGTGGCCAAAGTATTGGAGTTTCAGCTTTAGCATCAATCCTTCCAAGAAACACCCAGGACTAATTTCCTTTAGAATGAACTGGTTGGATCTCCTTGCAGTCCAAGGGACTCCCAAGAGTCTTCTCTAACACCACAGCTCAAAAGCATCAATTCTTCAGCTCTTAGCTTTCTTCACAGTCCAACTCTTGCATCCATACATGACCACTGGAAAAACCATAGCCTTGACTAG
>NW_011495057.1:9128623-9137478 GCF_000754665.1 Bison bison bison | reverse complement strand
TAGTTTCTCTTCACTTTCTGCCATAAGGGTGATGTCATCTGCATATCTGAGGTTATTGATATTTCTTCTGGCAATCTTGATTCCAGCTTGTGCTTCTTCCAGCCCAGCATTTCTCATGATGTACTCTGCATATAAGTTAAATATACAGGTGACAATATACATACTCCTTTTCTTATTTGGAACCATTCTGTTGTTCCCTGTCCAGTTCTAACTGTTGCTTCCTGACCTGCATACAGATTTCTCAAGAGGCAGGTCAGGTGATCTGGTATTCCCATCTCTTTCAGAATTTTCCACAGTTTCTTGTGATCCACACAGTCAAAGGCTTTGGCATAGTCAAGAAAGCAGAAATAGATATTTTTCTGGAATTCTCTTGCTTTTTCCATGATCCAGCGGATGTTGGCAATTTGATCTCTGGTTCCTCTGCCTTTTCTAAAACCAGCTTGAACATCTGGAAGTTCATGGTTCACAAATTGCTGAAGCCTGGCTTGCAGAATTTTGAGCATTACTTTACTAGCATGTGAGATGAGTGCAATTGTGCAGTAGTTTGAGCATTCTTTAGCATTGCCTTTCTTTGGGATTGGAATGAAAACTGACCTTTTCCAGTCCTGTGGCCACTGCTGAGTTTTGCAAATTTGCTGGCATATTGAGTGCAGCACTTTCACAGCATCATCTTTCAGGATTTGAAAGAGCTCCACTGGAATTCCATCACCTCCACTAGCTTTGTTCATAGTGATGCTTTCTAAGGCCCACTTGACTTCACATTCCAGGATGTCTAGATCTAAGTCAGTGATCACACCATCCTGATTATCTTGGTCATGAAGATCTTTTTTGTACAGTTCTTCTGTGTATTCTTGCCACCTCTTCTTAATATCTTCTGCTTCTGTTAGGTCCATACCATTTCTGTCCTTTATCGAGCCATCTTTGCATGAAATGTTCCCTTGGTATCTCTAATTTTCTTGAAGAGATCTCTAGTCTTTCCTATTCTGTTGTTTTCCTCTATTTCTTTGCATTGACCACTGAGGAAGGCTTTCTTATCTCTCCTTGCTATTCTTTGGAACTCTGCATTCAGATGGGAATATCTTTCCTTTTCTCCTTTGCTTTTCACTTCTCTTCTTTTCACAGTTATTTGTAAGCCCTCCTCAGACAGTCATTTTGCTTTTTTTGCATTTCTTTTCCATGGGGATGGTCTTGATCCGTCTCCTGTACAATGTCACAAACCTCTGTCCATAGTTCATCAGGCACTCTATCTATCAGATATAGTCCCTTAAATCTATTTCTCACTTCCACATAAGGGATTTGATTTAGGTCATACCTGAATGGTCTAGTGGTTTTCCCTACTTTCTTCAATTTAAGTCTGAATTTGGCAAAAAGGAGTTCATGATCTGAGCCACAGTCAGCTCCTGGTCTTGTTTTTGCTGACTGTATAGAGCTTCTCCATCTTTGGCTGCAAAGAATATAATCAATCTGATCAGTGTTGACCATCTGGTGATGTCCATGTGTTGAGTCTTCTCTTGTCTTGTTTGAAGAGGTTGTTGAATAAGGTAAAGTCTCTATATAGCAGGCATAAATTTTTGCAAATTCTCTGTTCATGTTCTTATTTACAAAAAAATAGATTAGATTGAATTTATGCTAATATTTCTCCTGGATTCAGCTTTCTGGGAATTCATCTGATACAAGAGCATTCCTTATACTATAAGAAATCAGATGTATGCCATGTGTATAGTGATGCTTCTTTCATACCTCCATTTAGAAAGCCATTCATATTATTTACTTTTGTGTTTTTTACTGCAACACATTTTATTTTAGTGTCAGCTTTCAGCCTGTTGAAATGATATTAGTTCATATTCAGTTCATTTTTTTATTTTCATGGTTCTCCTCCCTTGGGCCCAGATTGGGAAAAAAAAAAAACCAAAAGCCTCAATCTATAGACATTCCTCAAATCATCTAATAGTTCTGCCTCATCTTCTAAAACATGGCTGTTATTACCCCTCTGCTCTGTGTTTTGTTTCTAGTTTAAAATTGGATTGGTGAGAGCATGCCTCAGGAACTGAAAGACAATTATTTCTCTATGTTATGCTCACACAATATTTTTCAGAAATTCCTTTTACAGACACATGAACTCCTAGCATTTTAAATGCTACAAAAACCATTGTCAAATTGTCACTGACATGATTTTAACGTAGGGACTGAAAACAAGCAGGACTCTGTGGGGCTTCTGGGCACTAAGCCTTTCTGTCTCCTGTTTCTTATAGGAAACATACTCCAGACTCCATGACCTTTCCTGAGTTCCAAAGGGCAGATTTGAATGGTTGTTAGTCCAAGAAGGGAAGGGATACAAAGACAAGAAACCATAGTGCAGCCTTGGGGCAGGATCCTGGTATCACCTCAGGGGATACTTATAACAATATCTTTAAGCCCTTTAAGAAAGCTGAGCACCAAAGAATTGATGCTTTTGACTGTGGTGTTGAAGACTCTTGAGAGTCCCTTCGACTGCAAGGGGATCAAACCAGTCAATTCTAAAGGAAATTGGTCCTGAATATACATTGGAAGGACTGATGCTAAAACTGAAGCTCCAATACTTTGGCCACCTGATGCCAAGAACTATCTCATTAGAAAAGACCCTGATGCTGGGAAAGATTGAAGGCAGGAGGAGAAGGGGACAGCAGAGGATGAGATGGTTGGATGGCATAGCCGACTATGGGATATGAGTTTGAGCAAGCTCTGGGAGTTGGTGATGGACAGGGAAGCCTGGTGTGCTGCAGTCCATGGGGTCACAAAGAATTGGACATAACTGAGCTACTGAACTGAACTGAACTGAAGCTCTTTAAGATGTCAGCATTCTTCATATCAGAGGAAAACTACCTAAGGTTACAGTAACCAAAGAAGCTCATCAAGAAGATTACCTGAGACCAGAACAAAGGAGTGCATGCACACACACACCGTAATCTTATCAGCGACACCACCCTTGAATCAGTACTATAAAACTCCTCATCAAATCCTCCCAGGTTGGAGCAAACAGCTTTTTGGGGCAGGAGGATGTGTCCCCCTTTTATCTGGCAAAGCAACAAAGCTATTCTTCTTTCTTCCACCCAAAACTCTTGTCTTTGAGATTGGATTTAGCACTGGTGCACAGAGGCAGAACTTTAGCATCAGGATTACTAAACATTTTTGTGAGAAATGCTGACAAAGTCAGTATGAGCTAGAAATTGGACCTGGGATATATGTTTCTAATGTAACAATCATGTAAAGCAGGTATTATCCAAGCAGTCTGAAGAGACTGCAAGAATAAGTTCAAAATATTCACTATTATGTGCACAAACACACCTATTCTCTGCCCTATTTTGTCTCCCCCAGACCCCATTTGTTTGGGGGTACCTTGGTCACTGAGTTTGGTGGTTTAGTCTCTAAGTCATGTCCGACTCTTGCAACCCCATGGACTGTAGCCTGCCAGGCTCCTCTGTCCATGGAATTCTCCAGGCAAGAACACTGGAGTGGGTTGCCATTTCCTTCTCCAGGGACCAAGTTTAGCAGCCTTTGTTTGAGTATCACTGGAGGAAAACATGGATGTTCATCCTCATGTTAAAAAAAAAAAATAGAAAAAATCAGACCTCGGGGCCTATTTTTTTGAGATTTAACAACACAACAACAACAAGATAACCAAATGTATTGGGTTTAGAATCAAAATAACCTGTTTGAATCCTAGTTTTCCATGAGTTTAGGCAATTTTCTAAACCTCAAAGTTCAGATTCCTACACTTGGAATTACAGAAAATGAATATTCATCTAAGAACGAATTTTCAAATAATCTCATCAAGTTAATATGTGAAAATGCAAATCAGAGCATATATTCATTGAGCAAATAAGTACATGTGATTTCTTTGGTCTAGGCACTGTTGTCTGTGTTTTACCTATGCTATATTTCTCTCATTTACAGATGAGAAAGTTTAGGAGCAAGTGTTCTGAGTTCTCGAAACTCATAAGTGGGACATCATGATTCAAAAGGGTTTCGCAGGTGGTATTGCAGTGAAAAGAAAAAAAAAAAGAGGAATAAGTTTTTCACTTTCCCTTTCCTGTGAACGAAGAAGACGGAGTGAACAGTGAGCAGGCCCGAATATTCCTTTTTTTTTTTTTTTAACCTTAACTGTTTCTAACTCTGCATGCTTGTAACTAAGTTTGCTTTTCTGCTCCCTAAATCTGAAGGAGCTATAATTCACATTTTTCCTTTGACTCTCCACTGAATACATCCTGTATCTGGTGTTTACCCTTACAACATCCTTCCCCTTGTAAGTTACATATCAGAAAGAAGACCACAAAGTCACCAAACTGCCAGATTGACTTACTGGGTTACTGATGCCAGTCTATGACTATCTCTGAAATAATGCAAGAGGAAGAAATCAAGACCCTATCCCCTTTATTCCTCATCACTGACTCCTGACTGCGAGCCCTTGCCTTAAATAAGCCCCTAGATTCATAGAGTGGGGGAACAGTTCTTGAGGCATGAGCTTATTGTCTTTCCCTCTCCACTCGCTGATAATTAAAGCCACCTTTCTATTTCCTTCAAACCCTGTCTCTACATTTTTTTATTTGGCCTTGATGGGCAGAGAAGGCCAAAATTTTGGCCAGCAACAGTGGCACAAGTCGTAAAGTATCTGCCTACCAATGCAGGAGACCTAAGAGACAGGGGTTTGATCTCTGGGTTGGGAAGATCCCCTAGAGGAGGGCATGGCAAACCACTAAGTGTTCTTGCCTTGAGAATCCCATGGACAGAGGAGCCTGGTGGGCCAGAGTCCATAGGGTCCCAAGAGTTAGACATAACTGAAGCAACTTAGCTCACATACACACATGATTCAAATCCAGGTAGTACAGCCCAGGATATATACCCCTACCTCTACTTTCAATAATGTATAATCCCTGTCTCTTTGCATCCATTCTCCTAGTGAGAGAAACAAAAGGTTTCCATTCTGGTCATAGTCCATGTACACAGTTTTTAAAGAATCTGCCTGCAGTGCGGGAGACCTGGGTTTGCTGCCTGGGTTGAGAAGATCCCCTGAGAAGAGAATGGCAACACACTCCAGTATTCCTGTCTTAAGGATTCCAAAGACAGAGGAGCATGTAGGCTAGAGTCCATGGGGTCACAAAGAGTTGGACTCAACTGAGCGAATGAGCATACACACATTAGCCTGTTAGTTATGAACACCTTGTACTAATACTTCAAATTCATCTATGACAATTCATAACTCCCATGGAATTTTGATTTCTCTCATTCTTTTCTAGAACAGCCTAAGCAGTTTAGTAGTGCTCCATGTGACCCTAAGATTGTTTTTCCCTCTGGAACTGAAAATAGATTTAATTGGACACCAGGTACTTGTGAACCACTTATATCATTTCAAAGCAACCATATAGGACTTAGAAAGAACTGATAAGGTCAAAACCCATTAACGTCTCTTTTAATGGGTTTTGTGGATCACAGAACTTATAAGGCTAGAATGTCTAGGCTAGATTTCACTTGCACCTCTGAGAAGATGCTATAACTCTGGGAGTATCTGTTTACACATGATTGCATTTATTTGTTTCTTTGATTTCTCTCCATGGGTATGAAAATAAAGGGCAAGGAGAGAATGGGAAAAAGAGTTACCTGTGGGAGAGAGAGACAGGGACAAGTAGATCTGACACTTGGTTTTTAGTAGTAGTAGTATCATATATTTATTTATTTTCTGCACTGTGGCTTGCAGGATCTTAGTTTCCTGACCAAGGATTAAGCCCAGGCCCTCGACAGTGAAAGCACAGAGTCCGAACCACTGTTTTTAAATTTACACAAATTGGTACTTTTGTAAATATGAGGAGAACATCAGGCCTACCTTATTCTTTCTGATTAACACTACGTCCTATGCCTGGTCACTAGAGGACATCGTAACATGGTTTCAGTGATTACTAGGAAGTTGTGAACTCAAAAATATTTGGCCAGTTGATATATACTAAAAATCTCAAAAAGAGGCAAAATCAGTTTATCCAAGGAGTCAGAGAGAACTGAGCAGCTGTGGTGGAGGTAAAGACATTTCCTGGTCAATTAAACCAAGGGTTTTGGCCAGTCGCCGGACCTTAGTTTTCATGCTTTCATAAAGTCTGTTTCTAGTTTTCCTCTTAGTTTTATAAGAATGAAATATTTCAATTTTCAGAATAATAATTAACACATAGTTAATTAAAAGTGACTATGTCCAATGTTTAACAAATTATACCCCTATTGAAACAAAAACTCTAAAATAAACCCTTGCTATTGAGACAACAGGTTGGATTTCACTTTTATTTAAGCTGTTGGCCTAAAAATATGCTTCTTTGACAAAGTTTTCTCAAATATTCTTTTTTTTTCCTACTAAAGCGGAGGGAAAAAAATCTTTATGAAAAGCGTACCTTTTTTTTTTAAGAATTTCAACAGCTGCTCATAAAATTATGTAAACAGATTTTTGTAGGGCAGTCCATAATTCTATATAGTTTTCCCTGAACACATTTAATTTATGAGCACCATAAGACATGAAATATCTGAACTAAATTCATAGCTAGAGGTGGCATATTTCATCTAATTAGGAACAAGAGAGATATTAACCTTTGCAACTGATATTTTGCTTATAGATTAAAAAATGCCTGAAGATAAATTAAGCAAGGGTGGAGGAAATTGAGATGCAAGAATTTACAAATGGCTGGTGAATGGCTTGCCTTTCTGGAGTGCATTATTTAGCTAACTTTTAAGATAACATTTTCAGATAGCATCTGTTATCCTGGTAACCTTTTCAATAAATGTATCTAATCAGAACATCTCACAAATATATGGAAGATGCTCAGAGAACAGATTTCAGGCTTCTCAGTTCCAGCTCTGTTTATCTGAGCTATGAAATAAAGACAGAAAATTTACTACATAACAAAATGTCCAAAGGAGGCTGATGTGAATATCTGAGGCATGTTGAATGCAATTTATGTCCCTTCATTAATAGTTACTTAATTAATAACATTACCTGATAGGTAAAACTGTCTTTAGAAAATGAGAAAAAATCTAAAATTATTAATGAAAAATTGAGGGTAAATTGTTCTTAAAACATTCATTTATTCAGTTCTCCCCAGGATTGAGCTTTGTTTTCAGTCAGTTCTGTATATGATTTAACTTAGTCTCTTAAGAACCCTATGAAGTGGGTACTAATATCAATATCACATCTACTTTTTAAAAGAGAAAACTGCTATTATATAATAGCCAGGACATGGAAGCAACCTAGATGCCCATCAGCAGATGAATGGATAAGAAAGCTATGGTACATATACACAATGGAGTATTACTCAGCCATTAAAAAGAATACATTTGAATCAGTTCTAATGAGATGGATGAAACTGGAACCTATTATACAGAGTGAAGTAAGCCAGAAAGAAAAACACCAATACAGTATACTAACACATATAAATGGAATCTAGAAAGATGGTAACAATAACCCTCTGTATGAGACAGCAAAAGAGACACCAATGTATAGATCAGTCTTATGGACTCTGTGGGAGAGGGAGAGGGTGGGGAGATTTGGGAGAATAGCATTGAAACATGTATAATATCATATATGAAACGAGTCGCCAGTCCAGGTTCGATGCATGGTACTGGATGCTTGGGGCTGGTGCACTGGGATGACCCAGAGGGAGGGTAGGGGAGGGAGGAGGGAGGAGGGTTCAGGATGGGGAATGCGGGTATACCTGTGGCGGATTCATTTCGATATTTGGCAAAACTAATACAATATTGTAAAGTTTAAAAATAAAATAAAAAAAAAAAAAAAAAGAAAACTGCACCAATGTGCAAAGATGGTACAACCAGTAAGGCACAGAGAATAGGGAAACTGACTCAGGCAGTGTGACTCTTTTAATTACCAGGCAATGCATTCTCTTCTGTTCTGCATCATTTTAAGCAATGATGCCTTCTTTGATATTCACATACATTCAATCTTCCCTTAGAATTATCATTAAAGCTTCATATTACAAAGACAATCTTAATCTCAATGTACAATTTGCAATTAGGTAATTCACTAAAAAGTAAAGCCATAAGGTTAAGGGACAATCATATTTATCAGCAATCAGGATAAGAGTGAAGTGATAGAAAAGAGAGAGAGATTAAGCACACACTTTATACCTTTACAGTTTTTATACTTATTTGCAAAAACAGAAAACCAATAATGTTGTTTGTGGGAATTTTGGCACATACAAACTTTTGTGTACCTATCAGGAATATAAACAGGTGCAGTCATTTTAGCAAGCAATATGATAAAAGCCAACCTAAAAATAAAATAATATTATACATTATCTTATGAACAAGGAATTCCATCATATATACATATGTGTGTGTATATATATATATCACTCACATAAATCTATTAAGTGCTGTGCACAAAAAATATTCCTTGCAATACTGTTTGTGGTACATATTAAGTATATGGTAGGAATCTAGGTACTTATCATTGGGAAAGACACTGGGAAAAATGTAGGGGAAAACATCACACTGTATCATTAAGTTAAAAGTAAGTGACCAGATATAGTTTAGTCTCGTGAACTGACCTTTAAAAATATGTCTCAATGAAATAAAAAGAAAAAAATGAGACATAGTAAAAATTACCTTCAGTTCACTTCAGTCACTCAGTCGTGTCCAACTCTTTGCGACCCCATGAACTGCAGCACACCAGGCCTCCCTGTCCATCACCAAACCTGGAGTTCACTCAAACGCACGTCCATCGAGTCAGTGATGCCATCCAGCCATCTCATCCTCTGTCATCCCCTTCTGTTCCTGCCCCAAATCCCTCCCAGCACCAGGGTCTTTTCCAATGAGTCAACTTTTCGCAC
>NW_011495057.1:9118151-9128485 GCF_000754665.1 Bison bison bison | reverse complement strand
AAGAACACCCAGGACGGTTTCCTTTAGAATGGACTGGTTTGATCTCCTTGCAGTCTAAAGGACTCTCAAGAGTCTTCTCCAACACCACAGTTTAAAAGCATCAATTCTTCGGCGCTCAGCTTTCTTCAGAGTCCAACTCTCACATCCATACATGACCACAGGAAAAACCATAGCCTTGACTAGACAGACCTTTGTTGGCAAAGTAATGTCTCTGCTGTTTAATATGCTCTCCAGGTTGGTCATAACTTTCCTTCCAAGGAGTAAGCGTCTTTTAATTTCATGGCTCCAATCACCATCTGCAGTGATTTTTGGAGTCCCCCAAAATAAAGTCTGACACTGTTTCCACTGTTTCCCCATCTATTTCCCATGAAGTGATGGGACCAGATGCCATGATCTTAGTTTTCTGAATGTTGAGCTTTTTTTTTAAAATTTTATTTTATTTGACTTTACAATATTGTATTGGTTTTGCCATATATCAAAATGAGTCTGCCACATGTATACATGTGTTCCCCATCCTGAACCCTCCTCTCTCCTTCCTCCCCATCCCAGTGCACCAGCCCCAAGCATCCAGTATCGTGCATCGAACCTGGACTGGTGACTCGTTTCATATATGATATTATACATATTTCAATGCCATTCTCTCAAATCATCCCACCCTCTCCCTCTCCCACAGAGTCCAAAAGACTGTTCTATACACCAGTGAGCTTTAAGCCAACTTTTTCACTATCCTCTTTCACTTTCATTAAGAGGCTTTTTAGTTCCTCTTCACTTTCTACCATAAGGGTGGTGTCATCACATATCTGAGGTTATTGATATTTCTCCCGGCAATCTTGATTCCAGCTTGTGCTTCTTCCAGTCCAGCGTTTCTCATGATGTACTCTGCATATAAGTTAAATAAGCAGGGTGACAATATACAGCCTTGACGTACTCCTTTTCCTATTTGGAACCAGTCTGTTGTTCCATGTCCAGTTTTAACTGTTACTTCCTGACCTGCATATAGGTTTCTCAAGAGGCAGGTCAGGTGGTCTGGTATTCCCATCTCTTTCAGAATTTTCCACAGTTTCTTGTGATCCACACAGTCAAAGACTTGGCATAGTCACTAAAGCAGAAAGAGATGTTTTTCTGGAACTCTCTTTCTTTTTTCCATGATACAGTGGATGTTGGCAATTTAATCTCTGGTTCCTCTGCCTTTTGTAAAACCAGCCTGAACATCTGGAAGTTCACGGTTCATGTATTTTTGAAGCCTGGCTTGGAGAATTTTGAGCATTACTTTACTTAAGGTATGTTAATAAAATAATTATTACTAATCACATTTTGCATGAACAAATGAATCTACCTATATAGTTCATGGTAGGATGAGAAATGGATGGGAGAATTATTTGTAAATAAAATCAAATTAATAGTCAAGAGAAGGTGCATTGGGTGCTTATGAAATTGTTACAAGAACAGAGGACTATGATTAACTCAATCTTCTGCACTGTGGTCTAACTGGATTGGGCAGTTAGAATATAAAGGTGGATATGATTAAATTTTATTCAGAAGTCTCCCTTATATTCACATATTCTAGCATGCTATTCATTTCAGGCTAGTCTACATATATCATAACCAATTGCCCTAAGGAAAAAATATGTTTTCATTTTAGAATTAGAAAGAGAAGGACTACTTTTACTTTCACATGAATTTGGATTGTTGTTTCCTATATCATTTGAAACCCAAAATCCATTTTAATTCACTGGACAGATGGTATCTTTGTATGGGACTACCTGATGGGTTAAATACAAGAGAATTTCTGGCCTTATCTCCTTAGGGGATCCCATCATTTTGCTTCTCTGTTTAGTTTGTTAATGATCTGCTTATGAGCTGTTTGGCGTGAACATAGTTCTTCATATAGGCAACAATATTGTTTCACAACAGATTGTCTAATATTTTCAAGACAAATTCCATCAGTCCATCAGTTGGATTTTGGGGATTGACCTTTATATTTGAAACTGAACTTACTATAATTATGCTGTTCTTTTAACGAGTTTTGAAAGGGTTTCCTCTTACTTTCAGTTTGCTCTTTTAGAAAACAGTCCATTAATGGGATTTAGCTTCCTACTTTTGGAGCACGATCATGATTCTGTATAATCACACACGTTTGGAGTATTAGCAGGTATCACTTAAACATTAAAATTCCTTTACCATTTCTGCTACTCCAAATTGTTTTGCTGCTCTAACTGTCCAGAATCAAATATTCTAGACTGACAGAAAGGATGTACCAGTTTTCAAAAGTTTTAAAATTATTTTATAGACAGGCTTAGAAATGTAAGAGAAAAGCAAATTTACCTTGTCAAATGTGATTCTCTTCATTTTTTTTCTATAAAACTTAACTTCTGCTTCTAATTATCTTGTTTTGTTAGCTAGATAATCTATCTAGTTTTTCCTCAGCTTTTAAAAGCTTGTTTTTCTAAAGTCCATGCCTGCTATTGACCAGGATACCTTCAATTTTATCAACATTATTATAGTCCACTTCTTGCCCTCCAAAATTTTGAATAGGTGTGCCACTCTCAGAATCAAAAGCTTCATTTCTTCTGGCCCTCACACTTACTTATAGTTGTTGGACATCACACATTATTCTCTTCATTAGCCCAGTTCTGACTACAGTTTATGTTCATCCAGATAGGACCACATCAGTTCAGTTCAGTTCAGTCTGTCAGTGGTGTCCACCTCTTTGTGACCCCATTCACTGCAGCACGCCAGGCTTCCCTGCCCATCACCAATTCCTGGAGCTTGCTCAAACTCATGTCCATTGAGTTGGTGATGCCAGTGAACCATCTCATCCTCTGCCTTCCCCTTCTCCTCCTGCCTTCAATCTTTCCCAGCATCAGGGTCTTTCCCAATGACTCAGCTCTTCGCATGGTGGCCAAAGTATTGGAGCTTCAGCATCACATTAAAACTTTGAGAACCTCTTTCATTTTTGTCATGTTTTGCTCACTAGTCGGAAATACAGAATCTTTTTTTTTTATCATATATATACATATATATGATATATACATATGTACACAAACACATGTACATATAGAGATAATATGTTATATACACATATTTAAGTATTAACATATTTCTAAAAAGTATGTATGCTCAAAGAATAATTTGAAAAATATAGACTGCAGAATGATTTCTTCAAAACTTTTAAATCCAAGCAGAAAAATATAACAACTATTAACATTTTAATGTCTATATTTTTGGTAGTAGAAGCTTATTTCTTTTACCAAGCATACAGAAAAGGCATCAAAATGTACTACTGTACAATTATATTTTAAAAGGAACCTTAATCAAAATGAGTCTAACAGATATTTCTAAATGCATTGGAAATTTTGGGGCTGATACAGTCTGTGTGAACTATCAAGATAAGTTTTGTTTACACAGATTGAGAGGTGTTATCACCAACTTCCTCTCAAACTCACAACATTCTATCAGAATGATTAAAAAAATCCACAAGTATACTGTTAAATTGTAATTATAAACCCACGGAATTGAAAGGGGGAAGAGTTGAAGTGACCAGAATATTTTCATGTGTCTTAGAATATGTTCTTGTACTCTGCTTTTTTAAAGTGCATGTTAATATGTAACTGTGTGATAGAGCTGATAATCTGTTTAACGTGAACTGTCCCTTCATCTCTATATTTTGTATCTTTCCTTCTCTGTTCCTTCTGTATCCAGGCATCTCCAAACTCCCCTATTCTCAACTTTTTTCTAAAGGAAATTCTGTGAAGAAATCATTTTCCTATTGGTAAAAAGCTTGATTGCTTTTTAAATATCAGTTTTATTTTCATTCCTTATTCCTTATGTAGACATGAAAATTTTCAATAGGGGAAGATAGCAAGCCATGAAATTTTGGCCTGTTACAATGTTACGTGTTATGTCTTCAATCATTTCCTGAGTGATGCTCAGTAATCTTCTTACTCAACTACACGAACTTCTCATAATGCTTATTCCTAGCAGCCATGCTCTCTGCAAACTCAAAATCGTATCTACCTTTGCCATCCTCAGAAATAAGAACTCTATTTACTGAAGACTAAAGTCAATTTTACCTTCTTCTTCCTAATGTAAACAGTTTGAGTGTGTGTTTGTGTGTGTGTGTGTATTATTATTTCCATCCTCTCCTCAAATGTCTACAGACTGCATATCTGGTCCTCCCCAATTTGCCTCCTACCTGTCTTTTTATGAAGTTCCTTAGGGTTTATCCTTGAAGATTATAAGTGGCTTGGATAAGATGTGAAATGAAGCTGAAAGGCCAAAGAGCTCTCAGAAATGAAGCCAAATTGATATTATTTTATGGCAAATGGGAAAGAGAGTTTTCACTTCTTTTCCACATTTATGGTAGGAAAATTGAAGATCCATCTTGCTAATAGAGTCACATTCTTTTTCCCTGACTTTCTCTTGGTTGGCAAGATTAGGTCTCTATTCACACTCTTCTTTGCATCATTTGTGTCCCCTAATCATCCCATTTTATGTAAAATCTTTGTTTCTCTACTTAGTTCAATATTCTGTCTTTACTGCTTGTAAGCATATTTGGCTACTTCTAGAGTTTGCAAAAGTTCATTCCTTTTTATATTCCTTCCCTATAATGATTTTTCTCATTATTTAGTAATCCATACCAACAGTTCTATTTGCCAACTTGGTTTTGTACAGATAATTGCATAAATAAATGCATTCATGGAAGTCAATGAAATTATCCTTCATCAAAAAAAAAGGGGGGGATTATCTTGACTTAATTTTCTGCAGCATTTGAAAATCTAAACAAATCCATTTGTACTTATTTGATATTCTTCTCCATCAATGTTAAACTTTAAAATTTGGCAAGAACTTAAGTTAATCGCTTTTACTCCTTCACAATGCTAACATTATTTTTCTCAATCTCTGTGTGAATATGCCAATATCAAGCTTGTGATAGTGTATTCATTATTTTCAAGGCAAAGCATATTTTGGGGCAGCATTAATTATTCCAATATCAGGCTTCACACTGACCAAAATCAATGTCATAAACTTCTTACTTCTCCCAGGACTATATACATTTCCATTAATATTTGGAACAATGATCATTGTATCCTTCTCAGTGCCACCAGTACACCTATTCTTTAGGCAAGCTGATATAGTTCTCTCAAAAATTATTCACTTGACATTTTCCAGTGATCTCACTCTCATTATAGCCATCTTCTTAACTTTTAATATCCTTCTTATAATGTGGTACCTAAAATTAAATTCAGGATTTTCAGTTATAATATTAATAAAACAGGACTGAACTCTTCTCCCCTTTTACCTCCAGTCTACACAGTGATGGCAGCATTCTGCTGTTGCTAATTCCTGGATTGCAACATTTTGTGTTGTCTTTTTAGCTCGCTCAAACCAGTTATGCTATTTGAAATTTCCACATGTAACTAACTGACATCAATGGTGATTTCCTGACTGATTCTGACTGATACAAAAGCAAAACAATTGCACACATTCAGTAAATCCTTAAAATAAATGATAAAGGGAAAAATCAACAGAAATGACACACCCAAACTCAAACAACAGCAAAAGGAAGAAAGCACAAAAGAGAGAAGGGAAGAAGAATCAATAAATCTGGGTGTTTGAAGGTAGGAATAAAGGACGTAAGAAAAAAGGAGAAAATTTTATGTTGATAACTTAGACAATGGAGCCCAATATATCAGTTTTGGAGCAATAGGTGCAGCTTCCTTTTGGAACTTATGGGAATGAAAGTGAAAATGAAAGTCATTCAGTTGTGTCCGACTCTGCAACCCCATGGATTGTACCCCACTATATTCCTCTGTTCATGGGATTCTCCAGGCAAGAATCCTGGAGTGGGTTGCCATGTCCTCCTCCAAGGGATCTTCCCCACCCCAGGGATCCAACCTGCTCTCTTACACCCAGTGCATTGGCAATCGGGTTCTTTACCATTAACGCCACTTGGGAAATCCCATATGAGAATGAGGAGGTAGTAAAAAAACTTCAAGTAAGAATTGTGAGTAGATAGTTGCCAACCATGTCACAATTAGAAAGAAAATTGAGATTCAGTCACATGAAATTAATGGGTAATCTATTTTGTATGGCAAAATACAAAGCACTGAGAATGAATCTTGGGGAAAGTCAGTGGTATTCATGGGGAAGGAAAAAAGAAAAGCTGCTGCAAAATGATACACTAAGGTGTGAGCACATCTTTACAGTTTACAAACCACTAATAGATGCAGATGCTTATTCTGCCTTTATGGAAACCCAGTTATGTTGGTAGGACAGATGGCAACAGTGCTTGCTTATAAGCAAGGAGAGAAAGTGGGAGAATAAGAGAAATAACAGCAAAAATGGAAATGAACAGCAAGTGGAAACAGGATAGGATATAATCATGGAGCAGGAGGGTAAACATTTTGTTTAAATACTAATGTATTTCCACTCATACTGGGAATGGATTGAGATGCTAAAGTATTAACATTACTTCTGAGTTACTGGAGTTAGTTCTATTAATAATAACATATCTAAAAAGAATATTAATAGATAAGGAGGGAACGATTAGGATGATAAATTCCTGGAAAAATACCACATTGGTAATGACTGGTTTCAGAATGTGTGGTAAGTAAGGAGATAAATATTTCCAAGGTACATTATGGATGAAACTAGAAGCTAAAATTAATATATAGGCATACAATACCTGCAATGTATGAGACTCAGGTTCCATCCTTGGGTTGGGAAGATCCCCTGGAGAGGAGTATGGCAACCCACTCCAGTATTCTTGCCTGGAGAACCCAGGGACTGAGGAGTCTGGCGAGCTATAGTCCATAGGGTCACAAAGAGTCAGACACAGCTGAAGCAACTGAGCAGGCAGGCATGTACAATATTTTGCATAACAATGCATGCCTATAATGTCTGTTTGATCAGGATCCAAATAACTTAGCACTGCCCAGTGGCACTGAAACCACCAAGGAGACAGAGTTACTTCCGAAGCTACTGATTAAAGCAGAGGAACAGGGGGAGGAATTTCTTAGTTAGTATGATCCTTTCAACGTCCTTTCTTCTGCCAGGAAAGTCACTGGCCAAGCCCAGCTGGAAGTCAAGAGTCATGGAGATTGAGAAACACACAAGCTGAAGAGGTGGAACTCCTGAAATAATTAGTGGAATAGATGAAAGACAGGGAATGCATCTGAAACAAATGACAGATACTCCTATGGTATCTCATTTAATCCTACTGCAGTCTCAGGAGGAAGGTATTATTTCCCTTTTATTGGAAACGAAGGTGAACAAGCTGTCTCATTATTTCTTACTACATGTTCTGCATATATTACATTATATGCATATATACTGCATATATTACATTAAAATTCAATAAATATTTATTATTTCAAAACTGTTATCTTGACTTATAACACTAGTTCAATATTTATTAGTTTTATGTTTCAGAACATGTTGGAGACATAATTTCCACTCCAAATATCCCATTGTTCTTTTCCAATAAGAACCAATGATTAAATAAATGTGAATCTTTGTGCAATGCAAAATTGATATCCAAACTGTAATTATTTATATTATGTGCATTCTGAATTAATTGGGATTTATTTAATTTAGTAATTAATCCTGCCTTCTCAGAAAAAAAATTTATCTGAGAGAAAATAATATTGAACTTCATATATTTAGCCAGTGGCATGTTTTCTGTCTTGGTCTTGATTTATAAGTTCAAATTTTTAAGTTTCATCCTTCATTGAGATAAATTGTTTAAAGTATGTGAAATAATTTATACCCCTGCTAATGAAGTTTTAGAATGTGGGTGGGGAAATTAAATCATTCTAATTTATATTATAGATAGAGTCAGAAGCTAAAACGCATAAGCTTGTGTACAACTAACATTTGCATAGCATTTGATGGCTAACAAAACACTTTCCCAAATATTATCTTTTAGAGCAGTTACATTAATGATTTTAAAAAGTAATCTATATTTTTGCATCTCAAAGAATATGTTTGTCTTATATATTACATGATATTATAAATATTATATATACATATATATAAATATTCTTACATGTTACTTATCTCAGATTAATACAATATATTCCTTTCTCTGGAAGGTAATTATATTAGTTTCCTGAGTTACCATGATAAATTGCCACAAACAGTGTGGTTTAAAGTAACAGAAATTTCTTTTTCTCCTACAGTTTTGGAGTCTAGACCTTTCAAGTAAAATACCATCATGGCCGCGTTTCCTTTAGAGGTTCAAGGGGAAAATCCTTCCTTGACTCACCCAAGCTCTGCTGTCTCCGCAGTCCTTGCCTTGCCTTTCAGCTGCAGCACTCCAGCTCCTATTGTAGTGTCAGAAGGTCTTCTAGCCTCTGTGAATTTATCTTATTTTATGTTCTCTCCTCTTCTTACAAAGGCACCAGTCACTGGACTTAGGGTCCACCCTAACCCAGTATGATTTTTGTCCTAGCTAATAATACCTGAAAAACCTTATTTGCAACAAAGGTCATATTCTGAGATTCCAATTGGACAAAAGGTTTCAGGTCATATGTCAACCCATCAGTGTAGTGATTTAAGTTAGGAGTGACCAAACAAGAAGAAGAAGAAGAAAAAAAAAATGATGTAAAAGAGTTCCATGACCAGGGCTGAGACTTTGCTTTCAGTCTTCCATCATTAAAGCATTTCAGAATTCTATTCAAGGAAGAAAGCACCTGTGATGTATTTGAAATCATACCTGTAAAACACTTTCGTCTACTCAGTTTTATTATTACCAAAGTATCAGTTAAGGAAATGCATATATGTAATGTCTCCTAAAACCAGTACCTACATATATCTAAAAGGCTTCTCAAATTAGGAAGCAGGGCATCCAGGATATTTCTAAGTAGTATTTTTATTTCAAAATATTAAATCCCTACAATTTCCCACTTGCACACAAACGCTGCAAATGATAGTAATTTTAGTTTCCTTTCTTTGTATATATGGAGGTGTGTGTGTATATGTGTGTGCTTACTAAACATCATGTTATAAATGCAAATTTATATTCATCTTCTACTTTTAATAGGGTCAGTTCTCCATAAGGCTAAATGCTATTTGAAAATAAAATTTTATTTTATATGGTTGAGTCACCCAATATGGTCTGACAAAAGGATGTTATTGATTATATATGAGATTTTATGTTTTCTACATTTCCCAGAGTATTCTTTTCTTTCTTGGAATGCACAACACTGTAAGGATGGTAGTTTAAAAAGTGAGAACAAGTGGGGTCCTCAGTGTTATTGATCAACTATACTAGCTCTGACCACTACCTGGACTATTGTGTGTAAATACTTTTCATCTTGTTTAAAGACTGTACATTGTTATCACATATTACAACGGTTCAGTCCATTTCACATGTAATTAAGTTTGCCTATTCAAAGACACGGGTCCAATCCCTCATCAGGAAGATCCCATGGCAAAGAGAACTTCTACCCACTCCAGCATTCATGCCTGGTAAATTCCATAGACAGAGGAGCCTGGTGGGAAGAGTCGGACATGACTGAGCGACTAACACATTCAAAAACTCATTAAGCTGTTTTGCTAAATAAGTGGGATCTCTAGTTTGGGTTTGCAGTCTTTCCAAGTCTTTCTTCACATCCAAATCGCAGACACAATAAATAAAAACAATCTCAGGGAACAGCACTAAGTCTAACCAAGAAAGTGGCATTCCTGCCTGGCTGACTTCAGAATTACTGTTGACCATTGACTGCTGTGTCTCTTGGTTTCCTCTTTTGTGTATGGGCTTGTCTACTATGTTTATCCTACATCTGTCTCAGCATTGTTTGTTGGTAGCATGGGTGTAAATGGTTTATCTTTAATTCTCAGATGTCCATATTGACAAAAATCATACTTGAGCAGCCACACTCAAAAAACTTCCGTACTGGGACCTCATGCAAAGATCCTGGCCCGGACCTTGAGTATGATGCTGTTCAGTTCAGTTCAGTCGCTCAGTCGTGTCCGACTCTTTGCAACCCCATGAATCGCAGCATGCCAGGCCTCCCTGTCCATCATCAAACCCGGAGTTCACTCAGACTCATGTCCATTGAGTCAGTGATGCCATTCAACCATCTCATCCTCTGTCGTCCCCTTCTCCTCCTGCCCCCAATCCCTCCCAGCATCAGAGTCTTTTCCAATGAGTCAACTCTTTGCATGAGGTGGCCAAAGTACTGGAGTTTCATCTTTAGCATCGTTCCTTCCAAAGAAATCCCAGGGCTGATCTCCTTCAGAATGGACTGGTTGGATCTCCTTGCAGTCCAAGGGACTCTCAAGAGTCTTCTCCAACACCACAGTTCAAAAGCATCAATTCTTCGGCG
>NW_011495057.1:9104040-9118051 GCF_000754665.1 Bison bison bison | reverse complement strand
AAGCATCAATTCTTCGGCGCTCAGCTTTCTTCACAGTCCAACTCTCACATCCATACATGACCACTGGAAAAACCATAGCCTTGACTAGACAGACCTTTGTTGGCAAAGTAATGTCTCTGCTTTTCAATATGCTGTCTAGATTGGTCATGACAAGCATCTTTTAATTTCATGGCTGCAGTCAATGCAGTTTAAGTGGATGTTGGGTGTAGAGAGGAGAAACTCATATTTTACACATAGGAGGAAGATAAATAAATTAAAGTCAGAGGGCAAACTGTCGTGATTCTAAAACACGACTGCTAATTCTTTGGAACTCCTCTTACTGAGAAGTGGATCTGTGTTCCTTCCCCTGCATCTTGGTGGGTTTATGACTGTTGCTCCAGCCAGTCGAGTCAAGCAAAAATGACACTATATATGACAGACAGTTTTCTGGACTCTCTGAATATATTTACGACAGTTTCTTTGAATTCTTTCTCTGCTTAATCCATCATCAATAACGTTGCAATTACCTTTTTTTTCATGTGCATATATTTAAATTTCCTGGTGTTTTGCATGTCTCATTTTTATTTTTCCTTTTTGAAAATTGGACATTGTAGGAAATGGCAGCCCACTCCAGTATTCTTGCCTGGAAAATGCCATGGACAGAGGAGCCTGGTGGGCTACAATTCATTGGGTCTCAAAGAGTTGGACATGACTGAACACACACACACACACACATACACATACATACACACAGGTAATATACTGTTACAAGCATATATTCTAATTAACCCTTCTTGTGTTTGTTTACTTGGGATAATTCAAGATTATGTCTCCCCTACCCCAAATGAATAGCCACTGAAGTCTCAGCTCAGTTTTTATTACCATTTGTCTTTATTTTTACTTTTAAGCCTGGCTTACTAGGGCTTCCTTTTGGGTCAACACAGTTTAGGGTCAGTCAATGACTGGAAAGCAGTTGTACTTAAAGTTATTGAACTGGTAGCATCTCTTTGATGATAGATCTATGGATGGTTTGAAAACACATTCAAAGTTCAACGTTCTTACTATTCTTTTCTAGCCTTTAATTTCTGTATGTTCAAGGTCTCATAGTCAGCAAGATAAAGAGATAACTAAGGCTTTCTATGGTATTTCCTGAATTTGCAGAAATACATATACACACCCACAGTATTCCAGACCACCATGTTATATGAAAGCTTATCTAGACCACCTTGGTTATGTGAAAGACAAGACAACTTGTCTTATAAAGACAAATTCTCAAGAACTTCTACTACATTTATGACTTGTCCACTTGCCTGTTGCTTGCTGCACACTGCAGCATGACATTAAAATAGGTTTGAAGTTAGCCATCCCAGATTGTTTGCTATTGTTTCTGGATTGTTTCTCTACTGTTTTCAGCAGTCTGCCCTGGTATGGATTTTTCCAAGCACCCATACCAAATAAAACCAGACCCTTTGGCAGCAGAGATGTAGGTCCTCATGCCCTGCCCTGTATTCCATGTAACAGAGTTGTATGGGGAGAAATGGAAGACCCTCCTATAGCTGAAACACCAGAGCTCCCTATTATCCTTACAGTAGTTCCAGAATAAACATTTCTAAATTTTTTGTATGTATTTGATCTATTTCCAGAATCTTAAAGTAGTTGTCTTTGACAATTATGTCCATTTATCGTTGTTTTTCAAGGACAGTTATATTGAGCTCCTTACTCAGCCATTTCAGAAGTTTCCCCTGCTCATTCTTTTATACTGTACCTTGCATCTCTCAATTCCCTAGTGGATGGTATGGACACATAAATTGTTTTATTGTTTGAATTAAATGTAGGCATTTGACTGGGTGTATAACATGATGTTCATCCATTTGTACTTAATGCTCAAAATGCACTCCTCCTTTATCTCTCTTCTTCCTGATAAATTATTAAAATGATTAACTAAATACATTCTTGATTTTTGCCTAGCCACTTTTGTTAATTCACTTTACCTCCTTAGCTGGCTCATTCTCTCATATTTTATGTGTTGGGATTTAGAGATTTGATCTCAGACCCTCTTCTTTTCCCACTTTATATCCTTTCTCAGGGACTTCATTTCTAAGACTGGCTCCTACTAAGTGCAGATGTACAAATGTTCAAAACAGATCTCTGAGCTCCATGTTTTCCGTTCTTTCAGTCTAATCCATACCACCTTTCTGATGCCACAGACATACTGCCCCCTCAATATACCTATGGCTGAACTCACGTTCTTTCTACCAGAATCAATCCCGTTTAAGTTTTCTGCTTAATGCAATGGCAGGACAATCTATCCATCTGGACCACTGGATAGCACATGCATATTCTTGCAGTTGTACTTATCCGTGATTCCACATTCTGGTCATCACAAAAATTACTTTCATTGGTGCTTTTAATTCTACCCTCATTTAATGATTTGTTGTACAAACTTTTTCATAAAAAATAATGTGTCTGCACAGAATTGTGAGCCTTATTACAAACAAAAATTTTGGTGTTGTCTTCATAATGAAAATATTGCACAATTTCCTCTATACTAGAATAACAAAATGATATAAAATTTAATACAGTACTACTCTTAAGAAGTTATTTTCTGGTTATGATATTAAAAACACTGATGGTAGTATTAAAAATATTGTGTTGAGGTAATTGTGTTTCTCTATAAAAGAGCCAATTTTTTCCATCTATTTTAGGACAGTATTATGTCTACTTCTCTACCAAAGTGTTTAAGAGACACATATATGTCTGAAGTGGGTCCAAAAAATATTAGTGATCATGAGTAAGAGGTGAAAAAATAATACCTGTGCTGAGAAGATCAACAGCTAGAGAAGTATATAAAGGGGATTTTACAACAGTTTTCCAATAGACTTACATCATTACTGTGTCAAAGTTGATTCTAATGGCTCAAATTCCCAGCCAGGAAGGAAAGATGAAGATGATATCATCATTGCAATTACATGGATGAAAAAAATTGAGGTTCATGGGGGCTGGTTTACATAATGTCGCAGAGCTATTGTGGAGGAGAGTTTTCCGCTTTTAAGTTCTGAGCTATTTTTTCTAACTCTAATAACAAGCACATAGCCAGTTGCTACACTCATTTGGTCAGTGTGAAAAGTTGGCAAATTTTTCAAATAATAAACAAAGCAAATAGAATTCAAAGAGAAAACTGTCCATCCATTTAAAAATACTAAATTCCTTCAGTTCAACCGAGTTTTAATGAATATATTGTAAACCTAAGTCTGTCCCAGAAATTAGGTTAAATACAGTTGTGATTTTGATAGAACTCATGATCTTTTGAGACAGAGGCAAATCGTTCAGCAAATCACACCTAACTAAATTAACCAAGATTTCTTACAACTTCAGAAACATGAACTCTTTATGTGCTAATGAAATTTCAGAAAATAAATCAATCAAAATGCTAAAATCAAGCAAACTTTTAAAGAAACACATCTCTAAGAATTTATTCTCCAGTCACCTTCAGAATATAGAAAAATATGAAATGATTTTAAAGCAATGGATATACTGTATACATATATATATATATATATATTATCTCCTATCTCTCTGTATGTGTGTATATATAGATATATATAAAATATATATGGAAAACATACTCTGACATATTAATCATCTAAAAGGTATTTTTAATATAACTTAAGGAAAAAATATAAGGAAAATATATGTTATTCCTCCATCCATGGGATTTTCCAGGCAAGAATACTGGAGTGGGTTGCCATTTCCTTCTCCAGGAGATCTTCCCAACCCAGGGATTGAACCCAGGTCCCCTACATTGTAGGCAGACGTTTTACAGTCTGAGCCACCAGGGAAGTCCCTATGTTATTCCTACCTAGATTCATAGACAGAAAATTAATTAAATTAGAAAGATTATCATTAGACCTAACTGAAAAATCCCACTCTTCTTTTTTTTCCCCTCCCTTTTACATTTTTTTCATCATCTTTGTTTGAAATTATACTCTCAACTAAGAAATTGGGTGGTTGTTTATTCTTCCACTTGCCGCTTTTAAAGATCCTCTCTCACTTGTGGTCCCAAGATAGAATACATGTTTGGTGAAAGAAAATCAACACAATTTGGGACCAAAAAATGAAAAAGAGTTCTACTGCTTTTGTGCCATTTCAAGTGATTTATTTCAATCAGCACGTCTCTCTTGTTGGAGTGGGAGTTTACTTTGCCCAGTGAGCCAAGATGGGTTGGCTGCAAAACGTCCTTAGAAGTGCCAGACTCCCACTGATCCAAAAACAACAACTATCAAATCAATAGCCTCTCAGCCTCTGGCAATGGCTGCATGCACTCAGTGCCACCTGAGGATTTTATATTTGGTGGATTAAAAAATAGAAGGTGGAAGAACAAAAAATAACATGATTTTTGGCACAAGGATGAAAAACAGTTAGTTAAATAATGACTATAAATCATATCAAAATTGAATAAATGAAATAAATTACTACATGGCAGGTAATATGATGGCTGTTGGGCTTCCCAGGTGGTACAGTGGTAAAGAATATGCCTGCCAACGCAGAAGACACAGGAGACCAGGGTCGATCCCTGGGTTGGGAAGTTCCCCAGCTTTAGGAAATGGCAACTCATTTGCCAAAAAGAGTACAGTATTCTTGCTTATAATGTAATAATACTTCAGATCTATGAAATTTAATAAAATATTATCCCAAATTATTTTATTTTGTAGGGTTGAAAATAGTTTTAACCTATTTTCTTGTTATTATGCTGCTGGTTCAATATTTATTTTATCATAGTTTTCAACTTACGTTAGTAGAATTCATCTTTCCTGAAGATGATTTTTTTTTTTATCTTTTCATGTGTTTGTTAGGTTATTTGCATATCTTCTTTGGAGAAATGCCTGTTTAGGTCTTTTCCCACTTTTTGATTGGGTTGTTTGTTTTTCTGGTAGTGACTTGTATGAGCTGCCTCTATATTTTGGAAATTAATCCTTTGTCAGTTGTTTCACCTGCTATTATTATTTTTTCCCATTCTGAGGGTTGTCTTTTTACCTTGTTTATAGTTTCTTTGCTGTGAAAAAGCTTTTATGTTTTATTAGGCCCCACTTGTTTATTTTTGTTTTTATTTCCATTATTCTAGGAGGTGGGTCATAGAGGAGCTTGCTTTGATTTATATCATTGAGTGTTCTTCCTATGTTTTCTTCTGAGAGTTCAGCCTGTACTGATTATAAAAATTTATTTGAAAATTATCACAGCTTCAATCTCAATGTAAAGGACTTAATAATCTATATGTCTAACTGACAGCTTCCTAATTCCTAATTTCTTATCTATAAATACTTACTAGGCATATCAGTTTGGTTACTTACTGTTAACCCAGAAATATAAAACAGAACGTTTAACCTTTCTTCTTTAAGAGCCTTCATTCTTTGCCTTTTTTTTAAAAGGGAAAACCAATAACCCTTTCTGAAAAAGATAAAATACAAGACTGAAAGTTTCCTTCATGGGGCAAATGATTGGTAGGAAAATAGAGGCATGTGTACTCACTCATCGGAGAAGGCAATGGCAACCCACTCCAGTACTCTTGCCTAGAAAATCCCATGGATGGAGGATCCTGGTAAGCTGTAGTCCATGGGGTCACTAAGAGTCGGACATGACTGAGTGACTTCCCTTTCACTTTTCACTTTCATGCACTGGAGAAGGAAATGGCAACCCACTCCAGTGTTCTTGCCTGGAGAATCCCAGGGATGGGGGAGCCTGGTGAGCTTCTGTCTATGGGGTCGCACAGAGTCAGACATGACTGAAGAGACTTAGCAGTACTCATTCATATATTGTCTTGGGCAACATAAGAAATATGTTTACTTCAGAATAGAATGAAGTGATTTGAATGGAGAAGGATGGACCACTGAATTATAGGGAAGATGTTGGAGGTGATGAGAGATTTTTTTAAGTAGGTAGAGAATAAAGACAATCTATACATAATCAATCTAAAGATGCTTAATGCCCGCCTTGATTTAATTTAGTTCAAAAGAATACATATTTCATTATTATGGGGTTTGTTTTATGAATACATCTTAATGTGTTATATTTTCTTTTTTTTTTTATACAAGCAGATGTTTAATAGGAACTGAATAATAACATACTGTGTTACCTGCTGCTTCCCTCTAGTTTTTATTTTATTTTTTTTCATATTTCTTTTTTTAAATTTTATTTTATTTTTAAACTTTACAATATTGTATTAGTTTTGCCAAATATCGAAATGAATCAGCCACAGGTATATCTGTGTTCCCCATCCTGAACCCCTCTCCCTCCTCCCTCCCCATACTCTCCCTCTGGATCTTCCCAGTGCACCAGCCCCAAGCATCCAGTATCGTGCATCGAACCTGAACTGGCAGCTCGTTTCATATATGATATTATACATGTTTCAATGCCATTCTCCCAAATCTTCCCACCCTCTCCCTCTCCCACAGAGTCCATAAGACTGATCTATACATCAGTGTCTTTTTTGCTGTCTTGTATACAGGGTTATTGTTACCATCTTTCTAAATTCCATATATATGTGTTAGTATACTGTATTGGTGTTTTTCTTTCTGGCTTACTTCACTCTGTATAATAGGTTCCAGTTTCATCCACCTCATTAGAACTGATTCAAATGTATTCTTTTTAATGGCTGAGTAATACTCCATTGTGTATATGTACCACAGCTTAATGTGTTATATTTTCTTAAGATTTTACAACAACTAGGAAAAAAACAAATATTCATCACTATGTTTGTTAATGACCTCTCCACCTTAAAAAAATGTCCTTATGAAAAGTTCTAACAGGACATGTATGGAAGGTAATTTAAAATTTCCAAGGATCATTTCTTATCATAGATTAGCACACTAGTGAATTTTGCATGAATCATAAAGGACTACTGGGTATTGAAGTCTAAATATTCTACAAAAGAAACTTAAGTGAAAGATCAACTTTAGAGATAAAGCTGACTTCTAATCTAGACTAATCTTGGTAGGGCTGATGCACTGTATTTAGAGCTAAAAGAAAGGAACCAGCAGTAGGGTTGCTTCCAGCCAGGAGACACATGTCTCTAGGATTACCAAGCTGAGCTGGTATCTTAGGTCATTGTTAGGTATGGTTCGTGTTTTCAGTGCAACTGTACAGTAAGAAATGAAGAATAAGAATCTGTATGTAGCTTGGCAATTGAGAGACTCCTGAATTCTGTTTCCTTCACGCCCTAAGGGTATAAGAGTCAAAAGCCTTAGTTTAGTTTCTACACCCTGTTGATCACACTTGCTTTTTTCTTCCAGAAAACAAGGGAGAATTCAAGGAGCTGTGTAAATTTTATATGTTATAATATTTGTAACACCTCTTTGCTGGTTTGGTAGTGAATCCAAGAATATCCCTGTAGACAAAAATCTGTTTGACCAGGCTCAGCTTGACCTGTCATGAGTTTATCAATTAATTAATCTATATTTGAATATGGAAGCTTTAAATATTGTGTTTTTGTTTCTTGGTTTAAATCATAGGATGGTATTTTAAGACATGTCAAGATTTGAGTTTCTTGATTTATAATGAGATCTGATAGAGCTACTGGTTCATCTCCACATCCACATGTAACTTTACAAATATTAAGGTACAGAAACATAAAAATATTTGAAAGATACCTACCTCTGGTAATTCTCTGTTTATACTATGTTTTATTGATGGCCCCAGGTCTATACATAAATTCATCTCATTGGTTCAACAAGGATTATGGTGTTTCCTTAAATAAGAACTGTCCAAAGTGCTATAGATACACAAATAAATAAGCCATATATCATAATGCAAAGATATAAATAACTGAACAAAGTATTTAACCTGCTCTGATAAAAGTAAGGATCATTATAAAGATGCAATAAAATTAGTGGTCAAACAGCTTGTTTTTGATAATTTTAATTATAATAGGAAACTTAGAGTTGGGTAATCATTTTTGTTTCAGCAGTAAAACACTTTCAATGATCAGAGTCTCCTGCTAGGATTTGAGTAGCAGCTTAATTCACAACAAGAGGAAAGTAGCCAAGGAGTTTATGCTGCCAAGTAAGAAATCTATAAATGCAAAAGATTAGTGTCAGGCTTGGGGATTTTCATTACCTAAACTGCACAAAACTAAAGTCAAACGTTCAGGTTTACTTTCTTCCACTTGGAGAGTTCAATCAGATACTAGAATTAAGTCTTCAGGTACTGAAGTGAAGCTTTCCTTTCTCTTAAAGTTAATAGCATTAGCAATGTGGACATCAGAGTAAGATGATGATTCTGTTGAATTTCATGCCAGAAATCACTCTAAAGATATGATAAAACTGCCTGAATGTTAATAATAAGTTTGCCACTGAATAACTGTTATCTCCACAACAGTCTTTTTTGTTTGTTTGTTTGTTTTAATTTTATTTTATTTTTAAACTTTACACTATTGTATTGGTTTTGCCAAATATCGAAATGAATCCACCGCAGGTATACATGTGTTCCCCATCCTGAACCCTCCTCCCTCCTCCCTCCCCATACCATCCCTCTGGGTCGTCCCAGTGCACCAGCCCCAAGCATCCAGTATCGTGCATCGAACCTGAACTGGCAACTCGTTTCATGATATGATATTATACATATTTCAGTGCCATTCTCCCAAATCTTCCCACCCTCTCCCTCTCCCACAGAGTCCATAAGACTGTTCTATACATCAGTGTCTCTTTTGCTGTCTCGTATACAGGGTTATTGTTACCATCTTTCTAAATTCCATATATATGTGTTAGTATACTGTATTGGTGTTTTTCTTTCTGGCTTACTTCACTCTGTATAATAGGCTCCAGTTTCATCCATCTTATTAGAACTGATTCAAATGAATTCTTTTTAATGGCTGAGTAATACTCCATTTTGTATATGTACTATAGCTTTCTTATCCATTCATCTGCTGATGGACATCTAGGTTGCTTCCATGTCCTGGCTATTATAAACAGTGCTGCGATGAACATTGGGGTACATGTGTCTCTTTCCCTTCTGGTTTCCTCAGTGTGTATGCCCAGCAGTGGGATTGCTGGATCATAAGGCAGTTCTATTTCCAGTTTATTAAGGAATCTCCACACTGTTCTAACTCATTACTGGACACTTCATTGCACTCCAGAGAGAAGAAATACAGCTCCACCCACCAGAACACCGACACAAGCTTCCCTAACCAAGAAACCTTGACAAGCCACCTGTACAAACCCACACACAGTGAGGAATTGCCACAATAAAGAGAACTCCACAAACTGCCTGAATACAGAAAGGACACCCCAAACTCAGCAATTTAAACAAGATGAAGAGACAGAGGAATACCCAGCAGATAAAGGAACAGGATAAATGCCCACCAAACCAAACAAAAGAGGAAGAGATAGGGAATCTACCTGATAAAGAATTCCGACTAATGATAGTGAAATTGATCCAAAATCTTGAAATCAAAATGGAATCACAGATAAATAGCCTGGAGACAAGGATTGAGAAGATGCAAGAAAGGTTTAACAAGGACCTAGAAGAAATAAAAAAGAGTCAATATATAGACAGAGTTTTAAGAAACATCTTCCATGTCTTAAAACTCTGTCTGTAAGCATTTCTTTTAAGTGCATCTGGAAATCTCCTTTGGAAACTTAGAACTTGTAAATTGTTGAATTTTTTTTTTCCCACGTAAGGTCACTCAGATGAAAGGGGAATAAATACTTCTGTCCTACATTGATATTTGCAGAACAGCAAATATTATGGATGCTAGGTTGCATCTCAATGTTCAACCTTCACTGGAGATACACTTTTATAAATTATGAAAACTATGTTTGTAAATAGAGAAGTGAATTGTGGACATAAAATGGTCATGCCCTTTGGTTAATGGCACTGGGCAGCATTTATGTAATAATGACAAATTCATGACTAGTAATATATATAAAATAAAATTTTCTTTGCAGCAAAATATTTCCTTTATTAATGTTCTGGATGAGATACAGCAAGGAACTAACAATCTATGATAATTAGCCTCAAGTAATATCTTTTCTTTTGATTTTAATATTTCTGGTTATGGTTTATTAGCATCTTAGAAGAACATAATGGCTCAATATATTGAAGCCTAATTATGTTGGACTGTTTTGATGTGGTTTAACTATTGTGATAGTCATTTGTGGATGTTGAGGGTGAGTTGAACAGTCTGTTCCTGAAATGGCACTGTGTAATTTCCACTTTGGAGAATACTCAGTGACAAGTTGACATTCCTAATAGAATAAACTTTATTTTTCCATGACTTCAGTGCCTATTACAAAAAAAAAAAAAAAAAAGAGTCAATATATAATGAATAATGCAATAAATGAAATTAAAAACACTCTGGAGGCAACAAATAGTAGAATAACAGAGGCAGAAGATAGGATTAGTGAATTAGAAGATAGAATGGTAGAAATAAATGAATCAGAGAGGAAAAAAGAAAAACGAATTAAAAGAAATGAGGACAATCTCAGAGACCTCCAGGACAATATTAAACGCTACAACATTCGGATCATAGGGGTCCCAGAAGAAGACAAAAAGAAAGACCATGAGAAAATACTTGAGGCGATAATAGTTGAAAACTTCTCTAAAATGGGTAAGGAAATAATCACTCAAGTCCAAGAAACCCAGAGAGTCCCAAACAGGATAAACCCACAACAGTCTTCTGTTTGTTTTTTGCCTAATAACATGCGATCCACTTTCTTAAGACCAGTAACAGAGGAAATTTAAAATGTTAATTTTTATGTAGCACTCATAAGAATTCTTACTAAATATAAATACTAATGCTGCTGCTGCTGCTGCTGTGTCGCTTCAGTCATATCCGACTCTATGCGACCTTCATAGACGGCAGCCCACCAGGCTCCCCCATCCCTGGGATTCTCCAGGCAAGAACACTGGAGTGGGTTGCCATTGCCTTCTCCGATAAATGCTAATAAAAGGTCACAAATACATTGCCAGTATTTGTTTCAAAGGATCAAAATGCCCAAACTTTTAACAACTATTTATAAATGTAAAACTTATACAAAATCAATGAATAATATTTTTCTCATAACTATACTTGAATAAGTAATAACAAATGATAAAACTTAACAGATTTATGATTGCTTTACTCATTAAAGTTTTACAGAGAAAGTTACTAAAATTTGCTGGCATTTTTCCAGCTGTTAGTAAAGTCTCTTTTGGGTTTTCCCTTTCTATAAATGGTCTTGTACATTGAAGTATCAAGTACTACAAAATGAATATTTCAGGATTATTTTGTGAATAAAAATGTCATTAGCAAACGAGTAATTGATGTTACCCTTGGAACTCCACTTATGAATGTCATTTAGAAATCCCCACAGAAGCAATTTTTTGTAAAAAGGCATGATGACACAAACACAGCACAATTCACCTACCTGTTTCCAAAAACCAAGGCATGAGAGAGACAGGATTTCTTAAATATACATCTTTTTTATCTTTCTCCAAAAGCTATTTTGTAGTTTGGTGATGCCTCACTAAATGTATTGTAGGAAGCTTTGCTCCAACTGACCTCTGTTTAACTTTTTCCACTATTTACTGTTCATTCATTTATAAGCTTTAACTTTATCATCTCTATTCTAATGCAAAAAAGTGTAGAAAATAATTGTATCAATACTTCAGTTTAAATTTTTTAATATTAAGATTTATGCTGTACAGAAATGACCGGTGGATGATTTAATTGCATTGTTTAGTTCATCAAACTTGTAGAACACTTTTCCTGTTTTTCAACAACTTTATTTCAAGCAATTTAAAAAAGACTTCTTCCCTGGCTACTCAAACCAAGTACATGTTCAAATGCCCATGGGATTCAATATGAATCAATTCTACTTGAGTGAAAACTGTTTCACAAGCTGCAAATCTGAGCAAGTACTGGAGCCTGTTCCGGTCATACACTGTCCACTGAAGCAACTCATAGTTCATTACAGTTGCCACATTTTTGTAACAGTGGATACAGTTGTGGAACTGTTGAGGAAATATTTTATGTTTTTCAATGATATGAGCTTTCTGGTTACATATAATATTTCTGAATATATATAAATTCTAATATATGTAATTTTGAATATTAGAATAACCATCTCTTAAATTCTCAACTCTACAATGGGATTTATCAAAATATTTTGTGAAACTACACCTCCTACCTCCACTTATAACCCAAAGAAGAGGTTCTAATCAGTTTCCAAGATAGAAATGGCAATGATATTCCTATGAAGGACTATATTCTTAATATTAGAAGTTCCTGTTAATAGAGACGTTTTGTAAATGCTAATGGAAACACCAATTGATGCTTTCTCTATGTATGTACATAAGATTTTATTGAAGAAATCCAAGAAAAAAATCTCTTTTAAAAAGAAAAGATAAATTTTAGTCAAGCATTTGTCAAGAAAATAGAAAATCTGATAGTTACTAAATAATTTGGAAGATCACTTTTAGCCATTTAATAAATCATAAGGCTAAGGATAAAATTAATACATGAACAGTAATGACCTAGCTAAAATGAAGAGTCATCTGACTGAATATCTATTTTATTAATCTTTTACTGGCTGATTGACAAAATGTATTATAAATTTGGTGTATGGTTAGTGAAATAAAGAGCAGGAACCTCATTAGTCTGTGCCCTCTGTAAACTGCTGATGATCAGGTTACTGGCTGGGTAGTTTTGATCAGGAAACATTAATTTCTGTTCAATAAGGCCACCACATCCGAGAAAACAAAATCAAAACAAATAATGACAACAACAATAAAAATTTAAAAGAATGTTTTCAACATGTCAGTAATTTTCTAGAAGATATCTTCCCTTAATGTTCCTCCCACTTAACAGATAAAAACACTGAGCCACAGATAATTCAGCCCAATATTACACAGCTCTGTGTGTGTGTAGTGTGTGTGTGCGCACATGTTAACTCACGTCTGACTCTCTGTAACCCCAAGGATTGTAGCCCTCCAGGCTCCTCTGTCCATTTGCCAGGCAAGAATACTGGAGTGGGTTGCCATTTCCTACTCCAGGGGATCTTCACAACCCAGGGATCGAACCTGTGACTCTTGTGTCTCCTGCAATGGCAGGAAGATTATTTTACCACTATGCTACCTGGGAAGCCCATTATACAGCCAGTGAATGTCAAAGCTGGGATTTGAACACAGCAAAATTGGGTCTAGAATTTTAAAATATTATACTTAAAAGTGATGAGATATCAAAGGAGGAGGCATGAATGATTATGAACTGTGGGAAACAAACAAACAAATATGATCTCCAGTTACCTGGGCTATAGATTTTAGCAGCACATTTCTTATTATATTTCTTCAAAGGTACTATTTCATAATTACATTATACACCATGTTTGCATCTCAAATCAGCAATGTCCACTAGCCTCTCAATTCAGTTCAGTTCAGTCACTCAGTCGTGTCCAACACTTGTGACCCAATGAACCAGAGCACACCAGGCCTCCCTGTCCATCACCAACTCCCAGACTCCACCCAAACCCATGTCCATTGATTCAGTGATGCCATCCACCATCTCATTCTCTGGTGTCCCCTTCTTCTCCTACCCTCAATCTTTCCCAGCATCAGGGTCTTTTCAAATGAGTCAGCTCTTCGCATGAGGTGGCCAAAGTATTGGAGTTTCAGCTTCAAATTCAGTCCTTCCAATGAACATCCAGGACTGATCTCCTTTAGGATAGACTGGTTGGATCTCCTTGCAGTCCAAGGGATTCTCAAGAGTCTTCTCCAACACCACAGTTCAAAAGCATCAATTCTTCTGCACTCAGCTTTCTTCACAGTCCAACTCTCACATCCATACATGACCACAGGAAAAACCGTAGCCTTGACTAGACAGACCTTTGTTCACAAAGTAATGTCTCAGCTTTTTAATATGCTCCCCAGGTTGGCCATAACTTTCCTTCCAAGGAGTAAGCATCTTTTAATT
The DNA here is from genome assembly GCF_000754665.1 of Bison bison bison. Classification (NCBI taxonomy): domain Eukaryota; kingdom Metazoa; phylum Chordata; class Mammalia; order Artiodactyla; family Bovidae; genus Bison; species Bison bison. Next base: position 9,104,130 of record NW_011495057.1, on the reverse strand, counting down.
TCATGGCTGCAGTCACCATCTGCAGTGATTTTGGAGCCCAGAAAAATAAAGTCTGCCACTGTTTCCACTGTTTCCCCATGTATTTTCCAT
>NW_011495057.1:9103794-9103940 GCF_000754665.1 Bison bison bison | reverse complement strand
TTCCTGACCTGCATACAGGTTTCTCAAGAGGCAGGTCAGGTGGTCTAGTATTCCCATCTCTTGAAGAATTTTCCACAGTTTATTGTGATCCACACAGTCAAAGACTTGGGCATAGTCGATAAAGTAGAAATAGATGTTTTTCTGGA
>NW_011495057.1:9097582-9103505 GCF_000754665.1 Bison bison bison | reverse complement strand
ACTTTACTAGCATGTGAGATGAGTGCAATTGTGTGGTAGTTTGAGCATTCTTTGGCATTGCCTTTCTTTGGGATTGGAATGAAAACTGACCTTTTCCTAACCTCTCAGCTTCACATTAATGCCTTTAGTTTCCTTAGTTCTCTAGAATTTTTTAAAAGAGATATATAAGCTATAAAACATGTGGATTATGTTAATAGCCCCTTCCACTCTTTTATAAAAAATAAAGTTTGTTTATATAACTTGATGTTCATTTACATTGAAAAACTGGTTAAGGACTAAACATTAAGTATGATAAACTATAATGAAGTGAGCTGTGAAAAACAGAATGCTTTCAGTTCTTGTCTTATAAAAGATATTCATTAAATATCTAGCAGAAGTTGTAAACAAGCACACAAATTAAGTTTGCAAGGGGCACTAAATTTGAGACTTCTTCATTCCGTAGGTAGAAAAAGAAACTATGAGTCCTCTAAGACCCAGAAATATGGCCAGAGTTTCAATGATGAGGGTTTTTGGTATTTATTATTAGAAATAATCTGATCTAATCTAATGTGATCTGTGGTTTAAAGAAATCTAAAATTGAAGCAAATTCTACTTATCAGAGTATGGAAGTTTCCTCTAGTAATATGTATTTTATTGATAAATCCTAAATAATCACTCTGCTTCTGGGGCTGTTCTTTGTTTTACTTCTGAAGGACTACAAATGATTAGCCTTGATTTTTAAATATTAATAAACTAATTGATAGGTTCTTTCCAATATGCCAACCTACTCTATATTCTGACTTGGAAAGGAACAGAGACAAAGGCTCAGCCTTCTGTAGAATGTCCTTATGTGGTGATGGGTGTCAAGGAGATGATACATAGCAATCTACAACTGTAGGATGGGGATCAGGTATCCAGGTAAGAGTTCTAGCTGTACCACTAAATTCTCTTCCTAATTTTAGAAATATAATTGACCTCACTGAACCTCAGTGTTTTAGAATTCAGGATAATATCATATTCAAGGTCATTTCTGGCTCCAAAATACATCAATTTTGTAAATAAGAATCTACTAAAAATACCTTGAGAAAATATATATTTTATTTATATCTCATTATGAACTATAAGGCATTAATAGGATTTGAGGGACTCATCTGAGAAAGAAAGTAATAGCAACAATACAGATCTTACTATTGTCTGAGCCTAAAACAATGTTGGGCACAAAAAAGGGAAGAAATTATATGGACCTAACAGAAGCAGATGGAGAAGGCAATGGCACTCCACTCCAGTACTCTTGCCTGGAAAATCCCATGGACAGAGGAGCCTGGTAGGTTGCAGTCCATGGGGTCGCTAGGAGTCAGACACGACTGAGTGACTTCACTTTCACTTTTCACCTTCATGCATTGGAGAAGGAAATGGCAACCCACTCCAGTGTTCTTTCCTGGAGAATCCCAGAGACAGGGGAGCCTGGTGGGCTGCCATCTATGTGGTCACACAGAGTCGGACACGACTGAAGTAACTTAGCAGCAGCAACAGAAGCAGACGATATTAAGAAGAGGTGGCAAGAAAAAACAGAAAACTATACAAAAAATGATCTTCATGACCCAGATAACCACGAGGGTGTGATCACTTACCTAGAGCCAGACATCCTGGAATGTGAAGTCAAGTGGGCCTTAGGAAGCATCACTGCGAACTAAGCTAGTGAAGGTGATGGAATTCCAGTTGAATTATTTCAAATCATAAAAGATGATGCTGTGAAAGTGCTGCACTCAATATGCCAGCAAATTTGGAAAACTCAGCAGTGGCCACTGGACTGGAAAAGGTCAGTTTTCACTCCAATCCCAAAGAAAGGCAATGCCAAAGAATGTTCAAACTACTACACAACCGCACTCATCTCACACACTAGCAAAGTAATGCTCAAAATTTTCCAAGCCAGGCTTCAATAGGACATGAACTGTGAATTTTCAGATGTTCAAGCTAGATTTAGAAAAGGCAGAGGAACCATAGATCAAAGAGCCAACATCTGTTGGATCACAGAAAAAGCAAGTGAGTTTCAGAAAACATCTATTTCTTCTTTATTGACTATGTCAAAGCCTTTGACTGTATAGATGACAACAAACTGTGGAAATTTTTTCAAGAGATGAGAATAACAGACCATGTTACCTGCCTCCTGAGAAATTTATACACAGGTCAAGAAGCAACAGAGAGAACGGAACATGGAACAACAGGCTGGTTCCAGATCCGGAAAGGAGTATGTCAAGGCTGTATATTGTCATCTTGCCTATTTAATTTATATACACAGAGTGCAACATGTGAAATGCCAGGCTGGATGAACCACAGCTAGAATCAAGATTGCCGGGAGAAATAGCAATAACCTCAGATATGCAGGTGATACCACCCTTATGGCAGAAAGTCAAGAGGAACTAAAGAGCCTCTTAGTGAAAGTGAAAGAGGAGAGGGGAAAAGCCAGTTTAAAACTCAACATTCAAAACACAAAGATCATGGCATCCAGTCCCATTACTTCATGGCAAATAGATGGGGAAGCAATGGAGACAGTGAGAGACTTTATTTTCTTGGTCTCCAAAATCACTGCAGATGGTGACTGCAGCCATGAAATTAAAAGACACCTGCTCCTTGGAAGAAAAGCAAGGACCAACCTAGACAACATATCAGAAAGCAGAGACATTACTTTGTTGACAAAGGTCCATCTAGTCAAAGCTATGGTTTTCCAGTAGTCACATATGGATGTGAGAATTGGACTATGAAGAAAGCTGAGCACCAAAGAATTGATGTCTTTTTTTTTTTTTTTTTAGAATTTATGCTTTTAACTGTGGTTTGGAGAAGACTCTTAAGAGTCCCTTGAACTGCAAGGAGATCAAACCAGTTAATCCTAAAAAAAATTAGTCCTGAAGGACTGATGCTGAAACTGAAGTTTGAATATTTTGGCCACCTGATGCGAGAAATTGACTCATTGGAAAAGACCCTGATGCTGGGAAAGATTGAAGGCAGGAGGAGAAGGGGACAACAGAGGATGAGATGGTCGGATGGCATCACCAACTCAGTGGACACGGGTTTGAACAAGCTCCAGGAGCTGGTGATGATCAGGGAAGCCTGACGTGCTGCAGTCCATGGGGTCGCAAAGAGTTGGACATGACTTAGTGTCTGAACTGAACTGAAAACAATGTTTTTTAGACAAAAGATTTACGGCTTCAAAGGTACTTCACTTGGTAATATTTACTTATGCTTTTTGTTTAAAATTTTCTATTTTTGATTCTCCTCATTTTTATAATCCTTGGAAATGCTATAATTAATATTCCTATATGTTCTTTTATGCATTAAATTATGAAATATTCACAGTTTAAACACCACTGATGCATTTATAGGATATAATCTTGCCTGTGATTCGTGGACAATATTAGCATTAAGAGAATATAGATCTAATAGAGTTAAATCTTTAATTTCATATAAAAACTCTTGCTGACACATACATTTTAGTCCTCCATGCCACTGAAATATGCCACATATTCTAGAAACTTTTCCTTTATGAAAAAGATAATAGACACCAATACTTTCTGCAGTGCTATTCTGAGAAATTGCCAAATTAAAACAACTGAAACCCTAGCGGTAATAGAACATCAAAACTTCCACCTAGGGTGGCATAGTTCATTTTAGAGAAGTAGAAGGCCAGTAGTCAGTGACTTCAGAAAATTTGCAAGTCATATCAACATTAGCCTAAATAAGATATTATTTTTTTCTTCTTCCTCAGGGATGGAAACAGCTAAGAAGTACCATATGTTGAACAAGAAATTATCTAACTGATTTTAAAAATAACAACTTTTATTAAGCCACCAGAGAGATAACATGGGAATAAAGAAATTGCATTTTGTGTCCTAATATAGAAGAGAAAGCAAAACATAATGTGGTTGTGTGTGAGCCTATCTTTTTCTAATTATTAAAAGGCATCAGAGAAAACTAGTGCATATTATGAGTGTGTAGTTTTAAGTTAGATTGTAAGAAAGCAGCTTGCTTTGAAATTTGCGAAGAGAGAGAATGCCAGGTCTAATTTAGTCTCATTTAGTAAATATCCATATTGGTGACTATAGAAATTTAGATAACATCAAAACTTGTCATATATTCATTGAGAACCTGTTTTCATTTTCCCCTGATTTTGCATTCCTGTGAATATAACCCCCAGAACAGATTGAAGTAACTGAACCAAAGTGGAGTGTGATGCAATTATTTTCAGGTCCAATAGATACTGACTTTATCTATTAGAATAAATTAGGAGTACCAGCTTGAAAAAAACAATAACTACTAAACAGAAATTCTGTGAGAGAAATAAACAGTTCATGAGAGATAATATGAAAGAATTTGGAATTAAATAGTGTCTTACTTCTGTTACAAACTGTATCCCTCAATTTTCTTCGGAGTTTACTTCCTTCCTTTGCCTTTTTTGGAATCAAACACTGGTACTTTTAAGAACTCATTGTTTCCTCACAGTTTAATGGACTCACAACTATAAGTAGATTTTTATGTTACATAAGAAACAGTGGATGTAATTTCATCATTTCTCACCTATATCAAAATTGACAGTCTCCCAAATCAGAGGATAAAACTGATCTCTGAGTTATCTGTCACTGATAGAACTTTATGTAATAATTCCTGGTATGATTGTGAATAAGCATTTGATATGTTACTTTATTGTTCTATTAACCCAATTTAAATAAAGCTAAATTTAGATTTGAAAAAAAAGAAAAAAAATCTCTATATTCCTCACATTTTCACAACTCTACATCATCTTATCTGAAAGTGTGCCCTATGGATGAATACTGCTTTTAAAATACTAAACTCACATCTGCCAACAAAGCCAATATTTATCTATTTCTGGACTGTCTAGGACTACACTGCCCAAAATGGTAGCCATGAACTGCATCGCACTATTTAAATTACAATTTAATTATTAAAATTAAATTCAAGTAAAATTCAGTTCATCAACTCACAGCTAATACCATATTCAATGAAGAAAGACTGAAAGGTTTTCCTCTATGATCAGGAATAAAACAAAGATGCCCACTCTGATTAACATCTATTCAACACAGTACTGGAAGTCCTTGTCAATGCAATTAGTCAAGAAAAAGAAACAAAAGGTACAAATTATAAAGTAATAACTAAAATTATCTCTGCTCACAGATAACATTATCTTGTATGTAGGAAACCCTAAAGGTTACACAAAAAATAGTTGTTAGAAGTAATAAACAAATTCAGCAGAGTTGCAGAATACAAAATTACAAGTAAAACTCAGTTGTGTTTCTTTGAACACTAGCAATAAATAGAAAAAGAAATTAAGAAAACAATTCCATTCAAAATACCATCAAAAGAATAAAGTACTTAGAAATAAATTTGACCAAAGATAAAAGATTTGTTCAATGAGGACACAAAATGTTTCTTAGAGAGAAAAAAAAGAAAAGAAGACCCAAATAAATGAAAGACATCTCTGTTCATGGATTGGAAGACTTAATTGTTATGATTCCAAAAATGACCTAAGGTGATCTATGGATTCAATGCAATCCCTATCAAAATCCCAATGGTACATTTTGCAAACATAGAAAGGAATCTTACATACTGCGGTGCTCCCATGTTGGGTGCATATATATTTATAATTGTTATATCTTCTTCTTGGATTGATCCTTTGATCATTATGTAGTGAACTTCTTTGTCTCTTTTCACAGCCTTTGTTTTAAAGTCTATTTTATCAATAGACTAAAGACTCCACCAGAAAATTACTAGAACTAATCAATGATTATAGTAAAGTTGCAGGATATAAAATCAACACACAGAAATCCCTTGCATTCCTATACACTAATAATGAGAAAACAGAAAGAGAAATTAAGGAAACAATTCCATTCACCATTGCAACGAAAAGAATAAAATACTTAGGAATATATCT
>NW_011495057.1:9087725-9096887 GCF_000754665.1 Bison bison bison | reverse complement strand
AACTGACAAACAACTAATCTCAAAAATATACAAGCAACTCCTACACCTCAACTCCAGAAAAATAAATAACCCAATCAAAAAATGGGCCAAAGAACGAAATAGACATTTCTCCAAAGAAGACATCCAGATGGCTAACAAACACATGAAAAGATGCTCAACATCACTCATTATCAGAGAAATGCAAATCAAAACCACTATGAGATACCATTTCACACCAGTCAGAATGGCTGTGATTCAAAAGTCTACAAGCAATAAATGCTGGAGAGGGTGTGGAGAAAAGGGAACCCTCTTACACTGTTGATGGGAATGCAAACTAGTACAGCCACTATGGAGAACAGTGTGGAGATTCCTTAAAAAAACTGGAAATAGAACTGCCTTATGATCCAGCAATCCCACTGCTGGGCATACACACTGAGGAAACCAGAAGGGAAAGAGACACGTGTACCCCAATGTTCATCTCAGCACTGTTTATAATAGCCAGGACATGGAAGCCACCTAGATGTCCATCAGCAGATGAATGGATAAGAAAGCTGTGGTACATATACACAATGGAGTATTACTCAGCCATTAAAAAGAATACATTTGAATCAGTTCTAATGAGGTGGATGAAACTGGAGCCTATTATACAGAGTGAAGTAAGCCAGAAGGAAAAACACCAATACAGTATACTAACGCATATATATGGAATTTATAAAGATGGTAACGATAACCCTGTATACGAGACAGCAAAAGAGACACTGATGTATAGAACAGTCTTATGGACTCTGTGGGAGAGGGAGAGGGTGGGAAGATTTGGGAGAATGGCATTGAAACATGTGAAATGTCATGTATGAAACGAGATGCCAGTCCAGGTTAAATGCACGATGCTGGATGCTTGGGGCTGGTGCACTGGGACGACCCAGAGGGATGGTATGGGGAGGGAGGAGGGAGGAGGGTTCAGGATGGGGAACACATGAGAAATAAAGGAATAAAAAATTAAAAAAAAAAAAAAAAACAGACCTGACCAACAGGACCCATATCCTATTACTAATTAATTCAGGGGACAGCTCCTGGCCTCACCAGACCAATCATCTGATAGACTAAAAATTGTGGGCTGAGATGTTCAAAGCCAGGGAGACCTTGTAGCAGAATCAGGCTTAAGCAGAGGGGCTCTGAGGACGATTTGCAGAGGTCTCCAGGGTGGTCCCATTTCTTGGTCTTGGTCCCTGGGTGTCACAGTTCAACAGCTTCATGGATTCCATGAGATGCACCAATATGTTTCCAACAAATATCTTCTTTTAAAAAAAATTAGCTACCCAGAATTGATTTCTGTTGCCTACAACAAAAAGTCTCACAACTAATATACCTCTAAAATGTTACCTATTTAAATAGTGAATGGTCTCTCCTTCACTCTTGTTTCAGGATTGGGGTGGAAAGAATAGCCAACATACACAAAAAAAAAAAAAAAAAAAAAAAAAGAAAGAAAGGAATCATCCTAAAAATCATATGGGAACTCAAGAGAACACAAATGGCCAAAAATTTTTTGAAAAATAAAAACAAACTTGAAGAACTAAGAATTCCTGATTTCAACGCATATTGCAAAGCTATAATAATCAAACTTCTGTACTGACATTAAGAAAGAAATATAGACCAAGGAATAAAATAGAAGGTCCTGAAATATACTCTTGAGAATATATGCAAATGGTCTTCAACAAGGGTGCCAAGGCCACTCAGTGGGGAAAGGGCAGTCTCCAACTAACAGCAATGGGAAAACTGAATACCCACATGCTAAAAAATAAAATCGGGTTCTTACACTGTATACAAAAATTAAGTCTAAATGGATTAAAGACCTAAACATAAAACCCAATGCTATAATATTCCCAGAAGAAAACATGGCAAAAAGCTTTGCGACATTGGGATTTAGCAATAATTTTTTGGATAAGATAGCATAAGCAGAAGTGGTAAGATAGACATATATTACTACATCAAACTTAAACATTTTGTTCATCAAAGGATACAATCAACAGTGAATAGGTAAAAATCTAGGAGAAAAAATGCATGCAAATCACAGATCTGATAAGAGATTAATATCCAGATATATGAAGAATTACAACTCAAAAGCGAAAATCAACCCAATTTACAAAAAAGGGAAAAGACTTAGACCTTTCTCCAAAGATTGTATACAAATGGCTAACAAGTATACAAAAAGATGTTCATGAGAGAAATGTAAATTAAAATCACAGTGAGTTATCACCTTACAATCATTAATATGTCTACCACTTTGAAAAACAGAGAAAATAATAAATTTTGGGAGAAATGTGGAAAAATTGGTATGTGAACTGGGATAGTCAACAGCAAAAGAAATTAAAATTTAAAATAACAGAATAATTTAAATTACAAATAGAATTACTCATAAAATCCAGCAACCCCACTTCTGGGTGTACATCCAAATGAGTGGAAAGCAGCATCTTGAAGCATTAATTGCAAACATGTTTACAGTAGCATTATTTACAATGGTCAAGAGGTGGAAGCAACCCAAATGTCCACTGACAGACAAATGAATAAACAAAATATGATAGATATTTACAACAGAATACCATGAAACCCTAAAAATAAGGAAATCTCATCATATACCACAATTAGGATATTGTTAAGTACATGATGCTTGGTGAAATAAGCTAGTTACAAAAGGACCAATACTCTATGATTCCATTTATGATGTATCTAAAGTAGTCAAATCAGAAGATATAGAAAGTAACAGTAGTGGCTACCAGGGGCTCTGGACCTGGGAAGGGATAAGGAGAAGCTATTTTTCAATCAATACAGAGTTTCAGTTCTGCAAGATCAATAGCTTTACAATATAAATATACTTAATGCTATTTAACAAAACTGGTAATGATTGTACATTTTATGTTGTTTACCACAATAAAAAAATGAAAAAAAAAAATCCATTCCTCTGTTACTCTAGCTACATTTCAAATGTTCAACAGTCACATGTAATTAGTGTAATTAGTGGACACACAGATTATAGAACATTTCTATCTTTACAGTGAGTTTGACTACATAGCTCTGCTCCAGAAATTTATTTTATCCTTTGTTCCAATATAGTATTCTATCTTCACATGCTTTTCTATAGACCAGATCTCACAGATGTTCACTATAGGTTTTTAGTAATACTTTCAACATATTGACTCCTTTTGCTTTTCATTTCACCATTAACACAAGTACCGAACATTGTATCAACACAAATTTCCATCTTTTATTTGCCACAAAGGTTGCCAAACAGTGCAAAGAAAAACAAACACAGAAACAAACAGAAAAGAACAAAACTGTGTGGTCTACACTACTACAAACTCATCGTTCCCACTATCAGTTGATCAGTCTTTGAAATACCTGGAATTATGGTACCCTCTTCTTTCACTTTCATGCATTGGAGAAGCAAATGGCAACCCACTCCATTGTTCTTGCCTGGAGAATCCCAGGGACAGGGGACCCTGGTGGGCTGCCGTCTATGGGGTCACACAGAGTCGGACACAACTGAAGTGACTTAGCAGCTTAGCAGCTTCTCCTTCTCCACAGGCAAGCTAGTCTAAACTTTTAATTACCTTGTCACATCCTTCCGCTTTTCTCTACAAATGCACTTGGCTCCATGAAACAGAGATAAGTACAGCTATAACAGATATTTTATATATATCGCCCCATATATCTAAGTAGCACATACAAGCCTGATTTATGAGACTCTGACACATGATGTGAGGAAGTCTCTCAAAGCATGAAACTCTCCAGAGGCTTTGGGAGTGTGGGAAAACTATCCAGAAAGAGAAAGGTACTGAAAAGGGGGTTATACGTCTAGGTGACATTGATCACCAGCACAGCAGACAGTCCCTGGGTCTGAGAGCCTGGAAGGGCAGCAGCTTGTGGTCGGTATAGTGCCAGACCTGTCCATGGCTAGCAGAGAGTAAGCTCAGTTTCATGGGGTGGGCAAGGCAAGCAGACTGAAGAGGGCAAAGTATCTGATTTGGGCTGTGTTTAAAATAATTGGGTATATAAAAATCTCAGTTTAGCACCAACAGGATTCTAAACTAATAATGAAAAGGTGTCAGCCTGCTGTGAACAAACATTCTGGGGCCCAACATAGAAAGGCCATCTTTGGGTCATTAGTATAACACCTACTTATTTAAACCAGCTACAGCCTTCACACTTTGTTCTTTAAAGTTTCATAAATGAGGATCTTTCTGCTTTTCCAAGACTAATAGCTCTTCTTGGGCTCTAGATTCTATTACTTGTTGATCCCTCAGGAAATGAGACTTATTAATAGGGCTCTCTTTTACCTGGCAGTTCATTTCTGAAATATGGGAGTAGTGAAAAAGAATCTGTTGTTTTTAAGAAATTAATGCTCTGCTTATGCCAAACATAGGATAACTCTGTATCTATTTTGAATTTTCATTGAATAGTTTGAATTAATAAGGGGAAAATGCTAAGTATATTAGGAACTTTTTTTCTACTTCCTGCCCTAAAACTCAAGATCATAATAATAGGCCTTTAGGTCACCCAGGTTTATACCTTAATGGAGTACAGGGAAATGAAATGAACACTTTTAATTACTTTTTTGTAATTTGTGTCTCACAACAAAATGATGATGCTGAAATCCTTTATTTTGCCCAAGAGTGAGCTTTAAACCTAATACTTCTCTTTGACTCAAATACCTCTTTACTCTCTCTCTATTTTTTAAGTTTAACATTATTATAGTTCTTGCATATTATTTAAGCAATATCAGATTTTCTCCATTTTAACATAGACCTATACTACTGCACACAGTCACACACATGGCACACACGCAGGCATTAATGGCCTCTGGGTCGTGGTATTCAAATTCCCTCTAGACAGTAAGGCCTCTGAGGAAATATAATAAGTGTTCAGTTCAGTTCAGTTGTTCAGCCGTGTCCAACTCTTTGCGACCCCATGGACTGCAGCACGCCAGGACTCCCTGTCCCTCACCAACTCCCGGAGTTTACTCAAACTCATGTTCATTGAGTCAGTAATGCCATCCAACCATCTAATTCTCTGTTGTCCCCTTCTCCTCCCACCTTCAATCTTTCCCAATATCAGGGTCTTTTCAAAGAAGTGTTAGCAGATATCCATAGAATGAGTTAAACTTTTCATTTTATATTGTGTCATAACTGTATACCCTTTTTAATAAAGCTTCAAAGGTTTTATTCTACAATATTTTATTTTAAGTATGAATTTATATTTCAGTATGATGCAGTTTTATATTTTATAGCTTTTGTATTCTATTTAGAAACCTAAAGAGAATTTGTACAAATCTGAATCATTTTGTTAAGTATGCTATCTTAGGCGAGTTACATGATCTTAAAGTTTTATTTACTCTCAGTTAACCAAGAATAAAACTATGTGACTTAAACAGCACAATTAGAAGAAGATGAAATATACACAGCTTGTGTGGTAAGTAGAAAACCTCCAGTCAGTATTTACCACTAGAATAAATGTCTATGTTCCTGCTGTCATTTTTACTTCACCCTACCTTTTCCCCTTAATAAAACCTCAGGGGAAACACTGGTTTGCACAAATAATTGGTCTTTGCTACATGTGGATTTTCATCACGTTTTTGCTATAGATTCACTTGGGTTTGTGTGTAGGATTTACTTTGGCTCTGTGTGTGTGTGTGTGCTTAATGCTCAGTTGTGTCCAGCTCTTTACGACCCTGTGGACTGTAGTCCACCAGGCTCCTCTGTCCACGGGATTTGTCAGGGGAGACTACTGGATTGGGTTGCCAGTTCTTCCTCAAGGGGATCTTCCCAGCTGAGGGATTGAACAGGCATCTCCTGTGAGTCCTGTATTGCAGGCGTGTTCTTTACCTGCTGAGCCATCAGGCAAGATATTGCTTGTCCACTGGAACATAAAAATTTCTGTTTATTATTCTAAGAAATATTGCTCTTCCTAATGAAGAGAAATAAGAGCCTAAGGACACACGCCATTACCATATTTTTCTAACTTTTGGACATGGCTATCTGAAGACTTGATGCTAGGCACTACTGTGGTTCTTTTGCTATCACTGGGAGAGCCATCACTGGCACATTGACAAAATCTGTAGAGTCTGGATTCTAGAGGACCTCATTGAACTGTGGAATCAGCCCAAGACAAATAAGAGCTTATTGTTGACGTAAAATTTAATTAAATAAACTGCCTCTCTTACAGTATTCTAATACAGCTGCTAGTGGAAGTAGTAGCAGTATTACATGCTGTCTTCAGAATTGAGTGTTAGTGCCCATGGAATTGAAAGCAGTTGATGACTTTCATTCTGTCTTCATGTATTCACTATTATTATCTCAGCTCTGCCTTCCACAATTTATTCATGGGTAACTTTTCTTCTTAGTATGCTTTTCTTGACTTCCTTTTCATCACTGAGAAAAAGCAAATATAATAGCTCTCTCATATTTTACTAAATTCTTTAACTAGTGTAAAATGTATTTCTCTAAACTTTTATTTCTGACTCACTTATACAACTCTCCTTTATATTTTCCCTTTTACATCACTGGTCACATTTTTAATATTAATTTCCAAATTTTATTACTTTTTAAAATTTATTTTTGTATTTTTGCCTTTGATATACATAGAACTCCTTTAACAGAAGTGAAATAGTAGATTCATATGGCTTGTATACATTCTAGTTTTCTTCATTTATCCCACTGTTTCCCTGGATGCTATCTAATATAGCTGCACCTGGATATTTACATATTTAAATGCATATTATTCTGATGACCTTCACAAATAAAAATGGTTTTTTGTTATTTACTTGATATCATAATATATGTATGAAAACCCTAGTGGTATTTAAAGAGAAAAATTACAAAATTTATTTCATTAAAAAGTAACTACCATTAAAGAATAAACTGTATGTAGTAAAAACTGTCTTTGCATTTCATGAAAGATATTTCATATATCAAATGATAATTTAGGTAAGATATTGTCTTATCTTAAAGCAAATATTAACAACTTGAGAGGCCATGCATTGACATTTCAATGAAATATGTATTTGGAAACATATGTGAAAAAATGTAAGAAGTAGGGAAATCCTGGAAAGGATGCTGTTTAAAAAAATTTTTTTTAATTTACTTATTTTTTAAACCACTTTATTAAGGTCTGATTGATATACAAAAAGCTGTGCATATTTATTGACTACAACTTGATGAGTATAGAGATAAGTATATACTTGAAAAACCATCACCACAATCCTTGCCATAACCTATCCAAAATTTTTCTCCTGTCCTCTTTGTTGCTGTCATTATTATCTGTAATAAGAAGATAACATAAAATCTACTCTGTTAGCAAATTTCTAGGTATACAGTATTGTATTTTTATCTATAGGCAGTATGCTGTACAGTCCAGTTCAGTTCAGTTCAGTTGCGCGGTCATGTCCGACTCTTTGCATCCCCATGGACTGCAGCAGGCCAGGCTTCCTTGTCCATCACCAATTCCCAGAGCTTGTTCAAACTCATGTCCATTGAATCGGTGATACCATCCAACCATCTAATCCTCTGTCATCTCCTTTTCCTTCTGCCTTCAAACTTTCCCAACATCAAGGTCTTTTCAATGAGTCAGTTCTTCACATCAGGTGGCCAAAGTATTGGAGTTTCAATTTCAGCATCAGTCCTTCCAATGCATATTCAGGACTGATTTCTTTAGGATGGACTGGTTTGATACCCCTGCAGTCCAAGGGACTCTCAAGATTCCTCTCCAACACCACAGTTCAAAAGCATCAATTCTTCAGTGCTCAGCTTTCTTTACAGTCCAACTCTCACATCCATAAATGACTACTGGAAAAACCATAGCTCTGACAAGATGGACCTGTGTGAGCAAAGCAATGTTTCTGCTTTTTCAAATGCTATCTAGGTTGGTCATAGCTTTTCTTCCAAGGAATAAGCATCTTCTAATTTCATGGCTGAAGGCACTATCTGCAGTGATTTTGGAGGCCCCCAAAATAAAGTCTCTCACTGTTTCCATTGTTTCCCCATCTATTTGCCATGAAGTGATGGGACCCGATGCCATGACCTTAGTTTTCTGAATGTTTAGCTTTAAGCCAACTTTTTTACTCTCCTCTTTCACTTTCTCTCTTATTCATCTTTATTTCTGAGAAATACTAGAAAACCCTTTTTGGGGGGCTTCATAATCTGGTATTCATAATCTTCTAAACAAAAAGCCAGTTTTCATTTTTAATTTCCATTGATTGTATGTCTCTGGGGGATGTTATAGAGTAATGTGAAATAGTGTGAAAAGATTAAAATTGGCTAATATCTGACCTAGCTTGAGATCTAGGCTCTAACAGAAGTGCCTGAGGGAGAAGAGGGGAATAAGAAATGTCAATTGATAGCCTGACCAAAGCTTAACATGGAGTTCAAGGCAGGTGTGTGAATTTATATACATATTTCATCTAGTAACTGGTCTGGCAGTAGAGGGTCCTCTTTTTTGTTTAGTTTGTCTTGCTTAATAAAAATAATATTAGAAAGCAATATAAAGTAAAACATTAAACATTCTGTATTGGCTTTGCAAAATTAAGCTTTTTAGCCATATGTTAAGAAAATTGGATGATGCAACATATTAAAACTGTCGTTGGTATACATTTTTTACATAAGGAAAACTTACATGACAAGTGTCATATTCAAATTAGTTTAATGCCTCAAAAATAAAGTTATTTCTAATGTATTATTTTTGAGTGGAATTTTATAATATGATATGCTAGCGTATTAGCTTTCCCATGGCACCCTGATGCTGAAAGCTTGACAATAGTTGCACTGTTTTAAAAGACACAATATCATTGGGCTTCCCTGTTGGGTCAGATGTAAAGAATCAGCCTGTATAGGAATGCATTATTAGTGGATTGGAAGAATCAATATAGTGAAAATGAGTATACTACCCAAAGCAATTTATAGATTCAATGCAATCCCTATCAAGCTACCAATGGTATTCTTCACAGAGCTAGAACAAATAATTTCACATTTGTATGGAAATACAAAAAACCTCGAATAGCCAAAGCTATCTTGAGAAAGAAGAATGGAACTGGAGGAATCAACCTACCTGACTTCAGGCTCTACTACAAAGCCACAGTCATCAAGACAGTATGGTACTGGCACAAAGACAGAAATATGGATCAATGGAACAAAATAG
>NW_011495057.1:9087169-9087625 GCF_000754665.1 Bison bison bison | reverse complement strand
GATCAATGGAACAAAATAGAAAGCCCAGAGATAAATCCACGCACCTATGGACACCTTATCTTTGACAAAGGAGGCAAGAATACACAATGGATTAAAGACAATCTCTTTTACAAATGGTGCTGGGAAGACTGGTCAGCCACTTGTAAAAGAATGAAACTAGAACACTTTCTAACACCATACACAAAAATAAACTCAAAATGGATTAAAGATCTAAATGTAAGACCAGAAACTATAAAACTCCTAGAGGAGAACATAGGCAAAACACTCTCTGACATACATCACAGCAGGATCCTCTATGACCCACCTCCCAGAATATTGGAAATAAAAGCAAAAATAAACAAATGGGACCTAATTAAACTTAAAAGCTTCTGCACAACAAAGGAAACTATTAGCAAGGTGAAAAGACAACCTTCAGAATGGGAGAAAATAATAGCAAATGAAGCAACTGACAAACAA
>NW_011495057.1:9071617-9087069 GCF_000754665.1 Bison bison bison | reverse complement strand
TGAAAAGATGCTCAACATCACTCATTATCAGAGAAATGCAAATCAAAACCACTATGAGATACCATTTCACACCAGTCAGAATGGCTGTGATTCAAAAGTCTACAAGCAATAAATGCTGGAGAGGGTGTGGAGAAAAGGGAACCCTCTTACACTGTTGATGGGAATGCAAACTAGTACAGCCACTATGGAGAACAGTGTGGAGATTCCTTAAAAAAACTGGAAATAGAACTGCCTTATGATCCAGCAATCCCACTGCTGGGCATACACACTGAGGAAACCAGAAGGGAAAGAGACACGTGTACCCCAACGTTCATCACAGCAATGTTTATAATAGCCAGGACATGGAAGCAACCTAGATGTCCATCAGCAGATGAATGGATAAGAAAGCTGTGGTACATATACACAATGGAGTATTACTCAGCCATTAAAAAGAATACATTTGAATCAGTTCTAATGAGGTGGATGAAACTGGAGCCTATTATACAGAGTGAAGTAAGCCAGAAAGAAAAACACCAATACAGTATACTAACACATATATATGGAATTTAGAAAGATGGTAACAATAAGCCTGTATACGAGACAGCAAAAGAGACACTGATGTATAGAACAGTCTTATGGACTCTATGGGAGAGGGAGAGGGTGGGAAGATTTGGGAGAATGGCATTGAAACATGTATAATATCATGTATTAAATGAGTTGCCAGTCCAGGTTCAATGCATGATACAGGATGCTTGGGGCTGGTGCACTGGGACGACCCAGAGGGATGATATGGGGAGGGAGGAGGCAGGAGGGTTCAGGATGGGGAACACATGTATACCTGTGGCAGATTCATTTCGATATTTGGCAAAACGAATACAATATTGTAAAGTTTAAAAATAAAATAAAATTTAAAAAAAATTATCAAAAAAAATTATGGAAAAAAAAAAAAGAATCAGCCTGCAATGTGGGAGACCTGGTATTAATCCCTTGGCTTCGAAGATCCCCTGGAGGAAGGCATGGCAACCCATTCAGTATTCTTGCCTGAAGAATTCCATGGACAGAGCAGCGTGGCGGAGTTACAAAGAGCTGGACTCAAGTGAGCGACTAAGCATATGTACTATCACTGAACCTATTTCCAGGAAAAGTATTGTTCCAAGATTAGCTGCATCTGCACATTATTCTAATAGCCTTCACATCAAAACCAAAAGATTATTTGTAGTCAATTTCATTTTTAACTGAAGAAAGATTAAAAAATACTAAAAAATAAAAATAATCCATATGAATTCAAAATATACATTAGAATAGACAAGTTTGCAAAGTTTAGTAGATAACTTCTGCTTTAGTAGGAATATATATAAGGCATATTGTGCTTCAGGCTCTGCTATGGGATAAAATGATGACCCAGGTTATCACCTAAATTGCTATTCTATAAGAAAATGTGTCTCTTGGAAAAATATCTTGCTGACAAACTTAATACCTGAAAGAGGTCTATCTTGATCAGTTTACCTTTTTCATCAAGTTAATTCACCACTGTATCATTTTTGTGAAATTAAATCATCTGTGTTCTAAGTTTGTTATTTTTTTTCACATGTTCCTATCGCACTAATTCCTAGGAAATTATTCTAAACTCATTTATAGTTACTTCTTTAGTGAAGAATTATTTCTGTCTTTAGACTATGAGGACATGCATAAACTATGACTTTCATCATTAATAAAAATACATTCAACCTGTGATACCAAATTACATGATCATTCTGGGCTTAAATGTTCAAATTATCTATAATTTGACACATTTTGGGGCAAAGCTATACTATTTAATTTTTTCCTACTCTAAAATTCTCTCCCTTCATGTACTTATTTATCTACTCATTGGAAAATTGACTATTGTTTATTACTTGTTGGCTTGCTATAAGAGTTAAAGGGCAGTGTGTTGTTGTTATACAGTCACTAAGTCATGTTCGGCTCTTTTGTGACCTCATGGGCTGTAGCCCGCCAGGCTCCTCTATCCATAGCATTTCCTAAGCTAGAATACTGGAGTGGGTTGCCATTTCCTTCTCCAGGGGATCTTTCTGACCCAAAAATCAAACCTGCATCTCCTACATTGCAGGTGGATTCTTTACCATTGAGCCACCAGGGAAGCCAAAGGCACTGTATCATAAAAATTTGTAATTTACTTATGAACAAAGTATGAAGTTTATCATACATCACTGACGTATTAGACTTTCTAATGCCTGAGGTCCTAGCATGTGAATGGTAGGGATAATGTTCAGTAAAATAAAATCGGTGCTTATTATGATCTTTCCCCAACTCCAAACAAAATAACAAGCAAAAACACTTCCATCTCAAAAACATTTACTGCTCATCACTTTACACAGAAATGACCAATCTCATTGCTGTGCACATTGTTGTTTTTATTATTTTTTTGCTCAAATTGGTGTTACTAAAGAAAACAAAAAAGTTTTTTTTTTTTTCATGGACAGATGGAAAATAACATTGCTGAAGGGGAAAAAAAGAGAGAAAAATAAGAAACATCTGGGACCATGTTCCTATACCCTCCGTGTGCATGGTTTTAACATGTTACTGAGCTTTACTATAAATTGATTTAAAAATAATTATCCAGGGTCTTTGCATAAGTTAAATTACTCAACATATGAGAAGAATATATCACATAGCAGGGATCAATAGACCCTGCTATTAACAAGAAGCTCTTTAATGACTAGAGATAGCACTGTTCACATTTCAAAATGATTAGTTAAGGGATTCACAATTAAATTGTAATTAAAGAAAATTCACAATTTAACTGAAATTAGGATTAAGAAATGTGAATGCTTTAATTACAGAAGAACACCTTTTCAGATATTTTCTTACCATACTCTAAAATTGATAGGGAATCAGATCTTTGATTTTGATAATTTTACTGAGTCAGTAGATCAAATACTGTTTTTTTTATATCCTTGGATATGTCTTAAGGAAACATAACCACAGGGCTTCTCTGGTGGCTCAGGAGTAAAGAATCTGCCTGCTGTTGCAGGAGGTGTGGGATTGATCCCTGTGTCAGGAAGACGCCCTGGGGAAGAAACGGCAACCTCCTCCAGTATGTTTGCTTGGACTATCCCATTGACAGAAGGAGCCTGGAGGGCTACAGTCCATGAAGTCTCCAGAGAGTAAAAAACGACTTAGAAACTAAATAACAACAACAAACAGAACCACATGTCATGCCCCTCTATTTCCTTTGTATTTAATATATTAGTCAGGCCACAGCCATGAATAATTTTGTGAGATTTTCCTTTAATGGAAGAATAAACACAATGTGGTCACTCCTGCATAACTGAATTTCACAAAGAATAGTTACACTAAATTTAGTCAGACTCATCACTGGTTCTCAGAACTGATTTATGTATCAGAACCTTTACAGATGGAATTCCACATTTTAGCAAGCTCCATAGATGATTTTCATATTCTTACCGTTCATATCAGTTCCTCCAATAAAGCAGACATTTGTTACTTTATTACATTATTGCATAAGACAATACAAAACAAGAGCAATCAGCTTCATTTTTCTAAAACTAATAACATGTGTGCATGTGTGTGTGTGATTGAGAGATATGCAGACAGAGCACACTTGGAATGTGGTGTATTTACATCAGAATCTATCAAGTGTGAAATTTCCTTTGTTCCTCATCAATTTAACACAAAAATAAATATACCTTAAATGTATGGGGAATTTTATAATTAATCATTTTATGATTTTATCAAATTTTTATCCAATTGTGTGAATATGATGCAATTTATATGGAATGACTATAATAAGAACATTGATTAAAATTTAAAGAATGAGTTGTTTCTGTTGTTGTTTGGTTGCTAAGTCATGTCCAATTCTTTGTGACCCCATACACTGTAGCATGCCAGGCTCCTCTGTCCTTCACTATCTCCTAGTCTGCTCAAATTCATGTCCACTGAGTCACTGATGAGACCTATTACTAAAAATAGTCATTGATTCAGCATAGTTCAGAAAATCATAAAAGATAAATACATAGAAAAAGGAAAACAAATGTAGTAATGTTAATGTCACATTCACAAGTAGATATTAAAGCTTTAGAGTGTTCAGTTCAGTTCAGTTCAGCCGCTCAGTCGTGTCCGAATCTTTGCCACCCCATGAATCACAGCACACCAGGCCTCCCTGTCCATCACCAACTCCCGGAGTTCATTCAAACTCACGTCCATCGAGTTGGTGATGCCATCCAGCCATGAAAATAAAAGACGCTTGCTCCTTGGAAGGAAAGTTATAATCAACTTAGATAGCATAGTCAAAAGCAGAGACATTACTTTGCCAACAAAGGTCCATCTAGTCAAGGCTATGGTTTTTCCAGTGGTCATGTATGGATGTGAGAGTTGGACTGTGAAGAAAACTGAGCGCCGAAGAACTGATGCTTTTGAACTGTGGTGTTGGAGAAGACTCTTGAGAGTCCCTTGGACTGCAAGGAGATCCAACCAGTCCATTCTGAAGGAGATCAGCCCTGGGATTTCTTTGGAAGGACTGATACTAAAGCTGAAACTCCAGTACTTTGGCCACCTCACATGAAGAGTTGACTCACTGGAAAAGACTCTGATGCTGGGAGGGATTGGGGGCAGGAGGAAAAGGGGATGACGGAGGATGAGAGTGTTAGCAGAATTTAAATGTAGTTTTTCAGAACTAAACTTTCAGTATCTTGGAATCAGAACAAACTAAAGTGAACAAAGCATGGCCATTTCTTTTTTTGTTTCCGAGAACTCAATATGAGTTCAATTTTTCTTAAAACATGAAAGTGAGAAAAAGGTTCACCTACTAGAGGTTGGGGGCTTTCTGATATCAGATCACTCCATATGACACTGCATTATACAATATGTAGAACATAAGGTGAGACTACTAAAGAAAGCTGAGTGCTGAAGAACTGATGCTTTGAACTGTGGTGTTGGAGAAGACTCTTGAGAGTCCCTTGGACTGCAAGGAGATCCAACCAGTCCATCCTAAAGGAGATCAGTCCTGGGTGTTCATTGGAAGGAGTGATGTTGAAGCTGAGACTCCAATATTTTGGCCACCTGATTCAAAGAGCTGACTCATTTGAAAAGACCCTGATGCTGAGAAAGATTGAGGGCAAGAGAAGAAGGGGGCGACAGAGGATGAGATGGTTGGATGGCATCACCAACTCAATGAACATGGGTTTGGGTGAACTCTGGGAGTTGGTGATGTTCAGGGAGGCCTGGCATGCTGCGGTTCATGGGGTAGCAAAGAGTCGGACACGACTGAGCGACTGAACTGAACTGAAGGTGAGACTTCAAAAAACAACCTTAAATACCATAAAGGAAGTATTGTTTAGTTTATACACCATTTCTCAAGGAAGGTTATTTTAACTCCAGTTTATTAGTCTTATTATATTATTAATATAATATTAATAATATTAGAGTTACTGTTTAACTCCATTAAGATTAATCTAAAACTTTTAAAAATATGATCTTCAAAGACACAATTATTTTAATTTTGTCAATCAAAATGTGACTATTTTATACTGTATGCTCTCTAACACCTATCTTCTGTCAGTGAACGCTTATCTAAAGTACTGTGTCATTTCTATTGAATAATATGTGGCTGAAAATTTTCCATGTAGAAATTTTCCAAGTTGCTTCTGGCAACATGTATTACTGGCACAATCATCTCTGGTGGCCAAAATAACAATTATTCTGGAAGAATTAGTACAAATGGAGTGGGAAGAAAAGATACTCTAAGGCTCAAATTAGACTATTTTAACTCATTGTTAATCAGGTACCAGAAATGAGGTACTGTTGAGAAGCAACAGTCTGTTTCTTTTAACACTAGAATCACATATTATTCATTCTCCATGAGGGATAAACATTTGCTGAACAAAGAAGATAAATTACTTTTTCTTTGCCTACTTTCACCAGGGTTTTATATATGCAAATCAATATTTGAAAAAGATCACAATTCTTTGACACACATTTGTCAGGCAGTTGCTTTGCTGGGCCCTCATTTTACAATGCAATCCACAATGCACATTGATCTACAAGGTACAGTTCAAGATCTTCCCTTCTGGAAGGTTCTTAGATGCTCTAAGCTGAAGGGTTGTATATTACTTTACTCATGTGTGTTATAGGATTCATTATGGAAAAAAAATATTTGCCCTTTTTTCTTATCTTTCATGCAGGATGACCTTTTTTTGTTGTTGTTTAGTTGTTCAGTCATGTCCAACTTTTTGCAGTGCCGCAGTCTGTAGGCCTCCAGGCTCCTCTGTTCATGGCATTTTTCAGGCAAGAATACTGGGGTAGATTGCTATTTCTTTTTCCAGGGGATCTTCCCAACCCACAGATTGAACCTGAGTCTCCTGCTTGGCAGGTGGATTCTTCACCACTGAGCCACCAGAGAAGCCCATTAGGTATCAAAATTATATACCAACAACTTCCAGAGCACCTGGCACAGAGGAGCCACTGAATGAATAAATGCATAAATGAATGAAAAAATAATTTAAAATAATTTACCCTAGATTATTAGAAAAGACTGATGCTGGAAGGGATTGGAGGCAGGAGGAGAAGGGGACGACAGAGGATGAGATGGCTGGATGGCATCACTGACTCGATGGATATGAGTCTCAGTGAACTCCGGGAGTTGGTAATGGACAGGGAGTCCTGGCGTGCTGTGATTCAAGGGGTTGCAAAAAGTCGGACATGACTGATCTGATCTGATCTGATCTGATCTGATTACCTATTATTAACAATTTTACCTTAGATGGAACAACAGACTGGTTCCAAATTGGGAAAGGAGTATGTCAAGGCTATATATTGTTACCCTGTTATTTAACTTATACACAGAGTACATCATGAGAGATGTTGAGCTGGATGAAGCACAAGCTGGAATCAAGATAGCCGGGAGAAATATCAATAACCTCAGATATGTAGATTACACCACCCTTATGGCAGAAAGCGAAGAAAAACTAAAGAGCCTCTTGATGAAAGTGAAAGAGGGGAGTGAAAAAGTTGGCTTAAAACTTAACATTCAGAAAATGAAAATCGTGGTGTTGGTCCCACCACTTCATGGCAAATAGATGGGGAAACAGTAGAAACAGAGACAGACTTTATTTTGGGGGGCTCCAAAATCACTGAAGATGGTGATTGCAGCTATGAAATTAAAAGATGCATGCTCCTTGGAGGAAAAGTTACGACCAACCTGGAAAGCATATTAAAACACAGAGACAGTACTTTGCCAACAAAGGCCCTTCTAGTCAAAGGCATGGTTTTTCTAGTAATCATGTATGGATGTGCGAGTTGGACTATAAAGAAAGCTGAGAACCAAAGAATTGATGCTTTTGAACGGTGGTTTTGGAGAAGACTCTTGAGAGTCCCTTCGACTGCAAGGAGATCAAACCAGTCCATCTTAAAGGAAATCAGTCCTGAATATTCATTGAAGGGACTGATGATGAAGCTGAAACTCCAATACTTTGGCCACCTGATGGGAAAACTGACTCATTTGAAAAGACTCTGATGCTGGGAAAGATTGAAGGCAGGAGGAGAAGGGGACAACAGAGGATGAGATGGTTGAATAGCATCACTGACTCAACGGACATGAGTTTGAATAAACTCTGGGAATTGGTGATGGACAGGGAAGCCTGGCCTGCTGCAGTCCATGGGGTCGCAAAGAGTCAGACACGACTGAGCAACTGAGCTGATCTGAACTATTAAAGTTAAAACTACATTTTATTTTATTTTTTCCTCATTTATCCTGTCAAGTTGAAATAGAAAAGCTATATAAATTTTTTGAATAAGTGTTCAACAATTCTATAGACTGGCCTGCCTAATTTCACTAGAAAAGCAGATGATAACATAGCATATATTAAGGGTCCATAAAATACTTAAGTAAGTATATCTTATGTTTTCTTGTATCAGGAAAACATAAAGAAATAAAATAATAAGGAATGCTAATAATTCATTTTAGAAAGTAAATGTAGTAAAAATATCCATATAATTTCACTCTGTACATGGGATTTTTAATGCAATTTTTAAAAGACAGAAAGTGAGATAAACAAACATGTTTTTAAAAAAGATATGTCTATAGAAATGTCTGATAATTCTCCCTCTTGACAATAGTATGAGATTTTCAGGCATTTTCAAGTAAAAAAATAGTCCTCTGACCATGTCCACTTTCCTCAAAGATGTTAAAATGAAAACTCATTAGATTTAGATTTATAATTACATCCTACTACTCTCTTTATGGAATAAACAATGTATTTTAAATAAATACATAAATTTTAAATAAATACTTTAAATGAATACATAAATAATACATAAAAATACATAAATAGAGTGTATTTTAAATAATTACTTTTAAATAATACTTTAAATAAATACACTCTTTAAAGTGTGTATTTTAAAATATTGCCATTAATAATAAGTATAGCATTGATTTTACTAAACAATAATAGAATGTAACTTGAATAATTTATTGTAAATATCTTTTTTATGTTTTGAACAAAAACATCTCTATTTGTTAAAAGATTTTACTATGCATATATCCTAAATATGGATTAATGAACAATTCAATAAATGGCTATAGAAATTTATTGAACATACAGATGCTGTTTAGAAATGTACAAACTATTAAATAAATTTCTCAAAATGCATGGTTAGAATGAAGCTAAGTCTCTTAAATTATATGTCTCACTATCTCTGTCTTTAACTTTTATGGGTTGAAATGGGTCAATTCAAATTGTATATTTGTTAATGTTTAACGATGCAAATAATCTATGGAAATTTAATAAAACTGATTGCAAGTTATATTTTAGAGTTGAATTTATCTTCATTAAATCACAGAATCTTTAAGAATATTCAAAATATATAATAATTGTGCATAGTCATAAAACAAAATTAATTTTCCTTCTTGAAAACAAGAAGACTGAAGTAAATATTATTTCTGAAAATAAATGTATAAATTTAAAATTCAATTAATAGAAGTATAAGAATATAAAATAAGGAATACATACTGTTATGTTCATGAATCCACATTTAGGATATATGCATAGCAAAATCTTTTAACAAATAGAGATGCTTTTGTTCAAAACATAATAAAGATATTTACAATAAATTATTCAAGTTACATTCTATTATTGTTTAGTAAAATCAAAGCTATACTTATTATTAATGGCAATATTTTAAAATACACAAAATTGTTTATTCCAGAAAGAGAGTTGTAGGATAAAACTATAAATATATATCTAATGAGTTTACATTTTAACATTCTTTGAGGAAAGTGGACATGGTCAGAGGACTATTTTTTACCTGAAAATGCCTGAAAGTCTCATAATTCTGTAAAGATGGAGAATTATCAGAAACTATTGATTCCCTTCCCCCAATCAATATTGGATAAACTTTAGAAGCAAAAGGCAAAGATATTTAATACAAAGATATAACAGCAATGTACAGTTTAAGTGAGAAATATATGGGACTTCTGTTGGATATCAGGATGTATGGAAATTGATGCAGCTTGGGATGGAGGGGACCAATACACAATGAAAGAATAAGTAAATGAACGAACTTCAAGTTCTCTTCCTGTTCTCTTCCTGCTTATTCCCTAAGAACCTACAGAAAAGCAAAATTTGCTGAGGCCAGGACACCTTCTAGCATGCATTTCTTCACGCACTTTCCATCTAACTTTCTGAAACTTGAGATTAGAGGTGGGGTAAATCTCTGTAATATAATGCTGCCTGGTAAAGTGGTGGTAAGAGGTTTGAAATCTGTCCTCAGACTCAATCATTCCTCTCTCATTGAAGTTCTAAGTTGAATGAATCTAAGTTCTCATTTGTGAAATATGAGTTAATACTTATGGTTATTAAAATAATGCTTAGTAATTAACTTCATTATGATGAAAATAAGGATAAGAATGAGAATAATGATAGTGATGATGATAACATGTTTATGATGATACTGAACACTGAACACATTCTTCTGTCTTACTCAAAACTGCTGGCATTGACCGGAAAGTTAATAGCACTCTTCTAGGCACACGGTAGATATTTAGCAAGTTTTCCACTGCATATATTTAATCAGTCAGTATGGTGTAAGTCTCTTGCACCATAGGAGTTTGAAGTTTATTTCCAGCTCCTCTTTTTCTTCATTTACCAAATAGTTGGTTGGTATTGAAGTTCTGCAATTCAGAGGTCTGCTCATCCTTTTCCCTTAACACAAATGGCAACATTTCTCCACTGGAATTATTTTACTTTTTAGCTGGAAACAGGCAATTTATATGTAAATGTCTATAGGGATTTCCTAGATTGCACAGAAGTAAGTGAAGTGAAATTTGTTCAGTCATGTCCAATTCTTTGCAACCTCATGGACTATACGGTCCCTGGAATTCTCCAGGCCAGAATACTGGAGTGGGTAGCCGTTCCTTTCTTCAGGGGAATCTTCCCAACCCAGGGATCAAACGTAGGTCTCCTGCATTGCACACGGATTCTTTACCAGTTGAGCCACAGGGAAGCCCGCACAGAAGTAAACTGTATACTTTTTACCACAGAAAGCCACGGAATAGCCTAAACCCAAAAGTAGATCCTGAGCCTCTATCTACAGGCAACGTAAGCATCTTTGATTCATTCATTTTCTAGACTAAGGATGCACTTCATGATAGAGATACAGAAATGCCCTTGGTGGATGTACTTGTGTGGTAGATTTGACATTCATTAAAAATATTAAGTTAAAATACAAGTTTAAAAAACTACTTGTAGAAAATATTTTTCTTCCTCAGATTTGATAAATATCAAATTATATAATGGAGAAAGCAATGGCAACCCACTCCAGTAGTCTTGCCTGGCAAATCCCATGGACAGAGGAGCCTGGTAGGCTGCGGTCCATGGGGTCGCTAGGAGTTGGACAAGACTGAGCTACTTCACTTTCACTTTTCACTTTCATGCATTGGAGAAGGAAATGGCAACCCACTCCAGTGTTATTGCCTGGAGAATCCCAGGGACGGGGGAACCTGGTGGGCTGCTGTCTCTGGGGTCGCACAGAGTCGGACACGACTGAAGCGACTTAGCAGTAGCAAATTATATAAAAGTGTCATATTTTATATTCCAACAATGAATATTTTTTTTATTTTGTTTTAAGTGGAATTTAAATTTTCCTCGATAAAGTAGACAAGGATATTTTGGTAAGTGTACACAAGGGAGCATTTTATATCTTGTTTTAATTGTGTTGCACGATCCATAAAGAAATGGACTTTCCCATACCATCAGCCACTTTCAGAGACAGATACAGTGCATATGTTAAGCATTCAATAATTATGATTAATAAATCACTCAAACACTATACAAGGCTCCTGAATACACAAAGAACCAGCCACTTTTTTTTTTTTTAACATCATTTCTCTCTTTTGTGGATTTCTTAATAAAATACATTAAGCTACATTAATGATAATTTTAAAAAGAAAGAAGGTAAAAATTTCCAGGTCTGAGTAATAATGACTTCTGGAGGAGGAAACGGCAACCCACTCCAGTATACTTGCCTGGCGGGCTACAGTCTGTGGTGGGCTATACAGAGTTGGACATGACTGAGTACGCATGCATGAGTAATAATGAAATAGCAAATTCTTCCATGAAAAAGATATGTTGATGTTGATAATTAATTAACATTTGGGATAAAGTCTGAAAAATTGACAGATGATCCCCTGTGATTATATATTGTGGGTTTTCGTATTTAGGAATGAGTAAAGAATATCTTAGAAATCATCACATTGAGTTAGACAATGAGTGTTAATTTTATCAGGTTAACAGTCATATACATCATTTTACTGAAAAGTGTTATGATCATTTTATTCAACTTTAAAATACAACCCACTTGCTTAATTGAAGAGCACTAACAAATATTTGTAATATCTCATTTATTTGTGGTCTATGAATAATATTTTTATACATCAGTATGCTTTAAAATGGGATATTTTTCTTCACACTTACTTGAATGGCTGAGGTTGAAACTATACAAACCCTAAAGATATGTTTGGGGTGAACCCTATGGAGTTGCATATATATGACCATTTTGAAATAAAAAATACAGTTTCAAATATTTTCACTGATATCTGTGGCAACAAACTTAAAGGACTGCTTCTGATCTTAGGAGCATTGGTGTGAATTCATGAAATGTAAAGTGATCCATGTATTCAGCTTCAATAACTGAGTCAAACATGATCTATATACTCCAAGGTTATTAGTTTATTTTGCCTGACTGAGAGATCAAGCAAGCTGAAACTTGTACTTTGCCTTGGAGTCTAGCTTTCTTAATTAGAGAACTCAGATCTCTCTCTGTCTTTCGAATTGATGGCGTTGTGATAATCATAGTACTCTTAGCAGGGAAGAAAAAAAAAATCAAGATTTCTTTTAAATTATTTCTGGAGCAACAACTACTATGATGAGGACTTTTATATGCTTAGTTGTTATTCAGAAATCATTTGCCACAGAAGAATCAAGGATGCTTATGCTAGCAGTTCACTTTGCTGATGTAATGTTAATACCATTTAGTCACTGCTGACTTAAACACCTTTGAATTAACTACTAATAGTTGTAGGGTTCTGTGTACTTGCTCTGACAAATCCCCTGGCACAGCCTGCAACAACCCAATGCAGTCTGCAGTTTATTCTTGGTGAGAAGTGCTTCTTTCCTTTTGAACTTTCAATGTTATGGGCTAAGGAAAATGAGTGTAGTTTTCATTTCACAGCTTATATCTAAGTACTTCTCACCAGGAGAGCTTCAGAATTTTGCTGTAAGCTAAATGCATGTTTCTCTAAATGGTAGCTTTGACCTATGAAATGTGAAACGGTTCTTTTAATGGAAAAATTCCTAAGTAGCCAAGAGTGAGAAAGTTCACTAAATAATTCTTAAACTCAAAATAAAATAATTTATATATCATTTTAATATATATGTGTGTCAGATATTTTAATATATGATTTTATATTATGTTTACTATGGTGACTCATATATTTTATATAGTAATTTTACCTGTTTTACATTTGAAAGGTAATATAGTCTCACAATTACTATGTGTGCTGTGCTTAGTCGCTCAGTCATGTCAGACTCTTGTCCATGGAATTCTCCAGGCAGGAAAACTGGAGTGGGTAGACATTCCCTTCTCAAGGGGATCTTCCAGACCCAGGGGATCTCACTCATTGCAGGCAGATTCTTTACTGTCTGAGCCACTATGGAAGCCTCAACTACTATATAATAAACACAAAACAACAGGATTTTGTAAAAATTACTTCTAAATGAAACTTGGAGAAGGAAATGGTAACCCACTCCAGTATTCTTGCCTGGAGAATCCCAGGGACAGAGGAGCCTAGTGGGCTGCCATCTATGGGGTCACAGAGTCGGACCCGACAGATGTAACTTAGCAGCAGCAGCATCAGTAGCTTATAATCAACCACAAAGTCATTTTTAAGAAGCATCAGTCTTCTAAAATGATATGTCTCAACAATAAATAGTCCAGAAATTTGTTGCTTAAAAAATAAAATCTTTGGATAGCTTTCTTTGGGTATTCAAGACAGTGTGCATTTCTGTGTTTAGGAAGGTAGAGTTGCTATCTTTAAATTTTTATAAATGGTGTTGAGGAAAATAATGACAGTTCTGAAAATGATGATTGATTTTTCATGGTTTTAACAGAAAAAACGTATGTCAAATAAATAGAAAGTGGAAACACTGTAATTCAATACCTGGAAATCTATATCACAAAATATATGTCAACAAGGTACATTGTAAATATTGATTTTTTTAAATTATCCTCTAAAATACTTTTAAAGTTGTCATTAAAAGGAAAGTAAAATTTCTATCCTTAGCCTTTAGCTGAATTATGTAAAAGCAGTATTTAATATATGTTCAGTGTTATGTCTTCGTATATTTTTCAGCACTAAGTCATAAATCAGAAATGTGCATCTCAGAATTCTATGCATCTCTACTGATTGGAGACAATGCCTACTTTGTTGAATATTCTCAACTATATTATTTCTCCTAACATTATTTATGAGTTTCTGGCTATCAGATGGAAATGTGTAAGAAGGAAAATGCAGGTTAAACACATTAGAATTCTCACTCAAATGGGTTCACAATTTCAACAGAGATTATTTTATCATCAACTAGAGCAATTGCTAAGGACACACAAAAAAAGACAAAGGAGCAGTTGAAAGCAGGTAGGTTTGCCACTAAACAGATGGGCTTGGGAGAGAGCAAAGAAAAAAGAAAAAAAATGACTTCAGACAGAGGGAAAGGAGTGAACATTAATCAGAATGCTATTCTAGTATATAGGGTAGTGTGAAATGAGGTGTGAAGTTTGGAGTGGGTGAAGAAGATAAATATATAACATGGAGGCACGCTCACACTGAGCAGTTGTGATACATGGTTTTCTCACTTCTTTGTCATTGAAAGATCTCAGAATCCTTGAGATCATGCCCTAAGGATTGGTTACATTTGCCCAAAGAATGGTTACATTAGCATTATTTCTTAGTGTTATAGAAAAACTTAAGAAAATATTCCTTTTAAAGAGTCTTTATGTTCTATTGAAGATCTACCTTACAAGAATACTGGCTATATGAATAATGATAATTAATGGAAATTTATCATGATATTTTGAAAAAATAATCATAATAAATGAAAACTAATTTATCATGATATTTTGCCTTTATACTTCATGTTTTATATATGTGTTTGTTTTCTTTTGAGTTATAAACACAAATGCCATTTAGAGATAAAAGACTGGCTGATGTAAAGCAACAGCTGTGGTGAGGTTTGGAAATAAAAGACATTGGAACACTTTTTTTTTAATAAGCAATCTGCTAGCCCAACAAAGACAAGCAGCCCAAGAGGCCCAAAACATTCTAGAATGACATGAGTTAAACACATGCTTAATCTGGACAATTAAAAATTATCTATTTAATTCTAATCAATCTTTCTTCACTTCATTATAAGTCATGGCTCAAACTTCCATACCCTTGTGTCAACAAAACAAACTCTTTTCTGTTGTTTTTGCTCCTAGTAATCTTCTGGCTATTTTGCAGCCCTGGGCTACACATTCTCTCACTCATAACCATATGAAATGATGTGTTAATATTTAGTTCCTATTACCATGAAAGACTTAAAGGAGGAGAAAAAATAGTTTTTGATATATTTCATTCATCTAATAAATATTCATTTGATAGCATACTAAATGCCAGGGTCCATCTAGATCCTGGAGATGCCATAAATAACAATTTAAGTGTTACGAATAAAAATAAAGCAGGAATGGAGAAATGGTATTGCCATGCAGAATTATGGTTTGAATTGAACTTTATCTAAGAATCGTCAAGGATACTCTCTCTGAAAATGGGGCACTTTATTAAAGATCTGAATGTATCTGAAACAAGAAGAAACAGCTAGTTCAAGATCCTGAGACAGAAAAGTGCCTGGCATATTTGAAGAATG
>NW_011495057.1:9054599-9071517 GCF_000754665.1 Bison bison bison | reverse complement strand
GTTGCTAAGGGGCTTTCCTGGTGGCTCAGGTGGTAAAGAATCTGCACTTCAGGAAACCTGGTTTGATTCCTGGGTTGGGAAGATCCCCTGGAGGAGGGCATGGCAACCCATTCCAGTATTCCTTGCCTGGAGAATCCTCATAGAGGAGCCTGGTGAGCTATAGTCCATGGGGTCGCCAAGAGTTGGACACAACTGAGCGACTAAACACAGCACAGATACAGGGGATATTAAAGGGAAAAGTGAGTAATGATTTCAAGATTTTTATCCTGTGCAACTATCCAGCTTTCTTCAAAGTGGAAGGCTACTGTAGGAGCAGGTAGGGATATGGTGTGGCAAACACAGACGTGCTCTCAGGACGCTCTAAGAAAGAAAGGCGGCCCGGCCTCGACGAATATGGCTAGCTGATGGTTGTTTGCTGCTGGTCCCATCAGCGTTTGCTGCAGCTGTTAAGCCAAGATCATGCTTTCGCAGAGTGGCTCTAGCAGAACAGCTAAGAAAGGGGATGGTGCCAATGACACACTTTCTTAGAACAGCTCCCAGAGAAGGAGTAACAAAGTCACTCAAGGAAATAGCCATTTCCGTCCAATGTGAGATACTTCTGAAAAGGGCAATCTTTGTTTCAAAGCTCCGTATTGAGCTGTAGAAACTGTCAGATCAGCATCCTGGTCTAATTGCTCCCCCAAATGGATCACGTTTGCTCTCTTTAATTTTCACAGGTGCTTCTCTTGACAGTTTTTTTGCATTCTGAACTCAGTTTCCCCAACAAGACTCCTCAGACTTTGAGGAAACAACCTGTCAGAGGAAATTGACTTTATTTACCTTTTATAAGAAATAGAATCTTCCCACTTAGAACAAATCTCTACAGAGGACCAAGTACAGCATTCCAGCATGCCATCAAGTATGACTGCAGAAATGAAAACTCAGCTTCCCTTTGGGCATGAGCATCTGCTGATATGGGTTTCCCAGGTAGCAGAGACAGTAAAGAATCTGCCTGCAATGCAGGTTTGCTCCCTGGGTCAGGAAGATTCCCTGGAGAAGGGAATAGTAACCCACTCCAGTATTCTTCCCTGGAAATCCCATGCACAGAGGTGCCTGGGAGGCTACAGTCCATGTGGTCACAAAGAGTTGGACACGACTGAGAGACTAACACACACAC
This sequence comes from Bison bison bison, assembly GCF_000754665.1. Lineage (NCBI taxonomy): Eukaryota > Metazoa > Chordata > Mammalia > Artiodactyla > Bovidae > Bison > Bison bison. The sequence goes on along the minus strand of NW_011495057.1, from coordinate 9,070,361 downwards.
ACACACACACACACACACACCTGCTTATATGGTCTGAGTACTTTATCATTCAAATGTCTGTATGAGCCTTCCTCAGCGCCCGCCCCCCCAAATGCATCTTATGAAATCTATTTATCTCAATGCCACAATATTATGACATATAGAACAAATTCCTATCCTTTCATGTGAATGTTCTTAAAATGGTTGCAATCAACTACCACAGTTTCCTATATCTTCCCTCATTTTAAGCAAGTATTGTGAATTTTTTCTAACTTTCCTTGCATTTGTCATTTCCTCTTTGTTGCTAGCAGTATATTCTGACAAATCAAAACTTGTGACATTTCTCAGAATAGACCACCTAGAAACTACTATCAGCATCATCAATATTGAGTAGAACGATACAGTTATTGTATTTAATCTGGGGGAAAAATATACTCTACTAGAAACCATAATTCAATTAAACTATTCAAATATATGCACTGCTTAATAAGATTATTTTAAAAAATGAAACATAAAATATAGTGTTAGCAGTTTCTTAAATTTTCTATTATTGTAATTTGAAATATGGCAAATTTAGCATTTAAATGTAATTAAATCCATTTAGTATTATGATATAATAATATAAATCAGAGTATTTAAGTATAATTCTACTGGCATGCATCTTTGTGCATACTTATCTGTGCGTATGGCTGTATCATCTATATCTAAAACTATATTTTATCAGTTATAAGCAGGGCTTCTCTGGTGGCTCAAATGGTTAAGTATCTGCCTGCAATGCAGGAGACTGAGGTTTGATCCCTAAGTTGGGAAAATCCCCTGGAGAAGGGAAAGGCTACCCACTCCAGTATTCTGGCCTAGAAAATTACAAGGACTATATAGTCCATGGGGTCACAAACAGCAGGACACAACTAAATGACTTTCACTTTCCCTGGTGACTCAGATGGTAAAGAATCTGCCTGGAATGCAGGAGACCCAGGTTTGATCCCTGGGTGTTGAAGATCCTCTGGAGAAGGGAATAGCTACCCACTCCAGGATTCATGCCTGGAGAATTCCATGGACAGGGGAGCCTGACAGGCTACAGTCCATGAGGTCAGTTATAAGTAGTAGAAAAGACATTTGATTTTAAAATGAAAACCTGAATTCTGATTCTGTTCATTCTTGTGGATTTGATGTAGTCCAAGTCACGGTTGCTTAAGTTTGGGTTCTGTATTTTGAAAAATTAGAGTAATAAATGTGAGTATTTTGTAAACTATGTATGGAGCTATGCACACCGTTATGATGAGGTTCTTGGTTTGACAGTTTATATGTCAAATTGGTTAGCTCATCTATCATAATATTCACATATTAAGCCACATGTTTGATGTCTGATTCAATCAGCAGTTATCTATGTAGTTTAACAGGCATGAATAACCTAGCTCATTTGCAAGTTAATTGATTGCTTGAAGATAAACTTGTAAACATTCAATCTAATTGATCTTAGAAAACTACCCTAAAATGTTTTCAAAAGGTAGAGTGTACCTATCAGGCACTTGGCCATTCATTCATTTTGAGAACTATTTTAAAGTATTTATTGTATTTCAGAGGAAATGCTCTAAGTCTAGTCCAACACTGTTAACACTGTAGTAAAATATGTGCCAAAGTTACTGTTTGCACTATTCACTCTCATTATCTAAAAAACTATGTAAGCGATAAAAGTACAAATATGTATATTCAAGATATTTTAAACTCAAAGTTCTGCTGTTTTATTTTGGTATAAAATCATCAGATTTTCTTTAAACATAATTTATATAAAGAGCCAAAAACCATCTTATTTTAATTTCTCTCCAAATTTGGCATGATATATAATGAAATATCAGTAATATTAATGAAAACTTGAAACTATATATATATACATTTATAATTTTTAATTATTAATATATTTATTTTTGTTATTTAGTTGCTAATTCATGTCTGACTCTTTTGAGCTCTATGGACTGTAGTCCACCAGGATGCTCTGTCTATTGGACTTCCCAGGCAATAATATTGGAGTGGCTTGTCATTTCCTTCTCCAGGGGATCTTCTCAAACCAGGGATCAAACCTGGGTCTCCTCCAATGGCAGGCAGATTTTTTACCAGTGAGCCACTAGGGAAAACCAAATAAATTCATTACTGTATATAATTACATATATTATGCATACATATATACATGTATATTATATATATGTAACTTTGGAAACATGTTTATATATTGTGGAATATATTTTTCTAGAATTGGACCAGTTGAAAAAGGATTCATATACACTTGGGTATAATATCAAGCAGGGAGATCAAATCATTCATTCATCCATTCATCATTCATTGTATACATAGTTTTTGATTCCCACTCTGTGTCATTAACCAATTTCTCTGATTGTGAAAGGTGCTTAATACTGATTTGGCTCTCGTTTCTGAAGATCCTTCCTTTGCAAGAGCCAGAAGTATTTATTATATTATTTGTAGACCCAAAGGACTATTTTATCTTGACTGGGTAAGCTGTTCCTTTAAACAAATCATCTGGTAACCTAATTTTTACATTCACAGTATATTTATCTTAGCTGGATAGTGAAATTTGACGTTGGAGAGAGAAGAGATGAAGTTTGAGGAATGGCTAGCTTTGTTTTGTTTTGTTTGGACTTGGGTTACTCCTAATAACATAGCATATGTAATGACACAGCCTGTTCATCATGGTCTCTTTTTGGTTTGTGAGCTTCTCTATATATATGTGTATTGAAAGTTGGCTATTGAAATCAAAATGTGATGTGAAATTGGACTCAAATTCTGACTCATCCTTCTAGAATAGACTGTACTCTTCTGACATAGAACTGATACACTCTAATATTATTCCTTCACTACGGATGGCTAAACATGAGAAAGCAAATCCCATAGAGCTTTATGGATTCCCTGTAGTGCTAACATTTCTGAGTGGATATTCATTTTCTCAGAAATGTCTAGATTTCTCAGAAGATAACAGAGCTTATTATTAAAGATTCTTCAACTTATCCATATGTATTACCTATACAGCTGGTAGTTTAACATTTTTGGACAAAAAATAAGAGAAATCACCATATGTTTCTCTTCTTTAGCATCTACTGTAATTTCTTACATACTAATAATCAAATTTTATGTAAAATACCAGATAAGTCTCAAGCCAAATGGAAACATAAAAGTAGTAGCTCCCAATAACACGTTTACAAACCTCCCTGGCCAAAGAGCTACACATTTTGAATACATTTCCATTAAGGAAAGCTACCAGATGCATACAGCTTGAATATTTGTACATTTTCAGTTTTGCTCATTACTAATTTTAATGGGACTCTGTGTAATCAGAATAATGCCAAGGTATAAACTGAATATATTTCTGTAATGAAAATGCAGATAATGATTATGGCTTCTGATGCATGTAATGTGATAAAGGCAATAATGAGTAATTTTGGAAGCAATTACTTTACATAATATTTTTATTATGCATTATTTTCATTTAGGAGATTTTGTTGAATAAAACAAGTGCATCATCAATTTCAATGCTGTTGTGTAAATAATATGCAGCACAATATGGTGTAAAATTTTAAAAAGTTAGAATAACAAGACTATTACTCTTTCACTGCAATCTTAACATTCTCTAAAGAGTTCAGAAACCTAAATGTAGAATTACGTTATACGATAATCAACATAAAAAAACTTAACCATTGTTAGAGTTTAGAAAATGGCTACTTATTTTAAAGAAAGATAAAAAATACCTTCATTGTCATTTCTTTGGATTAACTTATAAACCTATAAAGTCCAGGGCTTATTAAATATAAATAAACTGGAAGTATTGTAATGAAGTAACAGGGAAGAAAAACATTTAGTCTTCCATGAAAATAGCACAGATTGGCTCAAAAAACTGAGTGTACATCATAACCAGATATAAATCATGTCAGACATTGATTCCTGCATGGCCTTGGAACCAGTCTAGAATTTGCATTTTTAACAAGGTGATCCATGATTTTGCTTATGGAAATCTGTCTCTGCACAGAGCAAAATTAAGTTGTAACAGTTAAAAGAAGTCTTATGTATAAGCAGGATGAGGTGACTATACTCAGAGGAATAGGAACATCTTATTAAGAACAAAAGATGATTTATATTTTGTTTATAATTTGTATATATATCACAGATAATTTGGCTCTTTGGTACCTTATTATAAGCAGTTCAAAGTCACATATTCATGCCCAAGTATATCTCCACAAACATCTTATTTAGATGTCCTAAATTTTATAAGAGGTTTTGCCAACTTTACCTTATACTTTTATGTATGCTTACTCTTGAAATGTACAATGATAGTATGTAATGAATATACATAATTTTAAGAGTAATAATGTGCCAACAATTTATATAAACGTATAGAATGTTATGTGAACCGTTGAAGAACTCACAATCCCTTCTGGATTCAATCATCCCCTCTTCTTCTAAGAGGCAATTATTATGTTGAATTTGGTGTTGTTATTACTTTATTTTTATTTTTCAGTGACTAATGGGTGATCCTCAAAACATCTAAAATCAAGAGCTTAAACAACCAGAATAGATATCACTATGTAGCACTGGTCCCATTCTACCATGTGTAGAATATGGTCCCGGAGACTCCATTTGTGCCAGGCATGTGGTCATTCAGGTATTACTGGGACTAAATCTCCTACAATTTGGGATGCAGAGGGGGAGTAGGCGAGAAGTGAGGAGGATCACTTTCAATGTAAGCACAAAGTGCCTAGGGTGAGGCCCTGTAAGTAAAGGGCCATGAAACAAATTTCATTTGCTTCACTGAAAATCTGTCTCCAGTAAGAGATATTAAGACAATAGTGAAGGTATCCAGAAATTTCTAGGTGAGAGGACAGAGCATCCTGGACAACAACGTGGCTTGAGCAGAGAGTACCTGAAGTGAACAGGATGATGGTTGCTTATCAAACAGTGTGGAAGTACAGATGGGCCCAGATTACAACAGTCTGACTTGCAAGTTTTCATCTCTTACAATGGTGCAAAGGTAATACACTTTTTGAAATCACACATTGAGTTTTTATCTTTTCTTGGGCTAGTTATAAGCAGTATGATACTCTTACGGAGTTGGAAAACAGCAGTGAGCTGCAGCTCTCAGTCAGACCCATGATCAGGAGAGGAAATATATATATATATATATACATGTATATATATACTCCAGTATTCTTGCCTGGAGAATTGCCATCTCAGGGGTCGCACAGAGTCGGACACGACTGAAGTGACTTAGCAGCAGTATGTATGTATGTATATGTTTAGTCACTAAGTAGTGTCTGATTCTTTGTGACCCCATGGACTGTATCCTGCCAGACTCCTCTGTCAGTGGGATTTTCCATGCAAGAATACTGGAGTGGGTTGCCATTTCCCTCCCCTGGGGATCTTCCAGACACAAGGATCATACCTGGGTTCCCTGTGTTGCAGGCAGTTTCCTGCATTGCAGGTGGATACTTTATGGACTAAGCCATCAGGGAATCCCATATATATATGGGATATATCCCATAAAGTCCATAAAGTCCATAAAGTATCCACCTGCAATGCATATACACAATGCATATACACACATATATACATACATATGTGTGTGTGTGTGTGTGTGTGTGTATATAGTTGTAGTCAAATATATATAATCGAAAAATGCCCTATGTATTTCAATATGAAGCTTTATTTTTATTCATAGAATAATTCTACTAAAATACTTGATGCAGTATTACTAATTCCCTGTTCCATTTCCTCTCTTTCCTTTTTTAAATTATTTCTCCTATTTAAAGAAGATAGATGGCACTTCTGATTGAGAACTGATTGAATAGTAAATCCTGGGGTTAATGTATTTCCTGAAGGGCATCTGTCTCTGTTCCTCTCAAAATTTAGTGACTTGATTTCAGTTTGGAGGATATTCCCTTGATCTCACTGCTACTTTTAAATTCTAATAATCAAAGAACACTCTTTGTTTGACCTTCTTTAGCCCATCTTCGTAGTAATTCACATGGCCAATCTTTCTTTAGATCGTTTTTCACTTTCCTCAGTAATAGGAAAAGGACTTGGTATTCTGTAGCATCAGTTCTTATAAGAAATGTATCATGTAACTTGAAGAAAAGTGATACATGAGATTAGTTTGAAATTAAGTAAAATATATGTGGATGTTGACTCACTCAATTATGGCAATAGTCTGTAAGAATGACACAGATGCATATCATTTGGAAATTATAACTGGCATGAAGACAACTCGACAGCCGGATTCAAAACTGGATGCTGACTTCAAAACACTTATTTCTATGTTAAATTGTGAGAGTGAAAACATGATAAAAGCATTTGGTAATAACTTCACCTCTACACTCAATGAAACTATGAGCCATGCCATGTAGGGCCGCCCAAGACAGATAGATTATGGTGGAGAGTTCTGACAAAATGTGGTCCACTGGAGAAGGGAATGCTAAACCGCTTCAATATTCTTGCCTTGCACCCCATAAACAGTATGAAAAGACAAAAATATATGACACTGAAAGATGAACTCCTCAGGTTGATAGGTGCCCAATATGTTACTGGAGAGAGTGGACAAATAACTCCAGAAAGAATGGAAAGATGAAGCCAAAGTGAAAATGATGTGCAGTTGTGGATGTGATTGGGATAGAAGTAAAGTCTGATGATGTAAAGAACAATATTGTATAGGAACCTGGAATGTTCAGTCCATGAATCAAGGCAAATTGGAAGTAGTCAAATAGGAAATGGCAAGAGTGAACATCGACACTTTAGGAATCAGCGAACTAAAATGGACTGGAATGGGTGAATTTTACTCAGATGACCATTATATCTACTACTGTGGGCAAGAATCCCTTAGAAGAAATGAAGTAGCCCTCATAGTAAACAAGAGTCCAAAATGCAGTTATTGGGTGCAATCTTAAAAATGACAGAATGATCTCTGTTCGTTTCCGAAGCAAATCATTCAATATCACAGTAATCCAAGTCTATTCCCCAACCAGTAATGCTGAAGAGGCTGAAAGTGAATGGTTCTATTAAGACCTATAAGATGTTCTAGAACTAACATCCAAAAAAGAGGTCCTCTTCGTTATAGGGGTCTGGAATGGAAAAGTAGGAAGTCAAGAGATACCTGGAGTAACAGGCAAATTTGGCCCTGGAGTACAGAATGAAGCATGGCAAAGGCTAACAGAGTTTGCCAAGAGAACGCAATGGTCATAGCAAACACCCTCTTCCAACAACACAAGAGAAGACTCTACACATGGACATCACCAGATGGTCAATACCAAAATCAGCTTGATTATAGTCTTTGCAGCCAAAACTGGAGAAGCTCTATACAGTCAGCAAAAACAAGACTGGGAGCTGACTGTGGCTTAGATCATGAAATCCTTATTGCAAATTACAGATTTAAATTGAAGAAAGTAGGGGAAACCACTAGACCATTCAGGTACGACCTAAATCAAATCCCTTATGATTATACAGTGGAAGTGACAAACAGATTCAAGGATTAGATCTGATAGGCAAATAGTGTCTAAAGAACTATGAACAGAAGTTCATGACATTGTACAGGAGGCAATGATCAAGACCATCTCCAAGAAAAAAGAAATGCAAAAAAGCAAAATGCTTGCCTGAGGAAGCCTTACAAATAGCTGAGAAAAGAAGAGAAGTGAAAGGCAAAGGAGAAAAGGAAAGATATACCCATTTGAATGCAGAGTTCCGAAGCATAGCAAGGAGAGATAAGAAAGCCTTCCTCTGTAATCAATGCAAAGAAATAGAGGAAAACAATAGAATGGGAAAGACTAGAGATCTCTTCAAGAAAATCAGAGATACCAAGGGAACTGTTCATGCAAAGATGCACACAATAAAGGACAGAAATGGTATGGACCTAACAGAAGCAGAAGATGTTAAGAAGAGGTGGCAAGAATACACAGAAGGGCTATACAGAAAAGATCTTCATGACCCATAAAACCACATTGGTGTGATCACTCACCTAGAGCCAGACATCCTGGAATGCGAAGCCAAGTGGGTCTTAGGAAGCATCACTATGAACAAAGCTAGTGGAGGTGATGGAATTCCAGTTGAGGTATTTCAAATCCTAAAAGATGATGCTGTGAAAATGCTGAACCCAATACACCAGCAAATTTGGAACACTCAGCAGTGGCCATAGGACTGGAAAAGGTCAGTTTTCATTCCAATCCCAAAGAAAGGCAAAGCCAAAGAATGCTCAAACTATGGCACAATTTATTCTCCTAGACTCCAAAATCACTGCAGATGGTGACTGCAGCCAAGAAATTAAAAGGTGTTTGCTCCTTGGAAGAAAAGTTATGACCAACCTAGACAGCATATTAAAGGGCTGAGACCTTTCTTTGTTGTAAAATTCTGTCTAGTCAAAGCTATGTTTTTTCTAGTAGTTATGTATGGATGTGAGAGTTGGACTATAAAGAAAGCTGAGTGCTGAAGAATTGATGCTTTTGAACTGTGGTGTTGGAGAAGACTCTTGAGAGGTCCCTTAGACTGCAAGGAGATCCAACCAGTCCATCCTAAAGGAAATCAGTCCTGAATGTTCATTGGAAGGACTGATGCTGAAAGCTGAAACTCCAATACTTTGGCCAGCTGATAGAAGAATTGACTGTTTGGAAAAGTCTCTGATGTTGGAAAAGATTGAAGGCAGGTGGAGAAGGGGATAACAGAGGAAGAGATGGTTGGATGGCATCACCAACTTGATGGACATGAGTTTGAGCAAGCTCCAGGATTTGGTGATGGACATGGAAGCCTGGAGTGCTGCAGTCCATGAGTCACCGAGTCAGACAGGACTGAACGACTGAACTGAACTGACCTCTACACAAGTACACAGCGAACAATGCATACTATGCCTCTTCTTTCTGTAGAAAATACATTCGTTTATTACTTATTTTTAATTTGCCATTTTGGACTTTCTTTAAATAAATTCCCCAGAATTCCCTACTTTTCACATAGGCAAACTGATACACTGTCAACTACACATTTTATATAATTTGGATAGTATATAACAGTGTTTATCACATTTGAAGGTCTGTTTTGCCTTATTTATTTATATATATGCAAAAGACATAAGAAACCTTATACAATAAAATTTATAAAGTCAAGGACTTTTTGTTAAATTATTTGATTTTTTACTCTAAATGACAATGTTTGAAAATTTTCAGATCTATTATTTCCATCCCTATATATCATAACTTCAAATTATATTATTGATGTGTTCCTTATATGGTGTATTTTTTCTGTTCCTAATACAGTTTGTTTTGTCACTGATCATTTGACCCAAGCACAATCATGCTTCCTTATCTGTGGAGACTGCATTTCTTACTCACCTGCGACAAATCTACAACTCTACAAATCTACAGACAAGCTGATGACGCACTATTACCGGATAAAAACAGTGAGTATGTCGATGATTCAATATAAATTTTTGAAGTAAGAGAGAGATGAACAATGCTTCTGCCTAAATTGCCATAGTGGCTATATTTCCCTCAAAATAATTAAACTTCACATTTTATCATAAGTAAGTAGTATATCATATGAATTTAGTAGTATAATATTTATGATTTTCTGGGATGACAGTTTCATTTCTAAAGCCATCCACTAAATCCTTAGTATTTGTTAAATGATGTAAAAAGAGATCATTTTCACTAATCATAGACTATATTTGTAATCAATTTCAACATAAAATTAAGGCAAAAATGATCATTTTCTACGCTATTAGTTAATTTACAGATTTCCTTCTCTCTGTCTCTTTCTTTCTCTCCCACACTTACTAAACAGCTATATCTAGCCTACAATAAGTTGAATTTGACTTACCATTCCTAGCTGACTTACCATTTCTAACTGATATGGAGTTTAATATGAACTTTTATGCCTCCAGTTAAAACACTAGGGGAAACACCACGAGTGCATTCAAGCTTTTCTAGTCAGTCAATCTGTCATCATAGTAAGCATGGCTGTCTGTTCTTCTATTTTCTAGTGCCAGTGTGATATTCACACACCATCTGCCGACTTCCACTTATTGCTATCCAGGCTCCATTGATGGTTATTCATTTCTCATTTCGGTTATCATAAGTCAGCATGTTTGTGAAAATTCAGTACTGCTTGCTGAACTAATACATGTACAACTGCTATTGAAATTAGGCATTGGGACTTATACCACTGCTCTGATAATTTCCTATGGATTCATCTTCTACAAAATTCATGGACTAACATATTGTACTGAAAGCATGCAGTATAATAAGGCATTCATTTTTCAAAAGGAAAGACTATGAGGCTGCTGACAATGTTTTTTCTTTTTTATCACTATTGTTAAAAGTGCAGTTTTACTTGCTTACGTTGATTTCATTTACTTAGCTCTTTGAACACAGTCTTTTGAGTGAGTAATATTTCTTAGCAATTTGCCTCATAAAAATACTTATTAAAAATCAAGCATTTCTGAAGTTCAAAGTGTAACAGCTAAACCTCTACCTAAATTTCTGGTTCTAAACATGGAATGGGATAGCCATAGTTCTCCACTGCTATTGATAACTATCGCTTCATATAATTATTGTGCACAATACCTCATGATCCTTTTTCTTTCCTAAATGCAAATAGATACACTTAATATCAGTTTTAACTATCTGTCATTCCTGGTTTTTCTTATAAGCCTCCATATAGCATACTTTAGCAGATTCTTTTTTACTCAAAACCCACAAAGCCACTTAAGTCCCTTTTTAAACACAGATGCTAAGGGAGATGCTAATTGTGCTCCTCAGATTTTGGTGCCTATGCACTGCGTATTTAATCAGCTCTTCCTTCATTTACTGGTGAATGCTCCTGATCAGCAGGTATGATTTTGCATGGTTTTATAAAAAGAAGGCCACCTGGGAATCCTGGCTCAGATAGTAAAGAACCTGCATGCAATGCAGGAGACACAGGAGATGCAGGCTCGATCCCTGGGTTGGGAAGATCCCCTGGAGAGGGGAATGGCAACCCACTCCAGTATTCTTGCCTAGAAAATCCCATGCAGAGAGGAGCCTGGAGGGCTACAGTCCATGGGGTGTCATAGGGTCGGACATGACTAAGTGACTCCATTTAAGGCCACCCTCCTGTTGCCTCCATGACTCCATGAGCAAATGTAATTGTTCCTTGGAAGGCCACCCTGCCTTCCCCACAACCCGTATGCTTCACCTCCACTGATGTCTTGTGGCCATCTATACTAATCTCATTTATTCTTTATTCCTTGTTTTGTCAAGCACCATGAGAAACCCAGAACTCCAATTCATCCCTTTCCTCCCAAATTCTTGCTCCTCATATGCACGTTGTGAGCCCATTTTCCACTCTTCCCTAAAACTCTTTAAATATTTCCCCCATGTCCTCGTCACATGTTCTGTGGTCAATCTTCATGTTCTGCTCTAGCCGAAATTCCCCTGTCTCTGGGGGACATTGCCTCTTTCATGGTCCTCTTAGGCAGTGTCCATTATAATCTCCCAAATTGTGTTCCACTGTATTTAAAGGCAGGGTTTTACCTGAGTCCTATTGCTGCTGTGAAAAATTACCCCAAATTAGTAACTTAAAACAACACAAATTTTTATCTTCTAGATTGGTAGGTCACAAGTCTAAAATGGCTTGGCAGAATTGAATTCCTTCTTGAGCATCAAGGAGTGCATCCACTCCTCTCCTTTTCAAGCTTCTAGAGGCTTTTCACAGTCCTTTCCTCCTGGCTGCATCACTCTGAACTCTGCTTCTGTCATCACCTGTCCTTCACTGACTTGGCCACTCCTGCCTCCCTCTTCAGTCAGTCAGTTCAGTTCAGTCACTCAGTCGTGTCTGACTCTTTGCGACCCCATGGACTGCAGCACACCAGGGCTCCCTGTCCATCATCAACTCCCAGAGTTTACTCAAACTCATGTCCATTGAGTCGGTGGTGCCATCCAACCATCTCATCCTCTATTGTCTCCTTCTCCTCCTGCCTTCAGTCTTTCCCAGCATCAGGGTCTTTTTAAATGAGTCAGCTCTTTGCATCAAGTGGCCAAAGTATTGGAGTTTCAGCTTCAATATCAGTCCTTCCAATGAATATTCAGGACTGATTTCCTTTAGGACAGACTGGTTGGATATCCTCACTGTTCAAGGGACTCTCAAGAGTCTTCTCGATTACCACAGTTCAAAAGCATCAATTCTTCGGTGCTCAGCTTTCTTTATAGTCCAACTCTCACATCCATTCATGACTACTGGAAAAACCATAGCTTTGACTAGATGGACTTTTGTTGGCAAAGTAATGTCTCTGCTTTTCAATATGCCATCTAGGTTGGTCATAACTATTCCAAGAAGCAAGCGTCTTTTAATTTCATGGCTGCAGTCACCATGTGCAGTGCTTTTGGAGCTCCCCAAAATAAAGTCTCTCACTGTTTCTATTGTTTCCCCATCTATTTGCCATGAAGTGATGGGACCAGATGCCATGATCTTAGTTTTCTGAATGTTGAGCTTTTTCACTTTTTCACTCTCTTCTTTCACTTTCATCAAGAGGCTCTTTAGTTCTTCTGTGCTTTCTGCCAGAAGGGTAGTGTCATTAGTGTCATCTGCATATCTGATACTATTGATATTTCTCCCGGCAATCTTGATTCCAGCTTGGGCTTTATCCAGTCCAGCGTTTCTCATGATGTACTCTGCATAGAAGTTAAATAAGTAGGGTGACAATATACAGCTTTGACATACTCCTTTTCCTATTTGGAACCAGTCTGTTTTTCCATGTCCAGTTCTGTTGCTTCCTGACCTGCATACAAATTTCTCAAGAAGCACATCAGGTGGTCTGGTATTCCCATCTCTTTCAGAGTTTTCCACAATTGTGGTGATCCACATAGTCAAAAGCTTTGGCATAGTCAATAAAGCAGAAGTAGGTGTTTTCTGGAACCCTCATGTTTATTCAATGATCCAATGGATGTTGTCAGTTTGATCTCTGGTTCTTCTGCCTTTTCTAAATCCAGCTTCAACATCTGGAAATTCATGGTTCACATACTGCTGAAACCTAGCTTGGAGATTTTGAGCATTACTTTACTAGTGTGGGAGATAAGTGCATTTGTGTGGTAGTTTGATCATTCTTTGGCATTGCCTTTCTTTGGGACTGGAATGAAAACTGACCTTTTCCAGTCCTGTGGCTACTGCTGAGTTTCCCAAGCTGGCACATTGAGTGCAGCACTTTTACAGCATCATCTTTTAGGATTTGAAATAGCTATTGGGAATTCCATCACCTTCACTAGCTTTGTTCCTAGTGATGCTTCCAAAGGCCCACATGACTTCACATTCCAAGATGTCTGGCTCTAGGTGAATGATCACACCATTGTGATTATCTTGGTCATGAAGATCTTTTTTGTACAGTTCTTTTGTGTATTCTTGCCACCTCTTCTTAATATCTTCTGCTTCTGTTAGGTCCATACCATTTCTGTCCTTTATTGCATGAAAAGTTCCCTTGGTATCTCTAATTTTCTTGAAGAGATCTCTATGGGAAAGATCTCTTTCTCATTCTATTGTTTTCCTCTAATTCTTTGCATTGATCGCTGAGGAAGGATTTCTTATCTCTCCATGCTATTCTTTGGAACTCTGCATTCAAATGGGTATATCTTTCCTTTTCTCTTTTGCCTTTCTTTTCTCAGTTATTTGTAAGGCCTCCTCAGACAACCATTTTGCTTCCCTCTTATGGGGACTCTTGTGATTTGGCCCACTGTGATGATCCAGAAGAGATTTGCAAAGTCACTTTTACCACATAACATAATATATTCAGAGAGTCCAAGGAATAGTTCATGGACATCTTTAGTTACTATTAGCTGCTCAGTCGTGTCTGACTCTCTGTGACCCCATGGATTGTAGCCTACCAGGCTCCTCTGTCTATGGTATCTTTGGGTAACCATTACTCTGTCTACGACAAGAGTATTTGTCTTTTTCTTTTTTTTTTTTTTTTGCTTCTAATCACAGCTTCTATAGCATATCCAAAAGCAGAGACATTACTTTGCCAACAAAGGTCTGTCTAGTCAAGGCTATGGTTTTTCCAGTGGTCATGTATGGATGTGAGAGTTGGACTGTGAAGAAAACTGAGCACTGAAGAATTGATGCTTTTGAATTGTGGTGTTGGAGAAGACTCTAGAGAGTCCCTTGGACTGTAAGGAGATCCAACCAGTCCATTCTAAAGGAGATCACTCCTGGGTGTACTTTAGAAGGAATGATGCTAAAGTTGAAACTCCAGTACTTTGGTCACCTCATGTGTAGAGTTGACTCATTGGAAAAGACTCTGATGCTGGGAGGGATTGGGGGCAGGAGGAGAAGGGGATGACAGAGGATAAGATGGCTGGATGGTATCACTGACTCGATGGATGTGAGTTTGAGTGAACTCCGGGAGATGGTGATGGACAGGGAGGCCTGGCGTGCTGCAATTCATGGGGTCGCAAAGAGTCTGACAGACTGAGCGACTGAACCGAACTTAACTGAGACAATTTTATGCCTCCATCTTCTTGTCTTGTCTTGACTTGAAAACCAAGTCTGAATCTCATTATCATCAGAATATTCCACCCACTATTCCCCGTTTATATATGGGCACGTGATATGCTCTCGTCAATTCCTTAAAAGTTTTATACCCTGTCTTACTGTCAAAATTACTGTCATAATTCTAGGTGATTAGTACTTCAGACGAGATGATCTTACAAACATTTTGGCAGCTAAGATCCTTCACCTCCTCTTTTTGAACAATCCTGTTTTCTTTCTCACTCTAGTCATTCTTGTACCTCAGCCTGAGACAACTGTCATCACCAAAACCAGATTTTTTTTTTCAAAGTTCCCAATTTGAAATATCTCAGTCTGAAACTTTTTCCACTTACCTATCAGCCCCACTTGCTCTAGTAACCAGAAACTGAAAATTGATCAACCTTCACTGAGAGCTTTGATCCATCAATCCTACTACTTTTCATCACTGACCACCCTTTTGTTACCACTTCTTCTTTAAGTAGCTTAAATATTGATGGACTGCTGGCCTATAATCATACCCTGAAAGGAAAAAATTAAGGAAATGAAGGAAAGGAAGGAGGCAAGGTAGAGAAAGAGGAAGAGAGAAAGGAAGGAAGGAAAGCAATCCTCCACCTCTTACAGCTTTTCATACAGTAATTGACTTAGATATGAGCCTATATTTCAAATTAAATCTCTGCTGAAGGCACTTTTAAATATTTGATGTAACTGTCTTTCTCATTTAACAAGCAAACGGAAACCTGGTTTCACAATGTGAAGATGATTTTTCATTGTAACTTTTCAGACAAGAGAGGTTTGAAAGAAGCATACTATCAGAAAAGGTAAAATTGTAAACATTCAACTACATGTATTACTTCTTAAAAATATAAACTTCTAAATTAAAATCTCTTCAACATTTTTTGTCACAAATATATTTTAGAGACTACATTTAAAAATTCATAAATTCACTAAGCTACATTTGATAAATCAAGAGGTTATATTTCTCTCTTACCTAGAAATGTCTTTTATTTAATAAAAGTATATTTGTGATTTGTTAAATATTTAAGAGATATTTTACATTCTAGTGTTAATGAAAGTATATAAGTATAATTAAACATAGTTTATAACAGAAAGCATTTATACACTCAAGTGTACTCCTTGGAAGGAAAGTTATGACCAACCTAGATAGCATATTCAAAAGCAGAGACATTACTTTGCCAACAAAGGTTCGTCTAGTCAAGGCTATGGTTTTTCCTGTGGTCATGTATGGATGTGAGA
>NW_011495057.1:9053983-9054499 GCF_000754665.1 Bison bison bison | reverse complement strand
CATAGTTGCAGATTTTCACAATGTTTTCAGTCTATAAGAATATGTTTTGAATAACCCAAAATTACAAGTACCAAAATGTTATTTTAAGTAGTTTTCTCATAACTCTGTTAATCACAAAGTAAGCAGATTTTTCTCAATAAATTGAGTATCATAATTAAAGCAAGATATTACACTACGATTGTCATCCAATATTAACCCTATTCTATAGATTCCCGAGTTAGAACTGAACATGGAACAACAGACTGGTTCGAAATAGGAAAAGGAGTACGTCAAGGCTGTGTATTGTCACCCTGTTTATTTAACTTATATGCAGAGTACATCATGAGAAATGCTGGACTGGAAAAAACACAAACTGGAATCAAGATTGCCAGGAGAAATATCAATAACCTCAGATATGCAGATGACACCACCCTTATGGCAGAAAGTGAAGAGGAACTCAAAAGCCTCTTGATGAAAGTGAAAGTGGAGAGTGAAAAAGTTGGCTTAAAGCTCAACATTCAGAAAACGAAGATCATG
>NW_011495057.1:9051501-9053883 GCF_000754665.1 Bison bison bison | reverse complement strand
AAAGTAGAGACATTACTTTGCCAACAAAGGTTCGTCTAGTCAAGGCTATGGTTTTTCCTGTGGTCATGTATGGATGTGAGAGTTGGACTGTGAAGAAGGCTAAGCGCTGAAGAATTGCTGCTTTTGAACTGTGTTGTTGGAGAAGACTCTTGAGAGTCCCTTGGACTGCAAGGACATCCAACCAGTCCATTCTGAAGGAGATCAGCCCTGGGATTTCTTTGGAAGGACTGATACTAAAGCTGAAACTCCAGTACTTTGGCCACCTCATGCGAAGAGTTGACTCATTGGAAAAGACTCTGGTGCTGGGAGGGATTGGGGGCAGGAGGAGAAGGGGATGACAGAGGATGAGATGGCTGGATGGCATCACTGACTTGATGGACGTGAGTCTGAGTGAACTCCGGGAGTTGGTGATGGACAGGGAGGCCTGGTGTGCTGCAATTCACGGGGTGGCAAAGAGTCGGACACGACTGAGCGACTGAACCGAACTGAAGTCTCTATTGCTTGACCTGGCTCTCCATGTGATGCAGTTTTACATTCTGTAATCATTCAGCTTCACACTTCTTATTTTGCCATCTTGGCTGTCCTTTCTATTTTGAAAGCCATGGGTTTCCAACTATTTATTTTGTCTGAATCACATTAGTGAAGTATGGTCCTCCAGTGACCATACTTCATGTAGCTGAACAAGATCCAAATGCAATAAGTGGTTGAGTTACACCAGTTTTATTCAAATACATTCTTTTTTATTTCCTTTTTCTGTCTTTCCTCTCCTTGTTTTTCTCTTTCTTTTTCACTTAAATATACCCTTCCTGTATGGATTGCAGCGGAAAGGGAACATGGAAGAAAGGGTCTCTTACAGTAAGCTAGATGGGACCTCGTCACTCCTTCATTTACTGAAATAAGGCAACATCATCCCTGGTTTTGGGGCAGAGGTTACAGAAAATTACAGTGTTAGGGATGTAACACAAAGGGCAAGTTAAACGCACAAGTATCTCAGGCACATGCATAATTAAACTATGGTAAGACAATTCTGAGTATTGGCATATATAATTAGTTTCATAATGCAAAAAAGAAAGACACTAATTTTCAACTGCATTGTAGAAGGTAGATGAATGTAGGCTGATTTTAGGAGCAATGTCCTGTGACACAGGATCCCTAACCTTGCCTACACTTAGTGCACAAGTAGAGAGTAGCCTGTGTCCAGAAAACTAACGTAAGAGGGAGAAATTGGTTCCAACCAATGGACTAGATTTAAGGCTTGTGTTCAAAACACAAACTAAAAAGATCAAATTTTTTATATTTTGTTAGCACCGGTTATTTTCAGTAATTATTAGAAATCCATATGCAATGTATTATTTATATGTTACATGAGAAAAACATTCATAGGCCATTTGTTCGGATCCATTATAACATTACATATGGCTAAATACAATTTTGAAATAACTATTAAAAATTTAAAGACAATCATTATCAAACAATGAGATGAGTGTGTGTTAGTCGCTTCCTTAGTAATTTTCTGAGTATACTGGTTCGAGATCATTTCTAATTCTATTATCTCTAACACTTCAGAGCAAGGAAAAAAAATCTGAATATTTTTTACAACTTCAAATAGGAAAATATAGAGGATGGCAAGTTAATAGAACCTTTATTTCACTGAAGTTTCCTTTAAGGTTCAGCAGACGTCTCTTCTCTGTTCTCCCTCACCAACGACACAGCCTTAGCACGAACTTCTCTCTTAATTAGCCTTGAGTAAGAATTTCTCAACAGAGTGCTGGAACCACTTTGTCCCAAATAGCATTATGATTTTCTTCTAATCAGTTCATTTCAGTCACTCAGTTGTGTCTGACTCTTTGTGACTCCATGAATTGCAGCATGCCAGGCCTCCCTGTCCATCACCAACTCCCAGATTTCACCCAAACTCATGTCCATCAAGTTGGTGATGCCATCTAGCCATAATCCTCTGTCGTCCCCTTCTCCTCCTGCCCAACCCCTCCCAGCATCAGAGTCTTTTCCAATGAGTCAACTCTTTGCATGAGGTGGCCAAAGTACTGGAGTTGCAGCTTTAGCATCAGTCCTTCCAAAGAACACCCAGGACTGATCTCCTTTAGGATGGACTGGTTGGATGTCCTTGCAGTCCAAGGGACTCTCAAGAGTCTTCTTCAACACCACAGTTCAAAAGCATCAATTCTTTGGCCTCAGCTTCCTTCACAGTCCAACTTTCATATCCATACATGACTGCCGGAAAAACCATAGCCTTGACTAGACGGACCTTTGTTGCCAAAGTAATGTCTCTGCTTTTGAATATGCTATCTAGGGTGGTCCTAACTTTCCTTCCAAGGAGTAAGCATCTTTTAATTTCATGGCTGCAATCACCATCTGCAGTGA
>NW_011495057.1:9046596-9051248 GCF_000754665.1 Bison bison bison | reverse complement strand
CATAGAAGTTAAATAAGCATGGTGACAATATACAGCCTTGACGTACTCATTTTCCTATTTGGAACCAGTCTGTTGTTCCATGTCCAGTTCTAATTGTTGCTTCCTGACCTGCATATAGGTTTCTCAAGAGGCAGGTCAGGAAGTCTGGTAGTCCCATATCTTTCAGAATTTTCTTCTAATACTGTTTTACTAATTTTTAAAAAATTTTCACTTTTTATTTTATACCATTAAGTTTACTGTCCATTTACTGTTACAACGAAATACTGGCTACATTGCCTATGATATACAATGAGCCTATCTTATGTCCAACAATTTGTACTTCCCACTCCCCCACACCTAGATTGCTGCTTTACTATTTTTAAACTCTGCCTGTGATACAGTGCAATTTTATTATTGCTTTTGAGTAAAAATATCAAATTTGTAAAAGTGTTTCACTTCAAGAAGCATACATACATTGAAGTGGTTACAATGTACCCAACAACTTTTAATAGTATGTCCTAAGCAGCATAAACTAGAAAGAAATTAAAAAAAAACATAAATTATACATTTCTTTCCCTATCTTTGAAAATTATTGTTTATTATGTCAGTTCAAAGTATGTGTTTTTATTGCACATTTTATCATGTATATTGTTAAGATGATGTTAAAATTTGTTACATGTGTAAACTGAACATTTTCTTTACTAGAACTTAAATGTATGCATATACCCTCTGTAATTTTGAGAAGATGATCTTTTGGGAGAATACATCAGTGAACAAAGCTCTTATAAGAAATAACATTAATTTTTACACATACCAAAGTGCATAAACACACATACTCTTTGAGATTCCTCAAACAATGATCCATAATTTATGAATCATATATACTGACATATAATAAAACAGATACTGTTTCTTAATTTTCCTTAATTCCAAAAGCAAATATGAGAAAACCTCAATTTTTTTAAAGATTAATTCTCCATTTTTTGTAAAATAAATATTGTTTTACTTCTTTCCACTTGAGTGGAAAAAATGATTTTCATTTCTTTTTCAAGATAATTTAAGTTAGGTCACAGAACTTAACTAAAGTAATGAAATTTATATATTTAAAATGGAAACAGGATTATCTGCTACCACCACCAAAACAAAATATTCAATTATGTTTTACTTTTGATTTTACTTATGTCTTTGAATTATAAGTCCCAACTTATACATATCTACTGAGAAGGTTTACTTGTGTAGACAAAAAATATGATTACACAGATGGTAAATTTTAAAGTATAATAAATGGATACACGAACATAAACACATTCAGAGTTCTAGCTGTGATGTTGTAACAACACGTTTTGGTAAAAATTCTTCAAGAGTATCCCCTTTATGTTCATTTTTAGCAAACTGATTATTTACCCAATCATGGATACAGCTTAAAGAGAGTTTGCATTGGTATTGTATATCAAACATATGGTAAATGATCTGCAAGTATGCTAAAGTTTTGAGCAAAGATAGCTGCTGAAAGAAGCACAGTATGCTACTCAAGAAAGTGTTTCTAGGTGGCCAACAGTCACATGAAAGATGCTTAACATTGCTAATTATTAGAGAAGTGCAAATTATAACCACAGTGCAGTATCACCTCATACCAGTCAGAATGGCCATCATCAAAAAGTCTACAGATAACTAATTGTTGGGTGGGGTGTGAAGAAAAGGGAATCCTCCTACACAGTTACTGGAAATGTAAATAGGTTTAGCCACAATGGAAAAGAGTATGGAGGTTTGTTTAAAAAATAAAAATAGAGTACTATGTGATCTAGCAATCCCATTCCTAGGCATGTATCTGGAAAAGATAAAAATGCTAACTGGAAAAGATACGTGCACTCTAATGTTTACAGTGATGCTATTTACAATAGCCAAGACATGGAAACAGCCCAAGTGCTCACAAATGGATGACTGGTTTAAGAAGATATGATTTCTTCCTTTATATCTATCTATATCTATATATCTATGTCTATCTATCTATCTATCTATATATATATAGACGGTAAAGAATCTGCCTGAAGTGCAGGGGATCCAGGTTTGATCCCTGGGTGAGGAAGCTCCCCTGGAGGAGGAAATGGCAACCCACTCCTTTCCTCCTTTTCTTGCCTGGAAAATCCCATGGACAGAGGAACCTGACAGGCTATAGTCCTGGGGTTGCAAAGGGTCGGACACGACCGAGTGACTAAGTTTCACTTTCATAAAAAAGAAGTAAATATTGCCATTTGCAGCAACATAGATGGATTGAGAATATCACACTTAATGTAGTTAGTCAAAGTGTAGTTACTCAAAGACAAGTATTATATGATTTCACTTATATGTGGCATCACATTCATAGACATAGAATACAACTATGAAAAAAGTCTGAAATGTATTAGTCACTCAGCTGTATCTGACTCTTTGCGACCCCAAGGACTGTAGCCCACCAAGCTCCTCTGTCCATGGAATTCTCCAGGCAAGAATACTGGAGTGGGTAACCTTTCCCTTCTTCAGGGGATCTTCCCCACCCAGGGACTAAACCTGGTCCCCTGTATTGCAGGCAGACTCTGGACCATCTGAGCCACCAGGGAAATCAACTATATTCAATTTTAAAGAACGCATTTCCTGTTCAAGTGTGTACTTGCCTTATTTTATATTAACTGCCCCTATATACATGATTTTACAATATAAATTTTGGGAAATCTTTTCATATGGTAACTTTCCATATAGTAACATTTAAATGACTTGTTATAGGAACAAACTATTCTTAAGAGAAAAAGAAAACTACAATGAAATGGCTCTAGAAACAGTAATGTAAAACTCACTGTAAAAAAGCGAAGAACAATAGATACATACAACTTTTATCTTTTCTTTCCATGTAATATTGATAAAAATTCATTAGCAACAATATCCAATAAGCCCTAAAGAAAGCAAACTCTTAAGGTTTAATTTTCTTTGCATTTTCTCTCTGCGGTAATGGAAATAAAATTCACACAGCAGAAGGATAATGTATCCCATAATGTGACATGATGTATTGAGAATATGGTATTACATTTCTAATGATATGCTTTCTGAAGCTGCCTTTATTACATGACGGAGAACCTTGCCCTAAGAGAATGCATCTGTTGAAGCGGATAGGTCATTCTAACAGCCTCAAAATTTTAGATTCTAGCACTTACATGTCTCTTTTATCAATGTGAACAAATAAACAATGAAATCAAAGAGCAAGTAAAGAAAAATCAAAATTTCAAATAGAACCATTAACTTCTCAGCTTCTCTCTTTGTGTGTGTCTTTATAATCTCCCAGGTCCTCTGGCCATTAAAAAAAAGCATCCAATAACAAGGTGCAACATTTAATGTATATATTTCTTATACAAATAAAATATATATTGAGATATAAATTGGAATAATATAAATTTAGTTTTTAATATAAGACAAAGGCATTTTTGTGCTGATTATTGGGCTATTTTCTCTCAGTGGCATATGTATCTTTCAATATTCTGGTGGCACCAAAGCAAGACATTTGTTTTTATTCGCTGGCTTTATTACTGTTACATTCAACCAACAGCAAACACTAGCGAGACTGAGAATCTGAAGGAATCTGAGTGGTCACATTACAACTAATTTGCTCAGTAGTCTCAGCATCACCCTAGCAACAGTCCTCACCTCCTTGGATATGCAGTGAGGATGGCAGCGGTTGTCTTCAGTGTCATGAGTCAGACGGGCCTCGGCCTAAAAGGTGTGGGTCCAGCTCCACACAGGCACTTCCGGGCTCCTCAGACAACAGCATTCTTGGTCAGTGCCCTCTGCTCAATGAGTTGAGCCTTGTGTCTTTGGGAACACTTTCCCAAGATGCCAGGTTCTAAAGACTCTAACTTCCTTTTGTCCTGCTAGCCTGAGATGTGAAAGCCATTTTGGTAGGTTTTTTTTTTTTTTTTTTTTGCCTTAAGTGTTTCAGTTTTCTCTTTGTGTGTGTGTACGTGTGTTTGTGTTAGTTGCTCAGTCGTGTCCGACCCTTTGCAACCCCATGGACAGTAGCTTGTCAGGCTTCTGTCCATGGAATGCTCCAGGCAACAATACTGGAGTAGGTTCCCATTCCCTTCTCTAGGGGATCTTCCCAACCCAGGGATCGAACCCAGGTCTTCCATATTTTGGAAGAGTCTTTACCATCTGAGCCACCAGGGAAGCCCACCGTATTATTTCTTATCTGTTAAACATATCCAGCTTCTGATAACATTTACAGGGACCTGAAAGGAGAGTTCCTTCTAACGTTATTATGATAACAGCTGAACAGACTGGAAAATACTGACATTGTTGAACACCTGAGAGAACTGAAGTTGTAAAGAGCAAACAACTAGTTGAGATCTGAAGAATGACAGGCACCTAAAATAATCCGCCTGGCAGTGCAGGAGATGTGGGTTCCATCCCATAGGTTGGGAAGATCCCCTGGAGAAGGACATGGCAAGCCACTCCAGTATCCTTGCCTGGAAAGCCCCATGGACAGAGGAGCCTGGTGGGACAGAGGAGTCCGTGGGGCAACAAAAGAGTTGGACGTGACCGAACAACTAAATAACAACAGTCAGAAACAGAATCAAAGCATTGGATGACTAGGACAGAGGCCACTGAACAAGAAAATCCAGACAAAGATGATTTTAAATTTGCTGTAC
>NW_011495057.1:9032700-9046496 GCF_000754665.1 Bison bison bison | reverse complement strand
ATTTGCTGTACATTGAGTATGTGTTGATGTGCCAGTGGGGAGTCCCTGGGGGCAGTATTCAGAGCAGATTCACTCGCTCTTACAAAATCTCTCAAGTGTTCACAGGGATGACCATGATATCCTGGGATAATTCTGCCCAGGATAATTCAGTTCAGTTCAGTTCAGTCACTCAGTTGTGTCCGACTCTTTGTGACCCCATGAATCACAGCACGCCAGGCTTCCCTGTCCATCATCAACTCCCGGAGTTCACTCAGACTCACATCCATCTTGTCAGTGATGCCATCCAGCCATCTCATCCTCTGTTGTCCCCTTCTCCTGCCCCCAATCCCTCCCAGCATCAGAGTCTTTTCCAATGAGTCAACTCTTTGCATGAGGTGGCCAAAGTATTGGAGTTTCAGCTTTAGCATTAGTCCTTACAAAGAAATCCCAGGGTTGATCTCCTTCAGAATGGACTGGTTGGATCTCCTTGTAGTCCAAGGGACTCTCAAGAGTCTTCTCCAACACTACAGTTCGAAGGCATCAATTCTTCGGCGCTCAGCTTTCTTCACAGTCCAACTCTCATGACCACTGGAAAAACCATAGCCTTGACTAGACAGACCTTTGTTGGCAAAGTAATGTCTCTGCTTTTGAATATGCTATGTAGGTTGGTCTTAACTCTTCTTCCAAGGAGTAAGCATCTTTTAATTTCATGGCTGCAGTCAGCATCTGAAGTGATTTTGGAGCCCAGGACAATTAGTGCTGCCTAAAAACGAGCGATTGCTACTGTCTCAAATGCCCCCAGGCCCATTCTCCTTATTGTCAAAGAAAAACGTCACCGACACATTAAGGACCAAAAGGAAGACTTATCTAAGATTCTTGTAATAGGGGTCAAGAATATTGCAGCAGGAGAGACTGAACTCAGCCCCAAAGGGAGCTGTAGGGGGAGGTGAAAGGAATTAAAATGCTGGGGTGAGAAAAAGTTTTGGAGGATACTGGGGTGATGTTGATATATGGAATTAGGGCATCTGTGTTTGTCAGTTGGTGCTTATTAAAGCTAGGCTCCCACCTTCACACAGAAACTGAGAAATAGGGGTGCTATCCTTGCTAATGGGCTTCTCAGGTGGCTCAGTGGTAAAGAACCCACCTGCCAATGCAGAAGACACAGGTTCAGTCTCTGAGTCTAGAAGATCTCCTGGAGGAGGACATGGCAATTCACTGCAGTATTCTTGTCTGGAGACTCCCATGGACAGACGAGCCTGGCAGCTACAGTCCACGGGGTCTCAGAGAGTTGGACACAACTGAAGCAACTTAGCATGCATGCATCCTTGTTAATGATTACATTTCAAAGAGATGGCTTTCAGGTTGTTGAAAAAGACGTTCCTGGTTATAAAACTGGCAAGAGGATGAAAGAGGATGTACTTCTCAAAGAGGCAGAGAAAAAATTAACAATTTCAAGTTTTCTAAAGTAAATGGTACAGAAAAGGAAGGTCCAGCGTCTAACATCAGGAAGAAGCCTGTCTAGAGTTGTTTTTCTTTTGTTGTTGTTGTTTGAGGGTCCTTTAATTTTTAAAATATTTTATTCATGTGTCTATTTGGCTGCACGGGGTCTTAGTCGTGGCATGCAGGATCCTCGATCTTTATTGTGGCACATGAATTTTTTAGTTCAGGCATGCGAACTCTTAGCGTGGTATGTGCGATATAGTTCCCTGACCAGGGATGGGATCTGGGTGCCCTGAATTGGAAGTGTAAAGTCTTAGCCACTGAACCACTAGGGAATAAAGTTTAATTATGCTGAGGGGAACTGTATATTCTCTTGATCACTTTCTACTGCACACTGGCACTATGGAAAAACCTTAATCTACAGGGGAATGGACAAAAAATTTATATTCAGGAGTACTGCAGGAAACTCACTACATCTGTGGTAGAGAAACAGGAAAAATAAAAGCTCTGGGAGAAGAGTAGGAATACATAACTACATCTGATAGAGGAGCAGCAGTGATTTTGAAGGCCACATTATCAAGACACGGGTTCAGAGAGCTTGTTTTAGGCTGAGATTTAATCAGTAGATCAGAGATGGTCCCCACTCCTATACTCCCACCAGAATGCAAACAGGTGTCAAAGAAAATTGAGGTTTTAATACAGCTGGGAGTGTCATCCCAGTGAACAGCACACACACAAAATTCAAAGTCAAGCAGGGAGACTCAAAAGGCAGGCAGAGAATAAGTAGCAAAAAAGTGAACTCCTATCTCCATTAACACAAGTCCCCCAAAATGGCCTTCCAGAAAAAAAATACTGCTTCAAGTCTAAAAAAGTATTGTGTCCATTGTTTGATTAAAACATATTTGGCTTCAAAAAACACAAGGTATATCAAAGGCAAGGAAAAGCACAATATGAAGTGACAAAGCATTCATCAGCAACAGAATCAGATATAATACAAATGTTTGAAGTATCAGAGAAGGAATTTAAAATAACCAAGATTGATTTCTTAAAGGCTCTAACATAAGAAGATAGACAACGTCTAAGATTAGAAAAGTATTTTCACCAGAGAAATGGAAAGTATAAGAATAAATCACATGGGAATATTAGAAATGAAATACAATCAAAACAACAAAAATATTTGTAGGAATGGAATCTCTGACAGGCTTATCAGTGGACTTGACACCGCTGATGAATTTGTGAGACTGAATGCAGGTCATCAGAAATTATTAAACCTGAAATATTAAAAGAAAAATAAAGGGCAAAAAAGAGCAATACATTACAAATATACACTATCAAATAGTCTAACGTGTGCATACTTGGAACATCAGAAGGGAAAGAGAGAAAGAGTCAGAAGAAATATCTGAAGAAAAAAATGGCAAAGAATTTTGAAAAAAAATGTTTGACATGTTCTACATTATATGACCAAATATCTTAGAGAACACCAAAGAGGGAAAATACCAACAGAAACATAAATAAAAAAAATGCATGTCATATTCAATCAACTGATAACCAAAGTCAGGGAAAGTATTAAAGGCATATGAAACAAACAAACAAACCAAAAAAAAACACTACCTAAAGATAAACATAGGAATTGAAGCTGACTTCTTGTTTAAGAATCATGAAAGTAAGAAGATAAGAAAGTAACAACTTCAAAGTCTTCCAAAATATCTACCAACATGATATATTTCAATCCATCTACACTAAAAAGTAGTATTTTAAATGAGTATGTTCTAAATATACTAGTTAAAGGAGATTTTCATATATAAAAATACAAGTCTCAGGTATACTTTGCCTATATGAAATATACTTTAAATACAAAGACACAGAGCCATTAACGGTAAATGGATAAAGATATACTTGGATTGATCAAAGAAATCTGGGGTGTCCCATATTACTTTCATGCAGCGAAGACTCAGAACAAGTAATATTATCAGTGATAAGGTATACTGCATACTGATAAATGGGTCAGTCCTCCTAAATATGTAAATACCTAACAACAGAACTTCAAAATATATGAAGCAAAAAATAATAGACATAAAAGAGAAATAGGAAAATATATAATCATAGTTTGAAACATTAACACTCCTTTCTGAGAAATTGATAAGAGAAGTGACAAAATACCAATATGACTATTGATAAATTATTTAAGAATATCAACCAATATGACCAAATTTATATGGAAAAAATGCTGCACTCCAAAGCAGCTGAAAATACATTTTTAAGTATTATATATGTTCAAATTCACCAAAATATATTCTGGGCAGTGAAAGCTAAACAAATATGAAATAATATAAATTATGTGAAGTAAGTTATAAGATATAATACAATGAAGCTATGAATCAATGTAAAATACCTGGACAACTCCCACAAATTTGGATAGTTATGAATAAAATGCCACAAAATATAGGCTGAACCCTGATGCTAGGAAAGACTGAGGGAAGGAGGAGAAGCGGGCAACAGAGGATACACGGTTGGACGGCGTCACAACTCAATGGACATGAGTTTGAGCAAACTCTGGGACATAATGAAGGACAAAGAAGCCTGGCATGCTGCAGTCCTCGGGATTGCAAAGAGTTGGACGTGACTTAGTGACTGAACAGCAACAACAATTACAACAAAGTGCATTTCATCCCAGGAATGAAAGGCTACTTCAACATTTGAAAACCAATCAATATATTTCGCCATTTTAACAGACTATGACTATAGCCATCTCAAGTGATATACGAAAAGCATTGTAAAGCCATTCTTGCTTTAAAAAAAAAAAAAAAAAAAACTCTCAGAAAATAGCATATTAGAAACAAAATGAAATACCCTTAATCTAACAAAGGGCAAACAGACAAAATAAAACAAACAAAACCCCAAAATCCTAAATATACATCACACATATTAAACAAAATTAAACTCAAAATATATCATACACACACACACACACACACATACACACATATATATAAATATATGCAACTATCAGAAGAAAATAAATACAGAAATAATGAGTTTTAATAACTAGTGTTTCAATGATAAATGACTGAATCTAGAACTGGGACAGAGAAAATAAGGTAGGCTTGAAGCTATTAAAAAAATAAGGACAAGATGAAATAAGTAAATAAATAAAACAATGAATATATAAATGAGAGCATGCTAAAAAGATGCTAAAAAAATCAACCTGAAAGATTTCCCAGTTAAAACTGAAACTATTTGAGCAAAAGTAAATATTCATGAGTTCATACTAATAGGAAAAAATTATTGAATAAGTGTACAGAGAGAAAGTATAATCTTTTCAATAGAAGAATTCCAAGTAATAAATACAGAAAGAATAAAGGCAATAGAAAGTTATCCTCAGAAATCCACTGTAATCCACTGTATCTAAAATACACAGATTAATTAATACTAATATTAATATTAAATTAGAATGCAAAACTTTTTAAAAGAGCAAGGATTTCATATAGCTTCAAATATCTCCTCCAGTATATTTATTTATTACTATGGTTGTTTTACCATGTTTACAAATTCTGTGATACTCTTCTTCCAGTAGATGGAATTAAATTCTCTTTTCTTTAACTATTGTTTGAATGTACTGACTCCCTTTATTATTCGTTACTAGAGTATGGAAAGGAAAGCAGTTTTACAGTAGAGAAACCTAGAAGTCACCACTTTAACCAAGAGATAGGAGGTTAACATCATTAGACTGCATTGCTATCGTGTATCATTGATACAAAGGCACTTTCTAAAAATCATGACCCTGATCTACTTACGTGAAACCAGGCAAACCCAAAATGAGGGGCATCCTTCATAACTGACCAATACTTTTCAAAGGTGTCAGTGTAACAAAAACAAGGAAAAATTGAGAAAACAGTAAAAGTTTGAGGAGATTAAGGATCACGACTAAGTGCAACGTGGTCTCCTGTATAGAAGAATCATGGAAGAAATAAAAAAGGGCATCAGTAGGGGGAAAAAATGAATTTCAAGTATAGTCTGTAGTTTATAGTGTTATATAACCATTGGTTAATTTCTCAGTTTGATCCATGTACCAGGATTATACAGATGTAGTCATTAGGTGAAGCTAGGTGAAAGATTCTATAGGAACTCTTTTTACTATCATTATATCTTTTATCATTTTACTATAATTATTTTTTATCTTTTTACTATCATTACTAGTTTGTATAACTAAAATTATTCAAAATGAAGAAATGGAATGACCCCTGTTTTTCTGACTCAATGTGTCAGTGCAACTCTATATTTAGCAACAGGAATGATCCCAAGAATCAGACTCTCATAGATAAGAAGGATGAATGTCTAAACCACAGTATGTATGTAACATTCAGTGACTTTAAGTTGGACCATTGCTTAAGTGTCTAAGTCAATGAGAAAGAGCTTGTAAAATTCACATCTGATTCATATTATACACACACATCACCAGAAAAAAGAAAAAAAAAGAGGTCCATGGAAAAATCAGTAAAGAATGTTTATGTCAGCCTTTCCATCATTGCCAAAATTGGGAAAGATGTCCAATAAATGCTGAATGGTTAAACAAATTGTGGTACATAAGGCAATGAAATACTATTTAAAAATATGAATGAACTACTTACACATACATGCATGAATCTCCAAAGTTTCCTGAGCAAGGAAAGAAGCCAAAGTCAAAGGACTGCACCCTATATAATTCAAATATATGATGAATTTCCTTAATGATGAGTAAAAATTACATTAGTAGCTTTTTGTTTGCCTTACTATACGTGACATTGAATTTCTTTTCATGTTATTATTTCATTTTGCATGAACAATCAATATGTATCTTTTCTGTATACATATCTTTTGCCCATTTTGAAATTTAGGTTTTGGGGTTGTTTTCTTCTTAATTTTATCATAATATGTAAATTCATTAGTAAATTCATACATAGCATCAATTTTTAATAATATAAAGCAGAATATTCTATGCTAAAATGTTATATAAAACTTTCATTAACATTTTAACATGATACATGGCACATTGCCTATCAGACATCATTGACAGGTTATTTCCCAATTAAACAATGAGAGATAGCTAAAAAATTTACCTATAACATACTACAATAAGTGCTCAGAGGGTGTAAGCAGAAGGTATTTGGTGACAGTGATGTGAAAGAAAATCTTTGTCAATCCTATGGTGGTCAGCAAACTTTTCTCCAAGGAACTGGGTCTCCCAATCTCACTCTATTTATTTAAGTAGTATGTCTCTAAAAAAAAAATTCCTTTCCCAAGAAACATATAATTCAATTTTGGCAAGAGCCCCGCAGATTGTGAGTCAGATGGGACAGTGACTGAGTAAGAATATCTTTATTCTTTTATTGAAAAGTACCAGTGCATTCATTCCTGTAAACTATAGAGTCAATCCATATAGTTACTCTGCAACTGGTGTATTACTTATCACACGTGCTCTGTAAAACTCCATCCTTTGCCAAAAGGAACATTTTAATGTCAGTGAGATACTGAAGTAATTAAAATATAAACTCCATGCTGTTCCACCTATCTCCATTCAAACGGCAAGTTTATTTTACTGAAGCCCAACTGCTGAGCATCAAAATTGCCTATATCTTGATCAGTCATTTAAAATGATAGGTTTTGCTTTGTTACTAGCGCCAAACAAATTTGACCAACATATATGTAACCTGGTAAATTATAATTGCTTGCAGTTACATGTTTCATTTCTGTTAACAATCTTTTGATTATCAGTATGCAATTCAAAACAGTATGTCAAACTTTGCATAACACTTCTCATCACAAATTTAGTATTTCTAACATTTCATTCCCGTAACTTATGGTTTAGTGCCAGTTATTAGAAAATCTTTCAAAGGGACAGCATAGTCACATGAATCATTATTTACTATTCAGGAATAATATTGCATTTCTCAAAATATCACAAGATTATAACTAGTGATCAAACACAGGTCTCCCGCATGGCAGGCAGATTCTTTACCTTCTGAGCCACAAGGGAAGCTCAGGATAAAGAATACCTATTTATATTTTTTAAGATGTGATCAAATATTTGTATGTATTGACCTAAATAAAGGAGGTTAAACTGAAGCAAGTTCAAATGATCAGAAATGGAGTTTATTTGGAAATAGCAGAGGAATTGCAATTTGGGACACATAAAAGCTTGCCTGGTGGCTCAGAAGGTAAAGAATCTGCCTGCAGTGCAGGAGACTCAAGTTCGACCCCTGGGTTGGGAAGACCCCCTGGAGAAGGGAATGACTATCCACTCCAGTATTTTTGCCTGGAGAGAACCCTATGGACAGAAGAGTCCATGGGGTCGCAAACAGTTGGACACAGCTGAGTGTGCCAAGCTACAGATGAGTCCTTTGGGTCAGGTTCTATTTATGGGCAAGAGTGCAAATGGGCAAAGCCTAGCCTGAGTTGAAGCAGTAAGTTAATTGGTTTGAGAACTGAGAGAGTTCTTGGCAGATGTTCATTGGTCAGGAGTTAAGTCTTATTCTTCAATAAATGGGGCATATACAGGAAACCAGTTTCTCAGTTCTTAAGTTCTATTCTTCTGAGGGAACATGAGTGAGAAATTCTATTTCAATATCCTCTAGTTTTAGATTGAAATCTTTTTATACATGTTAAAATGTAGAAGCAAATATTAAAAATGATGTGATAAACATGATACACTGAGATATATCATATTTTTCAAATCATTTAATTTCATGATTTAATGTTTTCCATACTATATATATTCTAAAAGATATAAAAATGAAAGGCAAATACTTAGTATTATTCAAACTAATCATTATTAACCTTTTTAAGAAAAGCTTCTGAAAATTAATTATATTTTGGAGAACCTGGAAACATACAAACATTTTCCCCTCTAAGCATGCTAATATTTTATTTATTGTTATTGTAGTCTCAGAATTCATGTTGTCCTGATAAGGCTGGCACAGATTGACTCAAAATAAATATCAACTTGCTATTAATTGCCACTTAACAGTTAACTTTCATCACTCTATAGTACAATTCATGAAATCTAAGTGTGTAAAATTATGAATTGTTTTTTTAAATATCTAGAATATTTCCTGCCTTTTAAAGTATTTATCATTTGATGTTTGTAATAGTAATTCTACCAGTATATTAATACAGCATGACACAAAGCCAGCAATAAGTCATTTAGAATAATAAAAACCAGAATAAGAAAAACTACTTGTATTTAAAGGATGATTTTTAAGTTCCAGAGTACTTTTATATTATTTTATTTGATCCTTATAAAAAACCAGGTATGCTTGGGAAAGCAATCAATTCAAAGCTTATTTTACACATGGAAAAATTTGGGATCATCTGTAGATTCTTCAGTTACATGTACCAAATTGCAATATTTGTTATTCCCAAATAATTTAAGCATGCTTCAATTTGCCTCTTTATTTAAGTTGACACATACTACACCACTT
This sequence comes from Bison bison bison, assembly GCF_000754665.1. Taxonomy (NCBI): domain Eukaryota; kingdom Metazoa; phylum Chordata; class Mammalia; order Artiodactyla; family Bovidae; genus Bison; species Bison bison. The sequence continues at coordinate 9,037,620 of NW_011495057.1, read as the reverse complement.
TGCTCTTTTTTTAGCTTATTCTATCAATCTTGTATCTGTTTGGGCTCATATATAAGTGATTCATGCATAACTTTTTATGAATAAAATATTAATACATATATATGGCAGAAAAGGCAATGGCAACCTACTCCAGTACTCTTGCCTGGAAAGTCCCATGAACAGAGGAGCCTGGTAGGCTGCAGTCCATGGGGTCGCTAAGGGTCGTACACACCTGAGCAACTTCACTTTCACTTTTCACTTTCCTGCACTGGAGAAGGAAATGGCAACCCCCTCCAGTGTTCTTGCCTGGAGAATTCCAGGGACGGGGGAGCCTGGTGGGCTGCCATCTATGGGGTCACACAGAGTCGGACACGACTGAAGCAACTTAGCAGCAGCAGCAGACACTCAGACTTCACATTCCAGGATGTCTTGCTCGAGGTGAGGGATCACACCATTGTGATTATCTGGGTCGTGATGATCTCTTTTGTATAGTTCTTCTGTGTATTCTTGCCACCTCTTCTTAGTATCTTCTGCTTCTATTAGGCCCATCTTTGCATGAAAAGTTCCTTTGGTATCTCTAATTTTTTTGAAGAGGTCTCTAAAGTCTTTCCCATTCTATTATTTTCCTCTATTTCTTTGCACTGATCCCTGAGGAAGGCTTTCTTATCTCTCCTTGCTATTCTTTGGAACTCTGCATTCAAATGGGTATAACTTTCCTTTTCTCCTCTGCTTTTCACTCCCCTTCTTTTCACAGCTATTTGTAAGGCCTCCTCAGACAGTCATTTTGCTTTTTTGCATTTCTTTTTCTCCACATATTCAAATACATTTATTAACATTTTGAAAAATTTGAGCTCCAGTAGTAATATGTGTGCTTCTTTTGCTTGGGGATGGTCTTAATTCCTGTCTCCTGTACAATGTCACTAATCTCCATCCATAGTTCATCAGGCACTCTGTCTATCAGATCTAGTCCCTTAAATCTAGGGTGGAAACAGTGGTTGACTTATTTTTCTGGGCTCCAAAATCACTGCAGATGGTGATTGCAGTCATGAAATTAAAAGATGCTTACTCCTTGGAAGGAACGTTATGACCAACCTAGATAGCATTTTCAAAAGCAGAGACATTACTTTGCCAACAAAGGTCCGTCTAGTCAAGGCTATGGTTTTTCCAGTGGTCATGTATGGATGTGAAAGTTGGACTTTGAAGAAAGCTGAGCGCCGAAGAATTGATGCTTTTGAACTGTGGTGTTGGAGAAGACTCTTTCTTGAGAGTCCCTTGGACTGCAAGGAGATCCAACCAGTCCATCCTAAAGGAGATCAGTTCTGGGTGTTCATTGGAAGGACTGATGTTGAAGCTGAAACTCCAATACTTTGGCTACCTGATGCGAAGTGCTGACTCATTGGAAAAGACCCTGATGCTGGGAAAGACTGAGGGCAGGAGGAGAAGGGGATGACCGAGGATGAGATGGCTGGATGGCATCACCGACTGGATGGACATGGGTTTGGGTGGACTCCAGGAGTTGGTGATGGACATGGAGACCCGACGTGCTGTGGTTCATGGGGTCACAAAGAGTCGGACACAACTGAGTGACTGAACTGAACTGAGACACTCAGACATACAGTATGAACTCATGGACACAGCAGGGGAAGGAAAGGGTGGGAAGAATTGAGAGAGGAGCGTTAACATATATACACTATCATGTGTAAAAGATATCTAGTGGGAAGCTGCTATATAACACAGGGAGCTCAGCCCTGGGCTCTGTGATGACCTAGAAGGGTGAGATAGGGGGTCGGGATGGGGAGGTTCAAGAAGGAGGGGATATATGTAGACTTATGGCTGATTATTGTTGTATGGCAGAAACCAGCACAACATTGTAAAGCAATTATCATCCAATTAAAAATAAATTTTTTAAAAAACTATTACCTTTTATTTTATACCAGGAACTAACTGTTCTTAGAAGTTTAACAATCTCATCTGATCTTCACAAGAAACGAATGATATTTGTGTTATTATTTTATCCAATAAGGGTGAGGAAACATACTAAGAAATGTTATGTAAATGCTCAAAGTGTCATAGATAGAACACTGTGAGGGTTGGCTCTTTAATGATTTACTTCCATCTGAAAGTTTCAGAAAAGTACACACATAGAGAAAAAAACATTAAAAAATATTGTATCAGTTCAGTTCAGTTCAGTTTAGTCTCTCAGTCATGTCCGACTCTTTGCAACCCCATGAATTGCAGCACGCCAGGCCTCCCTGTCCATCACCAACTCCCGGAGTTTACTCAAACTTACGTCCATTGAGTTGGTGATGTCATCCAGCCATCTCATCCTCTGTCATCCCCTTCTCCTTCTGACCCCAATCCCTCCCAGCATCAGAGTCTTTTCCAATAAGTCAACTCTTTGTATGAAGTGGCCAAAGTACTAGAGTTTCAGCTTCAGCATCATTCCTTCCAAAGAAATCCCAGGGCTGATCTATAGAAAGAAGTAAAATTCTCCTTCTCTTGAGATAATTATGTGGTTGACCTGGGGCAAATGCTGTATGATTCTTTTGCAGATGTAAACAGACCTTGATCTTGATTTGTGTCTCTGTCTCATTGTCATTAAACACCTCTCTTTCTCTCTCTCTCACTTTCTCATACAAAAATGGAATCGTAACTGTACACATTAGCTCCAGTGTTAGACACATTATATCAAAGTGTTACAAGAAACAGCAATGGAGCCAGACTGCTGTCAGCACCTCTGCCGAAAGAGTAAGCTACATTCACAGTGATGCAGTATGCCCATCTTTAAACTGCAGGTAAAGACTGAAATCCTCAGGATGCTCTATGTACTTAAGTTCACATGTGTAAATTGCTATAACAATGCCTAGCACATTGAAAAATTATTTTTCTATTTTTTCTCTTCATAAGCTCTCATAGTCTTCCAAATTAGACCACATGTGAAAGTGAATGTGTTAATGGCTCAGTCATGTCCTACTCTTTGTGACTTCATGGACTGTAGCCTTCTAGGCTCTTCTGTCCATGGAATTCCCCAGGCAAGAATAATGTAATGGGTAGCAACTCCATTCTCCTGAGGTTAGAATATATAGCTGTACCTTGTTTTTTTATGATTGCAGTGTACCCCAGAATAGGGAATTGCCATATTTAATATACCCTCAGCATCTGTCTGCAATGCAGGAAATCCAGGTTCAATCCCTGTATTGGGAAGATACCCTGGAGAAGGAAATGGCAGCCCACTCCAGTACTCTTGCCTGGAAAATCCCATGAGCAAAGGAGCCTGGTAGGCTATGGTCCATGGGGTCACAAAGAGTTGGACCTGACTAAGCGACTTCACTTTCACTTTCTTTCCTTCAATTAAATGAAGCTTTCCAACATTTTGCTTTTGCAAACACTTTTGCAAAGTGTTATGAATGCAGTTCTAAAATGTTTCAATATACTGTTTTTAAATTTTGCAGACTAGATTTCATAGAAGAGGTCATGTCCAACTCTTGACCCCATGAGCTATAGCCTGCCAGACTTCTTTGTCCATGGGATTTCCCAGGCAAGAATACAGCAGTGGGTTGCCTGTTTCCTTCAACAACCAAGATCAGTTCTACCAATTTGCACAACACTCAGCATTGATGAGTGCAAGTTTTTCAATTTTGGGGTTTAATATGAATGGCTTTTTTTGACTTTGTATAAGTATCCATGTTTATTATTTAAAATTCAAGCAGTATGAAAGAGAAAAAAGCAAACTACCTCACATTCCCTCAATCAGAAACATTTAGTGATAATACACCGCAAATGGTGCTTTAGACATTCCTCACCTTATATGTAAAGACCAAGTAATAGAGGGATAAACTGTAGATAAAGATGCAAATACAAACTCTTTAAAACAGGTTATTATTACATGCTCTGTGTGTGTGTGAATGTGTGTGTGTGTGTGTGTGTGTTCAGTCGCTTCAGTCCTGTCTGACTCTGAGACCCTATAGACTGTAGCACACCAGGCTCCTTTGTCCATAGGATTCTCCAGGTAAGAACTCAGGAGTGGTTTGCCATGCTCTCCTCCAAGGATTTTCCTGACTCAGGGATCAAACTTGTATCTCCTGCATTGTAGGAGGATTCTTTACTGCTGAGTCAACAGGGAAACCTATTACATTCAATATTTAATTTAAAGCTATTAAATTTTACCTACATTAAATAATAAAAAAGTAAAACTGAGTAATATTATGAGCTTCTAAGAAATGGTTCTCTGTCACAAGTGATATTACTTCCAGCAGTACACACTTTTTTTTTTTTTCCAGGTTTCCTAGCATATGCAACCTTACTATGTCTGGAATATTTCTTAAGAGCCTTAATGGGAACAGGATACTTTTTCTTATATAAAACATAAACATTCTGTATTCAGTTCAGTTCAGTTCAGTCGCTCAGTCATGTCCACCTCTTTGTGACCCCATGAATCGCAGCACGCCAGGCCTCCCTGTCCATCACCAACTCCCGGAGTTCACTCAGACTCACGTCCATCGAGTCAGTGATGCCATCCAGACATCTCATCCTCTGTCATCCCCTTCTCCTCCTGCCCCCAATCCCTCCCAGCACCAGAGACTTTTCTAATGAGTCAACTTTTCGCATGAGATGGCCAAAGTATTGGAGTTTCAGCTTTAGCATCAGTTCTTCCAAAGAACACCCAGGGCTGATATCCTTTAGAATGGACTGGTTGGATCTCCTTGCAGTCCAAGGGACTCTCAAGAGCCTTCTCCAACACCACAGTTCAAAAGCATCAATTCTTCGGTTCTCCGCCTTCACAGTCCAACTCACATCCATACATGACCATTGGAAAAACCATAGCCTTGACTAGACGAACCTTTGTTGGCAAAGTAATGTTTCTGCTTTTGAATATGCTATCTAAGTTGGTCATAACTTTCCTTCCAAGGAGTAAGTGTCTTTTAATTTCATGGCTGCAGT
>NW_011495057.1:9017380-9032600 GCF_000754665.1 Bison bison bison | reverse complement strand
CATGGCTGCAGTCACCATCCATAGTGATTTTGGAGCCCAGAAAAATAAAGTCTGACACTGTTTCCACTGTTTCCCTATCTATTTCCCATGAAGTGGTAGGACCGGATGCCATGATCTTCGTTTTCTGAATGTTGAGCTTTAAGCCAACTTTTTCACTCTCCTCTTTCACTTTCATCAAGAGGCTTTTGAGTTCCTCTCACTTTCTGCCGTAACGGTGGTGTCATCTGCATATCTGAGGTTATTGATATTTCTCCCGGCAATCTTGATTCAAGCTTGTGTTTCTTCCAGTCCAGCGTTTCTCATGATGTACTCTGCATATAAGTTAAATAAGCAGGGTGACAATATACAGCCTTGACGAACTCCTTTTCCTATTTGGAACCAGTCTGCTGTTCCATGTCCAGTTCTAACTGTTGCTTCCCGACCTGCATACAAATTTCTCAAGAGGCAGGTCAGGTGGTCTGGTATTCCCATCTCTTGAAGAATTTTCCAGTTTATTGTGATCCACACAGTCAAAAGCTTTGGCATAGTCAATAAAGCAGAAATAGATGCTTTTCTGGAACTCTCTTGCTTTTTCCATGATCCGGTGGATGTTGGCAATTTGATCTCTGGTTCCTCTGCCTTTTCTAAAGCCAGCTTGAACATCAGGAAGTTCATGGTTCACATATTGCTGAAGCCTGGCGTGGAGAATTTTGAGCATTACTTTACTAGCATGTGAGATGAGTGCAATTGTGCGGTAGTTTGAGCATTCTTTGGCATTGCCCTTCTTTGGGATTGGAATAAAAACTGACCTTTTCCAGTCCTGTCGCCACTGCTGAGGTTTCCAAATTTGCTGGCATATTGAGTACAGCACTTTCACAGCATCATCTTTCAGGATTTGAAAGAGCTCAACTGGAATTCCATCACCTTCACTAGCTTTGTTCATAGTGATGCTTTCTAAGGCCCACTTGACTTCACATTCCAGGATGTCTGGCTCTAGGTCAGTGATCACACCATCATGATTATCTGGGTTGTGAAGATCTTTTTTGTACAGTTCTTAACATTCTGTATTTATTTATTAAATAAAGAGCTATAAAGACAAAGTGAAAGTGAAAATTGCTCAATTGTGTCTGACTTTTGTGACCCCATGGACTATACAGTCCATGTAATTCTCCAGGCCAGAATACTGGAGTGGGTAGCCTTTCCCTTCTCCAGGGCATCTTCCCAACCCAGGGATCGAACCCAGGTCTTCTGCATTGCAGGTGGATTCTTTACCACCTGAACCACAAGGGAAGCCCATACAGACAAAAGGAGGAATCAAAGAGAATCTAATCTGATCATAATGTCAACACCAGGGATACCTTGGGTGACCAGTTTTCTAGATACCAACCTGAGGCACAGTCATACTTCACCTTGTCCAAAGACACATTGATATAGTATAACATAAACCATTTTATGTATGTGTAATGATATTAACATAAAATATGAAAATGCATTTTTTGGAAATTATATATTATTCTCTATGTTCTTCTCAGTGATAAAAATGAATACTAGTATAAGAAACAATAAGCATGAGCAAAAGTCATTTTACTAAATGCAAGAAAACAAATACAAATAATAGGTAAACAAATAAATAAATACAAATCTGAAATAGAAAATTTCAATAAGTGCAATCTAAACTCTAGTGATAGCAGAAAGATCAGTGTTTGGTTTAAGCTGGGTACAGAGATAATGATGCAATCCAGTAACACATGGGGAAGTTTTGGGGGTTGATGGAAATGCTCTGCATTTTGCTTGTAGCAGTGGTGTGTTAGTGCATGTATCTGGCAAATGACACTGACCTTAATGATTATCAGACCTTAATAATAATCAGACCTTAAATGATTGTAACATATTGTACCTAAATTATTCACTCATAAAACTGATCAAGTGCATATAAAGATATGGGAGATCTGCTTCTGGTCTGCCAAAGAATGCTCTTGTAGGAAAAACAATAATAATACTGGTAAGAAGTGTTTTTAAAAAGTACAAAGATCTGAAGGCGTTAGAAAGGGAAATGAAGCAGGCAAATTTTCCATTGACAAGGGATTCCCATTTCGTCTGTCTTTCAGTGAGAGAGTAGGCAACAATCATTGCTGTTTACTCTGGTGAAAACATTGATAGAAAATCTGAAATATTTCTAGTTCAAAGAATCATGGGATGACATCTGTGACTATAATGCTGCTGCTGCTGCTGCTAAGTCGCTTCAGTCGTGTCCGACTCTGTGCGACCCATAGACGGCAGCCCACCAGGCCTCCCGTCCCTGGGATTCTCCAGGCAAGAACACTGGAGTGGGTTGCCATTTCCTTCTCCAATGCATGAAAGTGAAAAGTGAAAGTGAAGTCTCTCAGTCGTGCCCGACTCTTAATGACCCCATGGACTGCAGCCCACCAGGCTCCTCCGTCCATGGGATTTTCTAGGCAAAAGTACTGGAATGGGGTGCCATTGCCCTCTCCAGTGACTATCATAGTCACTAATAAATGGAAAAATAATAATAGATATTATTTACATAATATTCCAATTTATACAATATTAATTATATAATATTATTATTTATCAAATAATAGTAGAATGACAAATATTGAGAACATCAAATCTTTGTCTAAACTCTGCCCAAATGTCTGAGTATCTGGCTAAATTTTGAAACATGTATTCACTTAGGTGGTAAGAAGCAAATACATCAAAATGACAAGTGTGAATATAGGGAAAGAAGTTGGCAAAATTAATGAAAAGAAGCATTAAGATAGTATTTAAAAGCTCTGTGTGGGTTAGTTGAGAGCAAAACAGTGCCTTAAGGAAGTAGAAGGTGATGCATGCATGACACTTCTGATCAGTATGTCCCTTTACTGCTTTCAGTTTCATTACGATAACCTCAAAGGCCAGGATTCCAGACAGTGCAGCCACCGGGAAGGTGGGACACCTGGACCCCATCTTCACCTGACGCCCAAGGTAACAAGAAAATGACCAGCGCTGAATAAACCTTACAGTGAGAGGCACACACACACCAGCAACCACAAAACTTATTTGCTGTAGGTATATTTCTGACTGGGTCAGTCAAAGGTCCATGAAACTAGCCCTGACTGAATCCAACACTTATAACTCAGTGCATCTTACAAACCTTCTCTTATGTAATGCAGGCTGCACAGAGATCAATATTAAGTTGTTTTTTATCCACAACCTTTATTTTCATAATCAAAGTGTAGTGACAGGACTGGAAGGAGATGTGGGAACAATTTAAAATCGGGCTTATGGTATGTCCTTGGATTCAATACTACTCTTTCTAGTCTCCTCCTTCAACATTCATCACAGTCTGTCTTAAGTGTACTTTTCCAGAAATGGTGACTGCATCCATCTGAAGAGCTTTTGCGATTCATGGGGTCACAAAGAGTCGGACATGACTGAGCGACTGAACTGAACTGAAGAGCTTTTATTTTTCTGTTCAATCACAATACAACCAAATTTAAAATATATATATATATATATATATACACATATATATATGCTCAGATTGAACTGAACAACTCAATTTTAAGACAGAAAGTGACAGAAGGAAGGACAGAATAGTAAAAGATTATTGTCATGGTGATTTGAAAGTCAGAAGTCCTTTAAGTTATAACCTAGATTTGTGAGTTAAAGCATTTAAATGAACTATACAGTGGTCTCATGAATAAATGCAATTGTATAGCTTTATGCTGAATGGAAAATTAAATGTTGGGCTTTTCTTTTTGCTATAAGTGACATGTAATGATGCACTAGTACATGAAAAAGGTAAAAATTCAAACAAAAATAAGGAAGCGATTTTTCCTTCCTTCCTTATAAGGAGCTTTCAAATATTTGAAACTTTGAACATATCTGAAAAATATTTAAGAAGATGAAAAGAGAAACTATGTAGTAGATCATTTTTATCATAAACTAAGATAAAAATCTACTTTCATTTCCATTGTGAGAAGTGCAGGAAGGAAAATGAAACATAGAATTTAACTATGTACCCAGACTCCTAAGAAGGTTTGGGGATGGAAAAGAACCATAAGGAAATTTGAACTCTCTTTTTCAGCATATGTATGTACTGGTAAGAGTTATGGTTAAAGCAGTTCTGAGACTACTGTAGATGTGCTAAGAAACAACAACAAAAGAATCCTTATCTATTGCTGGAAGCCAGGATATTCACTGTAAATAAAGGAAAATAACTTTCTGACAGTAACACTCTCATGAAGTCCTCTGCTACATATTTTTATTAAGATTTTTCTATGTGCCAAGAGAACAAGATGGGAAGAGGTAATTATATGTGACTTTCATCACTAGGTTATAAAAGATAAGTGGCTTCTATATAATCTCTATCTCTTTCTTCAATCACACATTCTGAAAGAAACCAGTTACCATGTCATGAATAGACTAATGAGGTGAGGAACTGAAGCCTCCAATTAATAAAATGCTAAAGTATCTAGTCCCTTCAGTTTATACATGTGACTAATCCTTTATGTCTTTTCCATTAATGTTTTCATAGATCTGCATTCAATGCCACTGTTTCCTTAATAATAATAATACAATAGTTACCCTTATTCTTTAAAATAAAGTAACATATCTTCCCCAGTATATTATTACACTCTGCATTTTCTAATGCTACTATGCTACCTTTATCAACATAAGCACTGATAGTCTTTAATTTTAAAGTAGAATTTAATTTAAAAATAGTACCTGTTTAAGATAGTTGATTTTTGAGTGTGTGTGCCTGTGTTTGTGAGTATAAAGTGTAGATAATATTCTCAACTGTAAAAAATAGAAGCAATTTCTTGTCATAGATATTTCATCTTTATGTGAAACTGTTTACACGCCAAGGTAAAGAAGAAAATAAAAACAAGAGGAATACTTTAGTTAATGTCAAAACTGTGTAAATTACTCATTTACAACACATCTAAATTTTACCACAACCAAAAATATCCTAGATTACCTTAGAAGAAGATAAGAGCTAGTTAAGCATTTAATGAAGATAAAAATAGGATTGACCTACAAAATTAGTGAGATGATGATGGAGATAAGAAGTTATAGTTGCTGCTTTAATTAGCTTTTCAAATACTCAGATGACACAGATCTATTAAAGCAGGTATCACAAAGTCCCAGTATCATTTACCCTAGCTTTATGAGTTTCATGACTGAGCTAAACTCAAATTTTACTCTCTTTGCTATTTGTCACTTTCATTTTTAATTTGCAAACTCTAAGAGATAATATTTGCAATATTAAATTATATGTTTCCCTTTTTAATGCAGAAATCTGAAATAAATTTAACAGTCCCCACCCCAAATTAAATACGCTCATTAACATCTGTGAATCTACATGATCTTTGATAATTTTGCATATTTTTGTTCAAAATGAAAATGGCAGTTGGGTAACATGTTAAGTGTAACACATATTTTCAGTTAACGATACCATGTGGGTATGGCCGATTTCCCTCTTCCCTTCATTTCACATAGTCAATCAAGCACATATCTGACAGGTTTAAGCTTTAGAGTGGCTTTTCTTGTCCCCATTATTAGCACTATCCCTCTGGTTATTGTTCCTTATCTGAATAACTTTTACACTGTCTTCCTGCCTCGATCCTGCATTCATATTCATACATTTTCTACAAAAACTAGTTTCACATCTCCACTCCATTATGTACTATTATGTCATCTAGAATAACTACTTTCTGCTTCAGTATCTTCACTTACAAAATAGCCAAAATGATAGTATCTGACTCTCGGTAGTGCTTAGAGCTCAGAACACGATTCGGCCCATTGTAAGTGATTATTAGCACTGCTGTATTTTGACTTTAATTAGAAACCCAGGCATGTCACTGTTTTTAAATCCTTCAGAACTTCCTCTTGGACTTCAGGGTAAAGTCAACATTATTTAATGTAATACAGAAAGTTTTCCATGTTCTGGTCAACCTTATCGTTTCATAGTCCTAGGTCTGATATTAAATCTTTATTCTTTAATCTAAATCTTTATTTCTGAAAACACTGTATTTGCTTAGGTTTTCCTCTACACACAGGCTTTCCTTGACACCTAGATCAAAAGATCATCACAAATTGTCTAAAGTAACTATGTTATACCTCTACGATTCAGCTCACGTTGTATTCCTTATAACTTTCCTGAAAGTCCTCTTTTTATCTGCTATTTCATGTGTTCCCACAATAATCTGACCATGGGTAAGGTTTTGTGCTTGTGTCAGATAATCTCCCCAGTTCCCTTCCAGATGCATGTTCCAGCCTGCTCTACTTACTGAGAGGCTGATCTTTGTAAAACCAACTTCCATTTGGCTGTAGGTATGAGGCAGGAACGGAGAAGGCAATGGCACCCCACTCCGTACTCTTGCCTGGAAAATCCCACAGATGGACGAGCCTGGTAGGCTGCAGTCCATGGGGTCGCTAAGAGTCGGATGTGACTGAGCGACTTCACTTTCATTTTTAACTTTCATGCATTGGAGAAGGAAATGGCAACCCACTCCAGTGTTCTTGCCTGGAGAATCCCAGGGACGGGGGAGGCTGGTGGGCTGCCGTCCATGGGGTTGCACAGTCAGACACAACTGAAGTGACTTAGCAGCAGCAGCAGCAGCAGCATGAGGCAGGAAAGAAAATGAGACTGTACCATTAGTTCCCTTTACTCCTTTCTTGCAGAGATATCTTGAGATGGATGCTTCCAAGAATACATTCTCTTTTTCTTCACATCCCAGTAACTTTTGTACTTGTATTTTCAGGTCTGGGAGTATTGATGATGCAAAATATTTTAATCCTGGTCTACTATACTATCACTAATGATTCCTTTCACCTTAATTTCATCATTACAAATGATTCCTTTCTTAATTTTTTTTTTCTAATTTCCAAGTTTGAGAGTGCCAAGTGTTTCTTTATAGGTACTTGACAATACATAAAACACAGTGTGTATAAGTCAAAATAGATTTGGTTTCTACTCTAACAAAGGCTCTATGTCTATTTCTATGTTTCTATTATATTCAAGCCAGGGAAAAGAAAATCTGGCAAATCACATAGAAACTATTAAAGCTTCTGCTCAGAAGTGACATATAGATCTCTGCTTAATAATTTAACAGCCAAATCAAGGCCCTCGTGATATGCACGTTCAAGGAAGGAAGTACAAGAAATGGGAATTATATTTTATAATATAATGACTTTTCAAAATCTCTCAGATAAAACTGGTAAGCATTTTTAAGGGAAAGGTCTTACTTCCTTTCAACTTCATATCCACATGATGTAGCACTGTATTTAACCAGTAACAGAAATTTAAGTAAATGTCTATTGAATAATAAAATTGCTTTGCTCTATACAAAAAAACACATAGAAATTAATAAAATAAATAATCTGAATTACAGTTATTTCTGAACAGATTTATTAAATTTAGATTTAATAGAACATAACAATCAGATTCAGAAAGTTTATCCTGCTATTTTCATAATATAAATGAGCCAAAATACCTCCATAAAATCCTATGATTTGGAGTAAAAAAACATTCTCCAGAGATTTTGATGTTCAGTGAGACAGACACTGGGTTTGTGATTAGGACATCTGGGTTTTAAGGTCAGTTCAAAATAACCACTACGTGGCTTTGGACAAGTGTTCACATTCAAATGTTTCGTTTGTCTCACTTGAAAATTTGTTGTTGTTGAAAATTGTAGATTTTTTAAAATTTAAAAGCACTTTCAGATTTATTTTGAATTTTAATGTAGCATAATTATCTTAATGAAACCTGATAGGAGTGAGCAACTTGGAATGCTATCATTTTTATGATCAAAATGATGACACTGTTTGACTTTGAAGCTCATGCTTTAGATGAGGTATGGACATAATAAAGGAGTCCATATTGCAATACATCTCAGTCTGTACTGAATGGGACAGCATCTCTTGCCTTCCAGCATGCTTTGGCATGGATGAGAAAAGATGTATACTCTGAAGACTAGTTTTAAAAATAAAAGATTGAAGAACTCTTTTCAAAATTGGTTTGAAGATGAACCTATTTATATATATATATATATTGCTGCTGCTTCTAAGTCACTTCAGTCATGTCCGACTCTGTGCGACCGCATAGACGGCAGCCCACCAGGCTCCCCCGTCCCTGGGATTCTCCAGGCAAGAACACTGGAGTGGGTTGCCATTTCCTTCTCCAATGCATGAAAGTGAAAAGTGAAAGTGAAGTCGCTCAGTCGTGTCCCTGACCCTCAGCGACTGCATGGACTGCAGCCTTCCAGGCTCCTCTGTCCATGGGATTTTCCGGGCAAGAGTACTGGAGCAGGGTGCCATTGCCTTCTTCGATATATATAAATGCAAATATTTCCACTGGGCTATGTATCGTGGCTGAAAAAATAGGCTCTGAGTTTGTCTAACCCTATATTCTATACTATATTTATCATTCTTAGAGCCGTCAGATCTATGCAGTTCTTGTAAGCATATACAGGATACATTCAAGAGCACTTCGGTTTTATTTTAAGTGTTCCACCATGACTTACCAAGTGAAGATTATTCTTAGGACAGATGCTCAGTTAACTGTGATTTTCTTTAGATTTTTAAACTAAACTTTTGATTATAATAAAATGATTTGCTCAACTTTGAAGGGACTGAAGTATAAATATTGAAAGTACAGCTTATGCCAGGATTGAAATTTTATGTTGCTTTTCAGAGACTTAAATGGAATTATTGCCATAGATTTTAAAGAGAAGGAAGAGCCTAAAATATTTTTAAAAATACACATATATATACACACACACATACACACACACTATATATATATATTTTGAGTGAATAAAAACTCACAATGATCATTTTTAAATAAATGCTTTTATAGACATTAAAAAATAACAAAAACTAGCCATATCATGCCACATCTTTTTTATCCTAAGTACATCCATAAAACAAAAAAAATGTGATAGATTATGAAAAGAATTCAAGCAAATTACAAGAATGACATGAAAGTTGTATCAAAATATCAAATTTGACCTCTTAATGAAAACAAAAGATCATTTTGAACAGTTTTTCTAAGAACTTGACATTTGTACTGCTCATTGTTAAGTGTCTAGCAATATAACTTGTTTTGCATTAATCTTGAATCTTTCAACTATGCTGAGCATGTTAATGAGTTCTAATACACATTTGTCTATTACTTTGGTTTTTCTATATAGAAGATATTTTCTTTTGAGAATAGAGATATTTGCATTTTTTCCTATTCTATCTATATATCTGTTTATTTTTGTTGTCTAATTACCCTAGGTAGAACTTTCAGTAAAATATTGAGTAGAAGTGGCAAATGCCAACATCTTTCACTTGTTTCTGGTATTTAGAGCGACACAGCTAGCCTTTTAAAACTTTATGTAATGTTAGTGTGAGTATTTCAGATGTAGTTTTTATCAAGTTGAAGAAATCTCTTTCTATTCCTGATTGAAGCTTTTTTATTATAAAACGATGTTGGCATTCGATATTTTTTTCTGTCTATATAGATAATCATGGGGCGTTTGTCCTTTATTACATATATGACACAGTACATTGATTGAGCATTACATTTTGAACCAATCTCACATTACTGGTCTTGCTCAGTTAGAGTTTGAAGCCTTCTAGGGTACATGGCATGTGAGCAACTGTATATATATGTGTAGCCTTCTAGATTGCTATGAATATGTTGGAGCTTTACAAATCTCCTTATGGATATTTCATTTGCCAGTTTCTGAAGTTGTTTTTGTCAGTGTCTTTTTAGACCTACTTGTTTCGCTATGTTTGACAGCTGCAATGTTAAACAATTGCCCTTGATAATTTTTGACAAATGCCCTGTGGGCAATCCTGTTTGCAAACAGTGAGTCTGTCAAAGACAATCCCTGGGAATGGAGCTTGCAACTGTGGTTGACACAGGTTAAATAGTGCTAGTTCTCTGGGGATGAAGATTTGGGGTAGCTCCCAGCTTGTTTTCCCTCCTCCGATGGCTGCTATACTACTTGCTTTGACAGCAACTATAGCTGCTTCTCTGGTGGCTCTGTGGGTAAAGAATCTGCCTGCAATGTGTGAGAACCGAGTTCGATCACTGGGTTGGAAAGATCCCTGGAGAAGTTCATGGCAACCCACTCCAGTATTCTCACCTGGATAATTCCACAGACAGAAGAGACTGGTGGGCTACAGTCCAGGAAGTTGAAAAGAATCTGACATGACTGAATGACTAAACTCAGCACATAATTGCAAGACTGTTGGTTTTAGAGGGCTGGGATTAGGAAAGGTTAATACAAAATAAAAGTCACACTTCTTACTAAATTTAGCACTTTTTCTTTAATAATTAGATTATTAAAAGCTTTTTGTTACTTCTCAGTTCACTTCAGTTCAGTTCAGTCAATCAGTTGTGTCCAACTCTTCGCAACCACATGGATGGCAGCACACCAGGCTTCCCTGCCCATCACCAACTCCCGGAGCTTGCTCAAACTCATGTCCATTGAGTTGGTGATGCCATCCAACCATCTCATCCTCTGTTGTCCCTTTCTCCTCCTGCCTTCAATTTTTCCCCTCATCAGGGTCTTTTCAAATGAGTCAGCTCTTCGCATCAGGTGACCAAAGTATTGGAGTTTCAGCTTCAACATCAGTCCTTCCAGTGAATATTCAGGACTGATTTCTTTTAGGATGGACTGGTTTGATCTCCTTGTAGTCTAAGGGACTCTCAAGCGTCTTCACCAACACCAAAGTTCAAATGCATCAATTCTTTGATGTTCAGCTTTCTTTATGGTCCATCTCTCACATCCATACATGACTACTGGAAAAAACATAGCTTTGACTAGACGGACCTTTGTTGGCAAAGTAATGTCTCTGCTTTTTAATATGCTGTCGAGGTTGTTAATTCTCAGCGTTCTTTGAAAGTTGTTTTTTGATAGTTTTGCCAGTGCTTTATTGCTTTTACTTAAAACTGGATTTTCAGAGGTTGTTATTCCACCATTCCAAAAGTTACCATCCTGGTTTTCTTGTCAAAGAACATCTATTTTATATAAATTGGAGTGCTCTATTTATCTTACATATTTGTATTATTTCTTTTGGAAAATACAGGGAAAACATTGGTGATAGAATATGGAGAAGAGAAAAGATGCAAGACAAGACCTTGAGGAAATATTTCAACTAATAGAAATGTATAGGGAATGTAGAATATAGAATAAAGCAAAAGAGATGATGAGACCAGGGAGGTAGCAGGAAAACCAGGAGATTATGTCATCATTAAAGCTACAGGCCAAAAAAAAAAAAGTTTATAATATGAAGAAGGGGCATTTTTTAAAGGCCACTGAAAGGCCAAGAAAGATGAGTTCTGAAACTTCCATTGACTTTGAACATGATGCCACTGAACTAAATATTCTTATTGAGTAATGGATTTTTCATACAGTGTGAATGTAAAAATGAATGAGGAGCATAGACAAATGTTTAAAGAAAATCAACTTTAAAAGAGAGTTAGGGGATAAGAAGGTATCTGAGATACTAGGTTCAAAAATCTATAATTTTCTTTAAAAAATTAAGATTTTAAGATATTCTGACTTCCCTCTCCAATATATATATTCACATAACACACCCTACACACTTTTATTATTAAACTGGGTAATGAAAGCATATGTTTTTGTTCTTTTCTAATTATATGATTCCCCTTTAGCTGTCATTATGTGAAGTATATATACCTAAATATATATTACATCTCATACATATACATTACATATATACATACACACACATATACGCATACATATATACATATATATTACATTACATACACATAAAACATGAAGCAAAGACTCTATGCGGCCCCATGGACTATACGGTCCATGGAATTCTTCAGGCCAGAATGCTGGAGTGGGTAGCCTTTCACTTCTCCAGGGGATCTTCCCAATCCAGGGATCAACCCCAGGTCTCCTGCATTGCAGGTGGATTCTTTACCAGCTGAGCCACAAGGGAAGCCTGAGAATACTGGAGTGGGTAGCCTATCCCTTCTTCAGCAGATCTTTCTGACTCAGGAATTGAACTGGGGTCTCCTCCATTGCAGGCAAATTCTTTACCAACTGAGTGATCAGAGAAGCCCAGTATATTTCAGAAGTGCAATAAAATTATATTAGATTTTTTACCACAAATACAGTTAGACATGCATTTGACTTGAGCTCTGTAACAGGCTCATAAGTAATACTTAATACTATCTTTGATATTTTCCCTATGAGAAATTAGCCTATTGGTCAACAAGCTCATGCCTAGGCACATCTACATGCCTTTAGGCAACAACTTTCCTAGAAAAGTTTTTAAAAAGCTTCAGATCAGATCAGATCAGTCGCTCAGTCCTGTCCAACTCTTTGCGACCCCATGAATCGCAGCACGCCAGGCCTCCCTGTCCATCACCAACTCCTGGAGTTCACTCAGACTCACGTCCATTGCATCAGTGATGCCATCCAGCCATCTCATCCTCTGTCGTCCCCTTCTCCTCCTGCCCCGAATCCCTCCCAGCATCAGAGTCTTCTCCAATGAGTCAACTCTTCGCATGAGGTGGCCAAAGTACTGGAGTTTCAGCTTTAGCATCATTCCTTCCAAAGAAATCCCAGGGCTGATCTCCTTCAGAATGGACTGGTTGGATCTCCTTGCAGTCCAATGACTCTCAAGAGTCTTCTTCAACACCACAGTTCAAAGGCATCAATTCTTTGACACTCAGCCTTCTTCACAGTCCAACTCTCACATCCATACATGACCACAGGAAAAACCATAGTCTTGACTAGATGAACCTTTGTTGGCAAAGTAATATCTCTGCTTTTGAATATGCTATCTAGGTTGGTCCTAACTTTCCTTCCAAGGAGTAAGCATCTTTTAATTTCATGGCTGCAGTCCCCATCTGTAGTGATTTTGGAGCCCAGAAAAATAAAGTCTGACACTGTTTCCACTGTTTCTCCATCTATTTCCCATGAAGTGATGGGACCAGATGCCATGATGTTAATTTTCTGAATGTAGAGCTTTAAGCCAACTTTTTCACTCTCCTCTTTCACTTTCATCAAGAGGCTTTTTAGTTCCTCTTTACTTTCTGCCATAAAGGTGGTGTCACCTGCATATCTGAGGTTATTGATATTTCTCCTGGCAATCTTGATACCAGTTTGTGCTTCTTCCAGTCCAGCATTTCTTATGATGTACTCTGCATATAAGTTAAATAAGCAGGGTGACAATATACAGCCTTGAAGTACTCCTTTTCCTATTTGGAACCAGTCTGCTGTTCCACGTCCAGTTCTAACTGTTGCTTCCTGACCTTCATACAAATTTCTCAAGAGGCAGATCAGGTGGTCTGGTATTCCCATCTCTTTCAGAATTGTCCACAATTTATTGTAATCCACACAGTCAAAGGCTTTGGCATGGTCAATAAAGCAGAAATAGATGTTTTTCTGGAACTCTCTTGCTTTTCCCATGATCCAGCAGATATTGGATTAAATAGGTAAGTATACGCAAAGAAGAATTCATAATAATATCAACAATAAATTTAGCTTTGATAACTTGGAAACACTTTAGACAGAAAAGTAAATATTCTTCATGAGAAATTAAAGTTATTTCAAATAAAAATGGTCTTTTATTCTTACTTTGATCTTAAACAGGAACATAGAATTTGGTCAAAAAGTGTGTCCATTTGGAAAAAAAATCCTGTAAACTGATTTATATTTGTAAAAGCTTGGAAATGTAACCATAATACTTGAGAAAATGATCAAACTTCAGAATTTCCAAGGTAGTCTCAAAAAATCTTTTTCACTACATTACTACTGAAAGAATATATGATTTTTCCATTTTTATTTGCAGGCTAAATTTTCAACATCTTTATTGAGATAATTTACATATTGGGCTTCTCTGGTGGCTCATTGTTAAAGAATCCATCTGTAAAGCAAGAGACATGGGTTTGATTCCTGGGTCTGGATGATTCCCTGGAGAAGGAAATGGCAACCCAGTCCAGTGTTCTTGCTGGGAAATCCCATGGACAGTGGAGTCTAGTGGGCTACAGTCCATAGGGCTACAAAAGAGCTGGACAAGACTTAGAGACTAAAAGACAACAACAATAGTTTATATACCATAAAATCCAAGCATTTAAAGTGTTCAATTCAGTTTTTCTTAGTTTATTCACAGAATTATGCAACCACTACCAATATCAATTAAGGCATTTTCACCTGCAAAAAAGAAACCTTGTGCCCCTTGGCAGTAGCCTCTGTTTCTCTCCAACTTCCCCTCCAGCTCTCTTACCACTAATATACTTTCTGACTCTATAGTTGTAAGCTATTTCATCTAAAATGGTGCAGTCCATGGGGTCATAAAGAGTCAGACACGCCTCAGCAACTGAACTGAACTTTTTTTAAAAAAGGAAATACTTAAATATGAAAGGGTTAAATATTGCAAAAACCTAGGAATGAAATCTCACTGAAATCTAGCTTCTGTTCATTTTGAGAAACTATACACATTTTTCTAATAGAGGGCTGTATTAAATTCAGAAGGCTCGAGGTTAAGAATTCTGTGTACATCTCAATAACACTGGGACAGGTTACATCACGACCATGTTAAAGAAATAATTCAGTTTTGGCATTGGGCATGATTTACCACGTCACAGTCTTTTAAAATGCAAATAAGGTCGCTTTACTTTCCATGTGGAGAATACTAAGACAGCAGTTGGATTTAGACCAAAAAAATAAAATAAAATGCAAGCAGAAGTGTAAGTGGCATGAAAGCATAATCCATATTAAAAATATTTCAGAGAGATAACTAATAAATTTCTCAGTGTATGGTAGTCCTTTTAGAGGTTATGTGTGACATGACAACTTTGGTTAATTTTATCCAATTTCACATTACAATAATTTGCTTTTTAAAATATATTTATTTATTTTTATTTATTTGGCTGTGCTGGCTCTTAGTTGCAGCATGTGGGATCTAGTTCCCTGACCAGGGAATGAGCCTGGGCCCCCTGCATTGGGAGCCTGGAGTATTAGCCACTGGACCTACGAAGTCCCCTAATAATTTCTTTTAATTTTGATTCTCTCTGAACAATCAGTTCAGTTCAGTTCAGTCACTCAGTCATGTCCGACTCTTTGTGACCTCATGAACCACAGTATGCCAGGCCTCCCTGGCCATCACCAACTCCCGGAGTCCACCCAAACCCATGTCCATTGTGTTGGTGATACCATCCAACCATCTCATCCTCTGTCGTCCCCTTCTCCTC
>NW_011495057.1:9016046-9017280 GCF_000754665.1 Bison bison bison | reverse complement strand
GTGATACCATCCAACCATCTCATCCTCTGTCGTCCCCTTCTCCTCCTGCCTTCAATCTTTCCCAGCATCTGGGTCTTTTCAAATGAGTCAGCTCTTCACATCAGGTGGCCAAAGTATTGGAGTTTCAGCTTCAACATCAGTCCTCCCAATGAATATTTAGGACTGATTTCCTTTAGGATGGACTGATTTGATCTCCTTGCCATTCAAGTGACTCTCAAGAGTCTTCTCCAACACCACAGTTCAAAAGCATCAATTCTTTGGTGCTCAGCTTTCTTTATAGTTCAACTCTCACATCCATACATGACCAATGGAAAAACCATAGCCTTGATTAGATGGAACTTTGTTGGCAAAGTAATGTCTCTGCTTTTGAATATGCTGTCTAGGTTGGTCATAATTTGCCTTCCAAGGAGCAAGTGACGTTTAATTTCATGGCTGCAGTGATTTTGGAGGCAAGAAAAATAAAGTCAGCCACTGTTTCCCCATCTATTTGCCATGAAGTGATGGGACCAGATGCCATGATCTTTGTTTTCTGAATGTTGAGCTTTAAGCCAACTTTTTCACTCTCTTCTTTTACTTTCATTAAGAGGCTTTTGAGTTCCTCTTCATTTTCTGCCATAAGGGTGGTGTCATCTGCATATCTGAGGTTATTGATATTTCTCCCGGCAATCTTGATTCCAGCTTGTGCTTCTTCCAGCCCAGCGTTTCTCATGATGTAGTCTGCATATAAGTTAAATAAGCAGGGTGACAAATTACAGCCTTGACGTACTCCTTTTCCTATTTGGAACCAGTCTGTTGTTCCATGTTCAGTATTATATGCATATATATTTCATTATTACTTGAAAGACTGATTATTACTTTACTTTTTAGAATTTAGAGGCATCCACTTGCAACAATTAACATACTTCTATATATTTATATTTTTATGAATTCAAAAGATATAATAACGAATAATATATTTAATCATCTTTAGTATGTTTATGTCATTCTATTATTTCAATAATACAAAATCTATATTGATTTATTAAACACAGATTTACTGCAGTATGAGTGACAAAATTATATTTAGGGTATGCTGCTGCTGCTGCTAAGTCACTTCAGTCGTGTCCGACTCTGTGTGACCCCACAGATGGCAGCCCACCAGGCTCCCCCGTCCCTGGGATTCTCCAGGCAAGAACACTGGGATGGGTTGCCATTTCCTTCTCCAATGCGTGAAAGTGAAAGTGAAGTCGCTCAC
>NW_011495057.1:9006483-9015946 GCF_000754665.1 Bison bison bison | reverse complement strand
ATGAAAATGAAAAGTGAAAGTGAAGTCACTCTGTCGTGTCCGACTCTTTGCGACCCCACGGACTACAGCCTACCAGGCTCCTCCGTATATGGGATTTTCCAGGCAAGAGTACTGGAGTGGGGTGCCATCGCCTTCTCATATGTTTACATTGTAAAATGATTACTACAATAAAAGCCAGTAACATATCTATCACCTCAGAGAGGATGCTTAGGATCTATTATATTAACAAATTGTAAAGTATATTTCATTTTAAATGTCACCATGCTGTATATTAGATCTCCAGAATGTATTCACCTTATAATTGAAAATTTGTAAATTTTGACCAATATCTCCCCAATTTCCCCACCCCCAACAGTCTACTGTTTCTGTTATTTCAACTTTTTTAGATTCCACATATAAATGAAATCACGCAGTATTTCATGTATCTTGTATCAATGTATCTTGTTTATATTTCACTTGGTAAAGTGCCCTCCAGGTTCATTCAAGTTGTTGTAATTGGCAGGATTTCGTTTTTTTTTTTCAAAGTTGGAATTTTACATCTATACATTTGTTGTTGGTGGTGGTGTTTAGT
Source organism: Bison bison bison (assembly GCF_000754665.1). Taxonomy (NCBI): domain Eukaryota; kingdom Metazoa; phylum Chordata; class Mammalia; order Artiodactyla; family Bovidae; genus Bison; species Bison bison. The sequence goes on along the minus strand of NW_011495057.1, from coordinate 9,015,375 downwards.
CATTAAGTTATATCCAACTTTTGCAACCCCATGGACTGTACCCTGCCAGGGTCCTCTGTCCATGGGATCTCTCAGGCAAGAAACGTAGAGTGGGTTGTTATTTCCTTCTGCAGGAGAGCTTCTCAACCCAGGGACTGAATCCAAGTCTCCTGAATTGGCAGGCAGATTCTTCATGACCGAGCCACCTATATTCTAGGTATTCTTTATCCATCAAAGGCCACTTAGGTTGTTTCCATACTTGGCTATTGCAAACAATGTTGTAATGAAACATGGGAGGGCATATATATCTTCAAGATAATGATTTAATGTCTTTTGGATGTATTTGCAGAGGTGGGATTGCTAGACCATATGATAGTTGTAGTTTTTAATTTTTTGAGGAAACTCCATACTGTTTCCTATAACGGCTATAACAATTTACATTCTACCAACAGTGCACAAAGGTTCTCTTTTTTCCTATGCCTTTAGCAACACCTGTGACCTTTTTTTAACTTTTTAATAACCGTCAACCTAACTGGTATAACATGATATCTCACTGTGATTTTGATTTGCATTTCCCTGACGATTAGTGATTGATGCAGAAATGTATATATTTTATGTATTCAAATTATGTAATAGAGCATTGATTATATACTTATACAGTCATCTGGGCGTGTATATATCATTCCATTATTCTAATAATATAAACTCTGTGCTTTAGAATATCATGGCTCCTTAGATTATAGCAGCTTCTATTACTGCCTTATCCCTAAAACAATTAGTCTGATGTTGCTGCTGCTGCTGCTAAGTCACTTCAGTCGTGTCCAACTCTGTGCGACCCCATAGACAGCAGCCCACCAGGCTCCCCCGTCCCAGGGATTCTCAAGGCAAGAACACTGGAGTAGGTTGCCATTTCCTTCTCCAATGCATGAAAGTGAAGAGTGAAAGTGAAGTCGCTCAGTCTTATACGATTCTTAGCGACCCCATGGGCTGCAGCCTACCAGGCTCCTGCGTCCATGGGATTTTCCAGGCAAGAGTACTGGAGTGGGGTGCCATTGCTTTCTCTGAGTCTGATGTTAATTAGGCCCTAAAAAGATAAATGCCATAAGCATACAAAAATATAACTTCTGGATTAATTACGTCCTGTTGTTTGGAAAGGATTTGTAATTTTTTTTTAAAAAGTAAAATTATATTTAAATCAATTTAAAAGCACTAAATACTAACTGGTAAGGGAAATAGATTCAGTATTTACAAAACAATGCTTCACTTTTTCATACCAGACTAATATACTGCAAGTATCTTACCTGTACAAAAAGGAGGCACTTCACTATTTTGAAAAGTACAAAATGTAACACTAAAACAATTGGAAGGTAATATTTTATAGTAAAATATTTGAATAACAATTTTTTCCTCTGGAAAAAATGTGTGATACTCCTTTATCACACAGAGTATCACACATTCTCTGAAAGGAAGTGGCACTAAAGAAAATAATGAGTGAATACCACAATTTGGATCTAAGTGGAATTTAGTGTTTGACCATATATCCATTCTTGATTTTGGTACTGTTTATTTATCTATATGGCCTTGAGAAAGTGATTACTTTTTTTTTTTTTTTTGAGTTGAAGGATAATTGCTTTACAGAATTTTGTTGGTTTCTGCTAAGCACCATCATGAATCACCATAGGCCTCCCTCTTGAACCTCCTTTTCATCTCCCTCTCCATTCCACCCCTCTAGTTTGTTTCAGAGCCCCTATTTGAGTTCCCTGAGTTCAGAGCAAATTCCCATTGGCTATATATTTAAAAATATGGACTGCTTCAAGAATTTGAGAGTCATCCTTTCACAGGGGCCATACTAATCTCTATATATGTGCTGCTGAAGTGAGCACAATGGAACGCTCCATTATTCATCTGAAAACTAGGAACTCTACACTCTTTCATTTAATAATTTAACTGACATACCAACACAAAGGATTATAAATGAACATTTATATGGTCTTTCATTTGATCCTTCTTAATATTGACTGAAGTAGACAGAGCAGTACCTACTTTTACTGTCTTGAAAATATGAAATGTGAGCCCACGCCCTTGTTTGTCCTTGTTTATAAGAAAATAAATTAAAAGACCTAGTTAAGAACAAGGTCTACTGATATCTGGCTTACTGCATTCCCACTGCATGCTCAAGTTACCTTTGATTATTATTACAAACTATAACTTATACATGTTTCCTATTTGAGGAGTTTGAAAGAGTTAGAAAAATCCATTTATAACAATTGAAAAGATGCTCACTGAGCTGCTGCAAAGTACTTTTATATGACATTAGTTGCAATCTATTTAGAAAAAAAAATGCTTCTTCCATAAGTGAAGACTTGTGTTAAATCCTCTTGCTTGGATATTATCTATTCTCCAACCAGCCAAATAACTACATCCTTCATAATTTATGGGATTTATTTAATTACCCTGTATATCAGTCTTCATTGATATAGAATAATGTCTGTTCTTCATTATATCTTAACTCATGTTCTTATTTTAATTCACTTACTCTAAGGGAAGAGAGTGTTTGCTATGACCAGTGCATTCTTTTGGCAAAACTCTATTAGCCTTTGCCCTGCTTCATTTTGTACTCCAAAGCCAACTTTGCCTGTTACTCCAGGTGTTTCTTGACTTCCTACTTTTGAATTCCAGTCCCCTATAATGAAAAGGACATCTTTTTCTGGGTGTTAGTTCTAAAAGGTCTTGTAGGTCTTCATAGAACCGTTCAACTTCATCTTCTTCAGTGTTACTGGTCGGGGCATAGACTTGGATTACCATGATACTGAATGGTGTGCCTTGGAAATGAACAGAGATCATAATGTCATTGACTCATTTGAAAAGATCCTGATACTGGGAAAGATTGAGGGCAGGAGGAGAAGGGGACGACAGAGGATGAGATGGTTGGATGGCATAACCGACTCAATGGACATGGGTTTGGGTAAACTCCGGGATTTGGTGATGGACAGGAAGGCCTGGCGTGGTGCGGTTCATGGGGTCGCAAAGAGTCAGACACGACTGAACGACTGAACTGAACTGAACTCTAAGGGAGTATCATACATTTTGGAAGCTAAAATTTGTTAAAAGCTTACTTTCACATTCAGAAATAACATCTCAAATATTGGTGACATGCTAGGAAGAACACTAAAGTTGGAATCAGATGTTTAAGATTATGTCCTTTCTCTCCCACAAGCCAGTTTTATGTCTTTGAGTCCCTATTTTCTCATTCTGGACACACGGGAGTTGGGACACATTTGCCTTTAACATCCCTTCTAACTCCACAAGTCTCTGACATTTTGAAAATAATTATATCATTGTGGGAAAAATATAACGGTAATTTTCATACACTGAGTTTAGCATACTCAAACACTCTAGCACTTACTCCCTGAGATTTCATGATTTTTTTGTAATTTTTAAATATTTGTTTATTTATTCCTTGAGCTGAGAGGGGGAAAGAAAAGTTAAAAAATTAAAGACAAAAGGATTTGCTTTATAAATAAAATAGATATCAAACAGGTTGAAAAAAAATTTTTAATGAGAATCTTTATCTTCTTTGCAAATTACATAAATACAACACAAAGGAAGAGTTTTTAGATGTTCTGCTACTTAATTAAATAATCTGCCTCATATATCAGTTTTCACTTTATTTTTTCATAAATTTAACATTATTATGGGTTCAAAAGGATTATCCCTATTTCTTTTATTCTTTTCTCACTGTTAACAAGAGAGTTATACATTTTTAGCTTCAAAATACTATTAGAAGATGTGTACACACACAAAAAAAATACTATTAGAAAATTATTCCTTTTATTATACAAATCAAATGAACACTATTTTGCCTGCTTGAGTTTATTTTAAGGTGCTGTGTCCACCTTAAGTGTATACTTTTTCCCTCTTCTCATTATTTTATACAATTCTGTATTTTCTGAAGATCTTCCACATGAGAAAGAGTATATAAATTCTGGTAAATTCTAGGCAGATTTCCTTTAATCTACTTCAGGAATCCCCACGTGTTCAGCCAGACCATGCAGAATATGCTCGGCTATATGGAATATATCCTGTTCTGGCAGGAATTCAATTTTGGGGGAAGCGGAAGCAGTTCTCTTAACAAGCTCCCCTTTGAGGTGAAACTTTGCAGCAACCAGTTGCAGTGTCCCAAATTATTAAGAAAGCTTCCACATCTCTCTTTTCTCCTATGTAATACTTCTGTCAAATAAATATCATCATTCCTCAACTTCTGCTTTTTATTGAAATAATATATTTTTAAGATATTATGAAAAACAAAATTATATTTTTAAATATAATTTAGACTGCCAACAATACTCTTAAATGATGACACATGCAATAAAATATTCAGGAATAGGTCAAATACTTCATTTCCAAAGGGTGATCCATGACCAGAATCACTGGCAATACCTGACATGATTGTCAGAGAGCAGAAATTTAGGCCTTAGAACAGAGCTACAGAATCAACAGCACTGCTATACTAGATATACTTTTACCTTTTATCGTCCCTAGGCAAATCATAACAAATATTATGCTTAATGTTGAACTCTTAGAAACTATAATAAAACACCCTCATATTGAAAGAAACAATCTAAAATCTTTTGCACATAAATTATAGGTTTGTCACAATTTGTCACGCTACTTAAATATGAGAATTTTAACTATTTTTCTGAACCCTCTTTTATGTTATTTTTCTTAGAAAAATTACTGTGTGCCTCATATAAAATGTTATATTAACATTTCATTTAAACATTTCATTAATATTTCATTATATTAACATATCATTTGTTTTGTTAATCATTACATTTTTAATCTACTATGGGTCAGAAAATTAGATAGAAAGTATATTATAATTAAATTATAAACTAAATAAGCTTTCAATTAGGCCTTAAGTATTCTTTCAGCTAGTAAATTTTATACATGAATAAGATGACACCATTTTTACTGAATAAGAATGTATAGTTTCCTTATTCTCTATGTATGGCTTTTACTCAGAATGAGGAGTCTTAAATAAATGATATCTAAGAAAATGAAGTTTTAAATGAAACAACAATTATTATCATTTATTGTTGTGACCATAAATGATTTAAATAGTATGCTATGTTCTTTTTGTAATCTATATTCTAATAGAAACCATCATTCTATTTATAACTATCTCTAGATGTAATTTTAAAACACTCATTAATTCTGACTTTATTCTGATCTTATTACAAACTAGAAACATAGGCCCTAGTAGAACAATTGAAATAAAGAAATAACTAGCCTCAATATCAATGCTTTTTTTATGGCCATGAAGATAATTTTACCTAGAACATAAAGCTGATTTTCTGCCAGATAAAAATTCCCATTATGCCATATAATATATACTTCGTACCTCATAATTGCACACTTCTGAAAAACCAGAATACTTATATTAAATCAAGAAAAATTGTATTAGAAACTAATCAAGTTTTATTAGGAATCTTTTCAAAATACATTTTGAATGATTAAACTACTTTATTGATAGGTAAAAATGACTAAAATGACAACTAGAAGTATTGTTTAAAATACATTGTCTTCCCAAGATTAAACATGGACAGTCAATTGAATTCCTTCTTTCAGCTCTGCAGTTATCTTGGAAATGAAATAACGAATCTTATGAAAACACAAACACCTCTCTAAGACACAGGTGGATCAGAAAACACTACAGTCGTAATAAGATAATTTCACCTGCTTACTAACTCAATTATGTTTTAATTTTAAGATTGTTGTTATAAAAGTCATTTCAGAAAATATTTAGAAGAGAAAATTTAAAGCAAGTTTAACTTAAACCAATTTTCTCTTTTGAATTGGAAAATAAGTGGAAATAGTAAAAGGTTTGTCAGGAAGCAAGGGATGTAATACAGACTTGGATCTACCTAGTTCATCAGCCCTTACTCACCTTTTTGCATTACAGCATTTTGCATTACACTAACAATAATGAGCTGAAATAACTAGAGATGTGATGAAGCAGCACAATATAAGAGCCAGGTAAACTGTAGAAACTTTCTCAGATTTTTATTATGCAGTTGTATGTAAATGGAAATGCATTTTCCAGCTGAAAATATATAAGTATATGAAATATTTGCAAACAATCAAGCCCCAAATATTATCCAATAAGTTGACTGAGTTAAATATTACCACTCAAGGTTTAAAATGGCAAACAAAGTTCAACATCTGGTTTCTAGTTTTGTATATAAGGATGTAAGAAATCACAACTTTATCTTAACATCAAGTAAAAAGCTGAGTTGATGGAAAAAATCAACAACTCTTTTTGGATCTGTAAGAGAGGTAAGAAAACAGGGTAAACAGTTGTCCCAAGATTGGAGAGATAAGTGGATACAGGGAGTCATGGCTTAGTGGCAGAGAGATTCTGCTAAGGTAGGAAAGCCTACACCGTAACTGATGAATTGTGAGTGCCTCAATATGAAAGATAAAAACTCCAGAGGACTCATTGTAGAAGGTGCTCCACAACTTTGTGAGATATTCCTCTTGGAACTGGAGCTGGTTCTCACAGTAACTATCAGAAAAATATTCCATTGTACTTTCTTTTTTCTTTTTAATTTTATTTATTTATTTGTTTATTATTATTTCTTTACTTTACAATATTGTATTGGTTTTGCCATACATTAACATGCATCCAGCATGGGTGTACATGTGTTCCCCATCCTGAACCCCCTTCCCTCCCCATACCATCCCTCTGGGTCATCCCAGTGCCCCAGCCCCAAGCTTCCTGTATCCTGCATCGAATCTGGACTGGCAATTCGTTTCTTATATGATATTATACATGTTTTAATGCCATTCTCCCAAATCATCCCCCTCTCCCTCTCCCACAGAGTCCAAAAGACTGTTCTATATATCTGTGTCTCTTTTGCTGTCTCACATACAGGGTTGTCGTTACCATCTTTCTAAATTCCATATATATGTGTTAGTATACTGTATTGATGTTTTTCTTTCTGGTTTACTTCACTCTGTATAACAGACTCCAATTTCATCCACCTCATTAGAACTGATTCAAATGTATTCTTTTTAACAGCTGAGTAATACTCCATTGTGTATAGGTACCACAGCTTTCTTATTTATTCATCTGCTGATAGACATCTAGGTTGTTTCCATGTCCTGGCTATTGTAAACAGTGCTGCGATGAACATTGGGGTACACGTGTGTCTTTCAATTCTGGTTTCCTCAGTGTGTATGCCCAGCAGTGGGATTGCTGGGTCATATGGCAGTTCTATTTCCATTTTCTAAAGGAATTTCCATACTGTTCTCCATAGTGGCTGTACTAGTTTTCATAACCACCAACAGTGTAAGAGGGTTCCCATTGTACTTTCTGTAAAAAGAGGGCAAATGAACCATTTTGAAATAGAGCACATGCTGCTCTTTTCAATGAAGTCTGCTCTTAGGAGAAATTAGTTAACCAAAGCCTAACCTGCTGGGGTATTAATTGGAGTTTAAATGATTTGGGGTAAGTGAAATACACAACTCTAGTCAGCTCCATGTAGAAAAAGGGAAACACCAACTCCAGTGCACTCTACACATCTACTCTCACACCAAGTATGAAGGAAAAAAAAACAAAACAAAACTGAAATACCTGTGACGTTCACTGTCCAGAGGCTTAGGGTGACTAAAAAACAGAGACCTAAACTTAGTACTTTTGCCTGGAAAATCCCATGGACGGAGGAGCCTGGTGGGCTGCAGTCCATGGGGTTGCTAGAGTAGGACACGACTGAGCGACTTCACTTTCACTTTTCACTTTCATGCATTGGAGAAGGAAATGGCAACCCACTCCAGTGTTCTTGCCTGGAGAATCCCAAGGACAGGGGAGCCTGGTAGGCTGCTGTCTATGGGGTCGCACAGAGTCGGACACGACTGAAGCAACTTAGCAGCAGCAGCAGCAGCAGCGGCAAACTTAGTACTATAGAATGTTTCTCCTTCCCCTATATCTCACCATCACATTAGTATTTATAGCATTTCCTTTACCTAATATGCCTGGCTATTGAGAAAATAATTAAGGTCCATTAATACTGGGAGCCAGCGTGAGGAACTCCGCCTGTGGCAAAGGTCATGAGGAAGGAGGCTTGGCATACGCAAAGGCAGGATCGGGCCTCAGGAGTCCCCCTATAAATTCTCGAGCATCTACCCCCAAAACCAGAGTCTGCCTACTTTACTACTTTGTGCTCTCACCTACACCTCTGACTTTACGGGGGGCTGTCCCCCACCACCTCTTTTGGAGAAGGAGTTAACTTAAGAGCTCCAGATCAGATTAGTCGCTTAGTAGTGTCGGACTCTTTGCGACCCCATGAATCGCAGCACGCCAGGCCTCCCTGTCCATCACCAACTCCTGGAGTTCACTCAGACTCATGTCCATTGAGTCAGTGATGCCATCCAGCCATTTTATCCTCTGTTGTCCCCTTCTCCTCCTGCCCCCAATCCCTTCCAGCATCAGAGTCTTCTCCAATGAGTCAACTCTTCACATGAGGTGGCCAAAGTACTGGAGTTTCTGCTTTAGCATCATTCCTTCCAAAGAAATCCCAGGGCTGATCTCCTTCATAATGGACTGGTTGGATCTCCTTGCAGTCCAAGGGACTCTCAAGAGTCTTCTCCAACACCACAGTTCAAAGGCATCAATTTTTCGATGCTCAGCCTTCTTCACAGTCCAACTCTCACATCCATACATGACCACGGGAAAAACCATAGCCTTGACTAGACGAACCTTTGTTGGCAAAGTAATGTCTCTGCTTTCGAATATGCTCTCTAGGTTGGTCATAACTTTCCTTCCAAGGAGTAAGTGTCTTTTAATTTCATGGCTGCAGTCCCCATCTGTAGTGATTTTGGAGCCCAGAAAAATTAAGTCTGACACTGTTT
>NW_011495057.1:8985320-9006383 GCF_000754665.1 Bison bison bison | reverse complement strand
TAATTTCATGGCTGCAGTCCCCATCTGTAGTGATTTTGGAGCCCAGAAAAATTAAGTCTGACACTGTTTCCACTGTTTCCCCATCTCTTTCCCATGAAGTGGTGGGACCGGATGCCATGATCTTCATTTTCTGAATGTTGAGCTTTAAGCCAACTTTTTCACTCTTCTCTTTCACTTTCATGAAGAGGCTTTTTAGTTCCTCTTCACTTTCTGCCATAAGAGTGGTGTCATCTGCATATCTGAGGTTACTGATATTTCTCCCAGCAATCTTGATGCTAATTTGTGCCTCTTCCAGCCCGTTTCTCATGATGTACTCTGCATATAGGTTAAATAAGCAGGGTGACAATATACAGCCTTGACGTACTCCTTTTCCTATTTGGAACCAGTCTGTTATTCCATGTCCAGTTCTAACTGTTGCTTCCTGACCAAGAGGCAGGTCAGGTGGTCTGGTATTCCCATCTCTAGTGCAGCCACAATGAAAATGGGACACAGATATCGATGTGTGCTTGCATTTTATGTTGGACACTTACTGGTCTTGCAAGAGGCACCATATCTAAGAGTCTCTTGTTAATGTGCAAACCACTATGCACAGCATAAAACCAGGAATAAAAATATGTACAAACTACTACCATGCTTCAAGGTGAATGACAAATATGATCTGTCACACACAGGGGTCACTGTAAAGATTGATCAGCAATTAAAAGAATGTGAGATATAATTTCAAACAGCATTGCAAATCTGAGGATTTTTATTTGGCTTGAACATGTGTGTCTGTGTGTGTGTGTTTTAATTACTAGTTTTCCATAATTCTATGATGATTTAAATTGAAGAGTCTTATGTGTATCTTTGAACACAACTTTGAAATCTGAGCTAAAATCCACACTTTCGTGTTCTTCAGAAGCCTTTTAACTGCTGGAACATTAATGTGTTCTACTGCTGTCTGAGTGAAGGGTATCTGTGAAAGGGATTGGTTCTGATCAGATCAACATCTACAGAGGTCATTAAAGGGGAGAGTATGTCACAACTGAGTTTTGTTTTTTCTTTTTTTTTAAGGATGTGGCTCCTGAAACGAGGAGTGAATTTGAACCTAGAGAAGTGAGTTTTATATACTAGTTGATAGATTTATAAGCCCCATAGACATAATTTCCCTTCCTTGGATTGAAGAAATTGTCATTTTCAGAGTATTAGTATAATTATAATTCTTCTTTGCTCCCCAAAACCATATGATTCCATCATTTATTTACCCTCAGCTCATCTGTAATGATGCTAAAATGTCCACCTGATGTGAAGAGCCAATTCATTGGAAAAGACCCTGATGTTGGTCAGGAACAGAGGTTAGGGATGGGAGGAAAAGGGGGCAATAGAACATGAGATGGTTGGATTGCACCACCGACTCAAAGGACATAAGTTTGAGCAAATTCCAGGAGACAGTAAAGGACAGGGAAGCCAGGCGTGCTGCAATCCATGGGTCACAAAGAGTCGGACTTTACTAAGTGAATAAACAACATCTGTAAAGGTGGGTAAAGCCCATGCTGACTTGCGTATGATAGTGCAGAGAAATGTGCAGTCAGTGCACAGAAATGTGGCAGTAAATGGAGATGATTCTTGATGCATCTCATGTGACCATGGTAAAGTATCGCCCAGTCCAAGCAGTGACTCCTGGTAAATGAACTTCAGTCCATAGGACTGGGAATTGCTGAGCAAGGCACACAATGCTGATTGAATATATAAAATTTAAACCTGCATTTTTACATAATAATAAAAGGAGACCTCTAAAGGAGTGGTGGCTGGGATTGGGCTACTTGGGAATAGCACTTTAGTCTTCTAGATAAAAGAATCACTCAGGCTAGAGTTATCATACAAAGGCACCGAGGAAAACAAAACACATTATGAAGGGGAAAAATCTTTGATAATTTATATCCCTGAATAGGGAGAGAGAGTCAAGAAATTACTTTCTGTGTTTCAATGGATGATGTTCTCTTTCATTGTGACTGAGTTCTTTGGATAAAGAACACATTTTGTATGTGTGCTGACAGGTACAGTTTTGTTTTGGTTGTGTTCTTTCTGTCTCTCTCTCTCTCTTTTTTTTTTTTTTTTGCTGATTTAATTCTATTGCTACAAAACAGAGGTCCAAAAATTGTGCAAATTGCTTTTGTAAATTTGTTATTACAGCCACTTATAAATCAGTTCAGTTTTCTTATCCTCTGTTTTTACCAATAAACTTCCCTTGAATGTTCCAGCATATCATTTGTAATAATAACAAAGAACATATTACTCAAGCCTGTTTTGAACAAATACAGATTCTTATTTGAAAAGGCTGCTTTTCCCATTTAAAAAGGAAATGACATAAAGTTCTTTTTAAACAATAAGGTCCCTCAAAATCATAAGTCAGTTGACAAAAGATTGATATGTACCTAATTTCTGAGAAAACTTCATTTAGCAGCAATATGAATAAATGCTGTGGAAACCAGCAATATGAGTAAGTTTATTGAAGTTGCTGTTGTTTAGTCACTGTCATGTCTGAGTCTTTTGTGACCGCAGGCCACCAGGCTCCTCTGTCCATGGGATTTCCCAAGCAAGAATATGGGAATGGGTTGCCATTTCCCATGGGGATCCTCCTGACCCAGGGTCAAACCTGCGTCTCCTGCAAGGGGATTCTTTACCACTGAGTCACCAGGGAAGCCAAGTTTATTGACACATTTACACAGTTTTGTGTCAACATCTAGATAAAACTTTCACTTTAAATATTCATTCCCACTAATTTTGTATGCCCAATTTCAGTCAACTTTGTTCTGTTGGCTTGTATTCTATGAGTTGTATTTCACACCTCTAAAGCATTCATTTTTTATCTGGGGAGATCTCAACCATCAGAGAAAAGAAAACTTTCTAATGGCTACCATTTGGAAGATAATTCATAATAGTGTATACAGAATTAGCAATTGAGAAGGAGTTTTGAATTAAAAAAAATACATTAAAGGAAAGTGAATTGAAGGTAACAGGACATGTTGAGCAGTAAGTGTACCTGGGAGAGAAGAGCTGTCAACCTAAAATGAAAAACAGTAATAATTAAAGCAAAGCAAGAATCAGCGGCATCTCCATGGCATATTCCTGAGGCTGTACTTTTAGCACATGACTATAAGAAATTAATCATTTCTCTGCCTGTACATACATAACCTACTAAGACTTACTACTATATTAGTTGTTATGAACGTTTTTGGGGAAGGCCACTAAATACTGACACATACTCAGCTCCTTGGGAGGACAGTATGTGTTTTTGTGCATTTCCAATATCCTAGCTCTTAAAATGTCTACAACTAAGTCTTTTTCTTTAGTACTGTGGTGTTTCTATGCTAACTAACCGGATCAGGAGTTCAAAAAAGAGAAAAAGTACTTTCTTACTTAACTTTCATGAGGCAGGATTAGAAATATAATCAAATCTGGAGTCAAGTGAAGCTTATCAAAATCGATATTAATATAAAATGCAAAAAGATTATTATATGGTATCCAAAAGATGTAGGAGATACACTGATAAATAGGCTAAAGTGAGAAAAATGTGTAAAAGCCAGGTGGGTGATCCATCCTCCTGAATCCAGTTCTGAGGGTAAACTAGAGAGTATATACTAATTGTTCCATGCTTCTGAACAAAGAGGTAAACAAAATATGTTGCAATTATTAGGAGATAAACTAATTGTTATACACAGAGGAAGATGCTTTTTCTGAGTTTTTATGATCAAATCTCAGAGTAAGGCCAGCACATCTTTAAGTCTTCTGTTCTTAGGACTCACAGCAACCTAAGAATAGGCACATCCATCTTGCCAACACTGTAAAGTAGACCTTATGACCTTTACTTCTCCCTTCCCTTCTACGTAGCTATTAGCAGGTTCTGTGCAACAGCCAAAGGCCCGTTAAAAGGCAGAAATGTGATTTTGATCTTTTTAGTTTCTCACTAAATTACAGAATCAGTTCTCTGGTTGTCAGCTGCTGACAATTTTATAACAGTTTATTTTTCAATGCCTCTCTGAATAACACCAATTTATGGTTTAAGGTGCTCATTTGTATCAAGACAGAGTCCTCAGTGGTTAGATGGGTCATTCCTGCAAATATTTGTTTTGCAAGTGACCTTCACGCTTGGAATTTTTTTTATAATGAGAAAAATTGGATATGCTTTAATATTATATATATATTTTTATTTTTAATAGAGTCAGATACAAAGTATTAAACATCCTATCTTGAGAGGAAAAAAATATATTTCTTAAGAAGTAACTTATCTAAGATCTCAAAAAAAATAAAAGCTGTAAAGTTGAATAACTTGACTTAAAATCTTATCAGTCAGTTCAGTTCAGTCGCTCAGTCAGGTCTGACTCTTTGTGACCCCATGAACTGCAGCACACCAGGCAATTCCTGGAGTTTACCCAAACTCACATCCATAGAGTCGGTGATGCCATCCAGCCATCTCATCCTCTGTTGTCCCCTTCTCCTCCTGCCCCCAATCCCTCCCAGCATCGGGGTCTTTTCCAATGAGTCAGCTCTTCACATGAGGTGGCCAAAGTATTGGAGTTTCAGCTTCAGCATCAGTTTTTCCAATGAACACCCAGGACTTATCTCCTTTAGGATGGACTGGTTGGATCTTCTTGCAGTCCAAAGGACTCTCAAGAGTCTTCTCCAACACCACAGTTCAAAAGCATAAAATTCTATAGTTAATACAAACTCTCTCAAGAGATTCTGGCCTTGGGTGCAATTTTTGAGAAGCAATAAACCCCTCTCCAATGATGAACTTTATTATTTTATTTTCTCTTTTGTTAAAAAGATATACTTTATTTCCAACAAAAGTGTTTGGACATATCACACACGTATGATATACAAACCACATATGATATATATACATATACACACTGACATCATTTCTTGATATTTAGAAATAAACTTCATATATACAGTTTGTGTATATATATATAAACTTTATATATTTTGTAATTCTATCACACGTAGTCTGTTATTCTCATAAAACTTTTTGTATAAAATACAGATTAATACAAATGAAATATCAGAAATTTAAATATGTGTTATCAGTGATAAGGATATTCTTCATTAAAATTTAGCTTGATGTTAAATTACTGAGCTGACCCATGTAGAATATTCTATTCATATAAGCAAATAGAGCATGCACTTATCTTTAAGCTTCACCAGTATTTACTGCATATCTGGTAACACTCAGGCACTGCCAAATGGTCTCGTTTTTAAAGGGCTATTATTTGGTCCCTGCCAGGCATCCAAAAAAGTGGATGAGACAGCATTATTTAATATTTTTAAGAAATTACATAATTAAATTGTGGTAAATGCTATGCTGTGCACACAGTCAAGGTACTTCAAGATAATTTAAAGGGATAATTATTTTGGTCATTGTTGTTCAGGAAAGATTTTGTGGTAAAAATAACAGTTGATCATTATTAGAAAAGGCTGATGGGAATTAACAAGATGAAAGCAGGGAAAAGATTTTTTCAATCAAAGGAGTATTTTGAATAAATCATGAATCTATCATGGCATGTGCTGGAAACTACAGTTTAAAGGATAGGATATAAAGGAACAGATGTTGAGTTAGAAGCAGCCTCAGGTCACTTCATTAAGGGCCTTTATGCCAGACAATAGAGATTAAACAATTCCTCTTAGTAGCTGTGGAGCAAATGAGGATTTTTTAAACAAAAGAGTGAATAACACATTCACATTTTATTTAAAAAGGGTGAATCTTACTGCAACCTGGAAGATCATTTAAAAAATGATAACACTGGACAAAAGGAGACCATTTAGAAATTAATTAGATTTAGATGACAGACTAATAGGGGGCTGAACTAAGTAGTTATGTAGAGACAGATTATTGGAGTAGATTGAAGCCAGATTCAAAAACAAGATTCTACAAAACCTGGTAAAAAAAAATCAAAAGAGGGTGAATAAAAAAGAGAGGAATTTGGGCTGATTATTGGGTTTCTGATATTCATAACTACATACTTGGTAGATGCCTAGGGCGATATGGAGGCTTGGGAGGAAAGAATAGGTGTAATAATTTTGTAGAAAAGTGAGTGGCTGAATTCAGATTTGGACAATTAGGATTTGAAGTAACCATGGACACTGGGCATTTTAAAAGCAAGTCTTAAGTTTTAGCTTGGAGCATATGTATTCAAATGAGTGCTTGAGCTTCAAGAATTGAAATGTCTTTAAGCTAACATAAATAAATTATATTGTCATTTTAAATTATTCTGCATAATTATTTCTTAAAAGAAGTGTTTCTTTTTTTTTTTTTTTGACTTTTTGATTTATTTTATTTTTAAACTTTACAATATTGATTGGTTCTGCCATATATAGAAATGAATCCACCACAGGCATACACGTGTTCCCCATCCTGAACCCCCCTCCCTCCTCCCCATACCATCCCTCTGGGTCGTCCATAATATCATATATGAAATGAGTCACCAGTCCAGGTTCGATGCACGATACTAGATGCTTGGGGCTGGTGCACTAGAAATGTTTCTTTTTCCTTTCCCTTTTTTTTTTTTTTTGTATTTTTCTGGTAAGTTGAAAATAATCACCACCAATACTAAATTTGACTAATAATACTTTCCTTTAATACTTTCTTTTTCTTTCCCTTCCTTAATGCCAGCAAATAGTTTATGGCTAAAATCAATAAAAATTAACTGATTAGACAATCTGTGGGTTGTTACAGGTATCTCTCTTTTCTATCATGTTTTGAAAACTTATTCTAGTAAGTCAAACTTTACATTAAATTGAACAAAATTTTCCATAAACTCACTGGATCATTACATTAAAAAAATCAGATGTAACATGGTTTTATTAAGTATATTGAATGAAAGTTTTCTTAAAGGAGTAACTTAAAATTATGATATGTTACAGTGGTCTCTAAAAATGATCAGTCATTATTAACAAATATATTTTAACCTTACATTCCATCCATTTCAATTATTAGTCACTGATTGATGAACTTAGAGAATTAAAAGAGTGAGTTGTTACTAGATAGGCAAAATAAACATGTATAAAGAACACAGCCTTTGGAGCTGGACTACTGGATTCAAATTCCCAAATCTGCTATTCACTGACTTTGTGACTTTAGATAGTTTAATTAACTCTTTGTCTTACTTTTTTTCTCTGCTGCCTCAGCTTGACCATAGTATTCATAATGTAAAGATGTCATAAGCATCTAAAAGTGCTTCCAATCTGATATACAGATTGTAAGCAACTACACAATTATTTACAACTAGCAAACTACAAAAAAAAATGCCTTACACATTCAAGAAAAATGATTAAATACATAGAAAAATAGGGGTTCAAAATTGTGTCATGCTTTCTGCCTAAGGTCTTAGGCATAATAGACACAGTGATGGATAATGGATATCAAAACAGACTGAACTTTGCTTTTACCAGTGGCATCTAAATATTGTCATATATAGGACATATCAATTACTATTTCCTCATTTGTAAAGTGAGAGTAACATCAACTCTACTTAGTAATTTCATAATATTTATATAAATATTCATATCAATTTGTTTATACTTATATGACTGTTATGAAACATTTTACTCATGATAAACCTTATATATTATTTCCTTTAATTACCTAGTAGAATGAGTTACTATATTGCTGAATACAGCTGAACAAAGTGGTATATATAAGGGATATAAATTACTTTCTCGAAATTGTACTCTCTTAAACGGCATATCTGAAGGTCAATCTTGCTTTCTGAATCCATATTCTGACTCCTTCCTATTATCCTATATATTGAACATCTGTCCCAAATAAGATCTTCATAAGAGACATTACTTTGCCAACAAAGGTCCACCTAGTCAAGGCTATGGTTTTTCCAGTGGTCATGTATGGATGTGAGAGTTGGACTATAAAGAAAGCTGAGTGCTGAAGAATTGATGCTTTTGAACTGTGGTGTTGGAGAAGACTCTTGAGAGTCCCTTGGACTGCAAGGAGATCCAACCAGTCCATCCTAAAGGAGATTAGTCCTGGGTGTTCATTGGAAGGACTGACGCTGAAGCTGAAACTCCAATACTTTGGCCACCTGATGCGAAGAGCTGACTCACTGGAAAAGACCCTGATGCTTGGGGGACTGGGGGCAGGAAGAGAAGGTGATGACAGAGGATGAGATGGATGGATGGCCTCACCAACTCAATGGACATGGGTTTGGGTAGACTCTGGGAGTTGGTGATGGACAGGGAGGCCTGGCGTGCTGCGGTTCATGGGGTCGCAAAGAGTCAGACACGACTGAGTGACTGAACTGAACTGAACTGGACTGAACTGAACTGAACTGGACTGAACTGAAGACACTGTTTACAAACCATAATTTTACAAACTATAAAATATTGCAACACGTGGTATAATTTTAAGTATGCCTTTAGAGATGGATAGGATTTTAAACACAGAGCATGTAGATAAATTACTCTGATATAGCAAACAATTTACTTGGCTGAAGATGTGACTTAGATTCAGTTCAGTTCAGTCACTCAGTCGTGTCCGACTCTTTATGACCCCATGAACCACAGCATGCCAGGCTTCCCTGTAAATCACCAACTGCCGGAGTCGAACCAATCCCATGTCCATCGAGTCGGTGATGCCATCCAATCATCTCATCCTCTGTCATCTCCTTCTCCTCCTGCCCTCAATCTTTCCCAGCATCAGGGTCTTTTCCAATGAATCAGCTCTTCGCATCAGGTGGCCAAAGTATTGGAGTTTCACCTTCAACATCAGTCCTTCCAATGAACACCCAGGACTTATTCCCTTTAGAATGGACTGGTTGGATCTCCTTGCAGTCCAAGGGACTCTCAAGATTCTTCTCCAACACAACAGTTCAAAAGCATCAATTCTTTGGCCCTCAGCTTTCTTTATAGTCCAACTCTCACATCCATACATGACCACTGGCAAAACCATAGCCTTGACTAGATGGACCTTTGCTGGCAAAGTAATGTCTCTGCTTTTTAATATGCTCTCCAGGTTGGTTGTAACTTTCCTTCCAAGGAGTAAGCATCTTTTAATTTCATGTCTGCAATCACCATTTGCAGTGATTTTGGAGCCCAGAAAAATAAAGTCAGCCACTGTTTCCATGGTTTCCACTGTTTCCCCATCTATTTGCCATGATGTGATGGGACCGGATGCCATGATCTTCCTTTTCTGAATGTTGAGCTTTAAGCCAACTTTTTCACCCTCCTCTTTCACTTTCATCAAGAGGCTCTTTAGTTCTTCTTCAGTTTCTGCCATAAGGGTGGCATTAAAAGGTTGTAATACAATATTTGACCTGGGAACACTCATTCATATCTCACTCTTTCCCTTGAAGTCCCCCAAACAAATATATGTGCAGAAAAATTCATGGACAAGAGAAGGAAAGTAATATTTTTCTCCCTCCTCCACCCTTTAGAAATTTTACACAAGACTCTGGGTAGGTTGAGACGGACCTTGCTGATCTACTCCTGATCTACCCTCCTCACCCCCAACTCACATCAGGCTGTCCAACTCAACACACACGTTTCACAGGGTAGAGCCATCAAGACATAGTCTGTTTGGTCCCTTGCCAAACACTCTCTGACTATGCTTAGTATGTCCAGGGATAACTCTCAAATGAATTATCTGCATTACAGACTTACCTAGCCTATAAAAAGAAAAAAAAAAATGACTACAACTTTTAAATCATTTGAAAGTTTATTTGATCAAGTGAGTTTCCAAGAAGAATAAAATATTTAGTTATCATCTTAGAATGATTCATATAGAAGGAATATTTAAAGATGTATAATAGATAATAACTGTAAAGGGAAGAATGGAGAGGGAATACAGTGAATAAGTAAACTGGGGAAAAGGATGGGGTATACAAAGCATACATATAGGGAGATATATGAAGACAGTTTTAACTTTGAGAAAATTAACAATAATTGACTTTAAGTCACCAACTCTGCTACCGACAGATTGAAAGAAACATATGTACAGAGAAAGAGACTAGACAAAGACTTTTGGTGCTTCCCTGGTAGCTCAGCCAGTAATGAACCCACCTGCAATGCAGGAGACCCCAGTTTGATTTCCTGGGTTGGGAAGATCCCCTGGAGAAGGGATAAGGCTACCCACTTCAGTATACTTGGTCTTCCCTAGTGACTCAGAAGGCAAAGAATCCTCCTGCAATGCAAGAGACCTGGGTTCAATCCCTGGGTTGGGAAGATCCCCTGGAAGAGGGCATGGCTACCCATTCCAGTATTCTGGCCTGGAGAATCCCCATGAATGGAGGAGTCTGGCCGGCTCTAAGAATCGGACATGACTAAGTAATTAAGTACAACATAACTGTGTTAATTTAGCCTTTAAAAAATCAATTGCTTTGTGTTTTGGGCTCAATACCGAGAAGTCTTAATTTGCCATTGAATGCCAGTCTAAGGGTCTAGTACAGAAAACATTTGAATAGCACTTTTCTAAGTTCTTTTCTTTGTCCTAACCCACTTTCTATTCTGCTGGTGATAAATGATCAGTTCAAAGGAAACGAACAGCACAGGGAAAGTTGATCTTTGGGAGGCTTGGAAGAAATGGGATTATTAGTGCGAGTCCTAATAATCTAAGGATTTAAAGCTTTATTTGTTATTATTTCATATTATATTACACTAATCAGGCTTCCCTGAAAGCTCAGTTGGTAAAGAAGCTGCCTGCAATGCAGGAGACCCCAGTTTGATTCTTGGCTCGGGAAGATCTACTGGAGAAGGGATAGGCTACCCACACCAGTATTCTTGGGCTTCCCTATGGGTCAACTGGTAAAGAATCCACCTGCAATGCAGGAGAACTGGTTTGATACCTGGGTTGGGAAGATCCCCTGGAGAAGTTGGAAAGATTCCCCACTCCAGTATTCTGGCCTGGAGAATTCCATGGACTGTATAGTTCATGGTGTTGCAAAGAGTCAGACATGACTGAGTGACTTTCACACTCAGTTAATATATATCACTCATTATACCATATTATGTTATAATCAGGAGCAATCTGGTTATGACAAAGTGCTTTGAGTTTAGCCAGCAAAATTATGGATAAAACAAAAAGAGGAGTTATGCTTAGGAATGTATTTGTAGAAGACTGATGAGTTATTTGAGCCTGGACAGCCTACCCCCTCAATGTCTGGTCACACTTAAAGGCCATTAAGAAAACAAAAATAAACAAGTGGGACCTAATCAAACTTAAAAGCTTCTGCATTAGGAAGGAAACTATAAGCAAGGTGAAAAGGCAGTCTTTAGAATGGGAGAAAATAACAGCAAATGAAACAACTGGCAAATAATTAATCTCTAAAATATACAAGCAGCTCAGGCAGCTCAATATCAGAAAAACAAACAACCCAATCAAAAAATGGGCCAAAGAACTAAACAGAAATTTCTCCAAAGAAGACATACAGATGGAAAATAAACATAGATGCACAACATCATTCATTATTAGAAAGATGCAAATCAAAACCACAGTGAGGTATCATTTCAGGCTGTCAGAATGGCCGCCATCAAAAAGTCTACAAAAATAAATTCTGGAGAGAGTATGGAGAAAAGGGAACCCTCTTACACTGCTGCTGGGAATGCTGGTACAGCCACTGTGGAGAACAGTGTGGAGATTCCTTTAAAAACTGGAAACAGAACTGCCATATGACCCAGCAATCCTACTTCTGGGCATACACACTGAGGAAACCAGAATTGAAAGAGACACATGAACCCCAATGTTCATTGCAGTACCGTTCACAATAGCAAGGACAGGGAAGCAATCTAGATGTCCATCAGCAGACATATAGATAAGGAAGTTGTGATACATATACACAATGGAATATCATTCAGCTATAAAAAAGAACACACTTGAGTCAGTTCTAATAAGGTGGATGAAACTGGAGCCTATTATACAAAGTGAAGTAAGTCAGAAAGAGAAACACCAATATAGCATATTAACACATATATATATATATATATATATATGGAATTTAGAAAGACAGAGTGACTGAACTGAACTGAACTGAACTAGACAATCCTATATGCAAGGCAGCAAAAGAGACACAGATATAAAGAACAGACTTTTGGACTACTGGGAGAGGCAAGGGTGGGATGATTTGAGAGAGTAGCACTGAAACATGTTTATTACCATATGTGAAATAGATGACCAGTGCAAGTTCGATGGATGAAGCAGGGCACTCAAAGCCAGTGCTCTGTGACAACCGGAAAGAATGGGGTGGGGAGAGAGGTGGGAGGGGGGTTCAAGATGGGGGGGACACGTGCACCTGTGGCTGATTCATGTCTATGTATAGCAAAACCATCACAATACTGTAAAGTAATTATCCTCCAAATAAAATTAATTAATTTAAAATAAGAAAAATTTAAAAAAAAGGCCATTACCAAGTAGTCTGAGAGGCCTAATGGCCATGTGTCCAAGACAGCCTTAGATAACAGAGTGTATACTGCTTAGTGCTGAAATTGTCATAAGCCCACATTCAGGAATATAAGTTTTCTGCCTGAATTGACAAGTTAACAATCCAGTTTTCTAGAAGATTCAGAGGCTATCAAAACAATTTCAATTCTCTTCTCCACTATATCTTAATTAGCGTGAATAGGGACACTAACAATTTGATTTCTCTTTTCACTCAGCTTTCTATCTTCCTGCCTTATCTGATCTTTAACATTAAAGTTAATTTATATCTTATCCATAACTCTTCTGCATGAGTTTTTTTTTTTATAAAGTCATTTGGAGAGGAAAGAGCAGAACATTTTTTTTTTTTTTAATTTTTATCAAACTATAGTTGATTTAAAATGTTATGTCAGTTTCAGGGGAACATTCTTATTAACCTTATTTCTAGAAATAGAAATTTAATCCATAATGAAAGAAGCTGCTTGATGACTCCCAAATGTCTGTTATTTAATACCTTATTCTTCTAATTCTTACACCTTCTCAGGGTTTCATTGTACATGTTTGTTGGTTTGATTATATGTATTTAATCCTTGTTTGTACATCAGAACTTCTTCTATAATCATGTCTCTTTTGTGCTTTATTATATATTCATTTCCCAAAATAGTGCCTGGACTATGTGCATGCATGTGTGCTGTCATTTCAGTCGCGGCTATCTCTGCAACCACCTGCCTGGACTATAGAAGGAACTAAATAAATATGTATGGAATGAATGAATTAAGGAATAAATTTTCAAGCTTCACAAGTATACACTGATGATGTATGATTCAGAGACACAAAGGATGCTGGCAAAAAACAGCTTTAATTTCATAGGATGAAATCAACTCTCAGTTCCACTGGGTCTTCCCAGTTAAGATATATATAAAGTAAAAGCAGCAATTCATGATGTTCATTCCTAGTTGTACTTACAATGGACAGCATAATACAGAGAGTGAGACTAATATACATCCCTGTTAATAAATAGGGCACTGATTAATTAATTAGCATGTAACCACAATATACATGAAAAAGACAATAATAGGCAAAATACTTGCTTTATTTTTACTCAGGCTGCATACAGCTCCCTCTCTAAACTATGAAAAAAGTATTATCAGTAACAACATGCAGATTTTCCCCTCATTTTTTTTCCCTGAGCCAGAATACTTTAAATAAGAATAACACATTCCATGAAAAGCCCTCATGTCAACAATCAAATCTGAATAAACACAGACTTCTCTTAGTAAGTATGAGCAAACAGAATGATCACTGAAAAGATAAAAGACCTAGAAACTCTAAATAAAGTAATTGATCTGACAATACTAAGCAAATATCCTTACATGACTTAAATGTAATTATGGAATAAACACAAAATGTATTTTAATAAGATTTGCAAAGAAAATGCAAGTACAAACTAGAATATTCACTTTGGTAAACATCTATATAGGTATTGATCTAGAAAAGTTTCTCTTTCTTATTTAAAAGGGGGAGGGTGAAAACGTACTACCATAGACATTAACAGACTGTGTAAACACACTTATTTTCATTAATGATAATGCCCAATTAAAGCAAAATAAGATAGGTTTGAGTTACAGGAGAAACATCTCTCACAAATGAAGAGGAATAACTTCAAATAAGTATTAGCAATCTGACTTAAAGTAGAATACACCCCCACCACCTGACATATTTTCTAAGAAACCATCTGATCTTCTACACATAACTGATTATAATTATGCCAATCAATAAAAAGCCATATCAGTAGTTTTACAAAATTTAATTGATAATATCAAATACTCATCCTTAATTTTTAAAAAAAGCTCAAGAGATCCCATTGAAAGGAAGAAACAAATACTTTAACTGTAATAATTTTCTTTGTCTCAGTCAAAGAAAATACCCAAATTTAATGTCCAAATTAAGGCATCATGGGATTTGGGCATGTAGAAAATTGGTTGAGAGAGAGTTATGCTAATGAATCTGATCCTTGTCACTGAGAGAAATTCCCACTTAGATTGAGAAGATGACTGGGTATTTTAGAGGGTTGCAACAGGGATAGCTTGCAGAGCAGTAATCACCCAGAGGGATGGGATGGGGAGGAAGGTAAGAGGGGGTTCAGGATGGGGAACACATGTACACCCATGGCGGATTCATGTCAATGTATGGCAAAACCAATACAATATTGTAAAGTAATTAGCCTCCAATTAAAATAAATAAAAAAAAATAAATAAAAAGTGTTGGGGAAGGAACAACAAAATAAATCCAAAGAAAGCAGACACAATAAAATAAAGGTAAAAGCTCATATTAACTAAAAAGACATAGAAACAATCAAACCGAAAGCTGGTTCAAATAACCCAATATCTTAAAAGTTTTCATCGGGTTAATGAAGAATCACAAAATTAGGAAATGTAAAAGAAATTAGCAAACACACAGCAAAGATTAACTAATGCATTCCTAGTACGCACAAGTAAAACATAGCTTAGATAAAATTGATGATTTGTCTCCAAATAAAAAAAAGACTAACAAATAAATGGAGCAAAAAAGGCTGCACAGGAACTCCCTCCATCTAAGCCCTCATCCAGAAGTCCCTTCTCCCGCCCCAGCATCCATTTGAGCAGTTACCAGCTCATGAAACATTCACAGGAGCCAAGGATTCCAGGGAAGGGACTCAGCCATCTGGGTGAAGAACAGAAATACTGAGAAAGTTGGAAAGGAGGGGGCACAGCCCCTCGCCCCTCCCTGTAGCCCTGGCCACCCTGTGCCAGAGGAGGGCGAAGTAGGCACTCGATCACTGTGGACTCGGATCGAGGCCAACCTCTGTGGCTCTGCAGGAATCCAGGCCCAGCGCACCGTACCTGTCCCTCCAGTTGCCCCAGAAGCATCCTCATTCCTCTGCTCCCGGCTCCCTCAGCACCTTTCTGGCTCAAGGCCCCAGGTGGCTTCCCCAACTCCAGGCTCTGGCGGCAGGTTCCCAAGAACCCGGGCCCTGAGCGCACGTGGGTGCCTGCAGACCTCAGAGGTGACCCCCCTCAGCCCCCCAGCGACATCCAGCACACAGGCTCTGGCAAACTGCTGCCATTCCAGGCTCTCCCCCTGTGTCTTAAGGCAACAAGGCCCCAGGACAGTGTCCCTGACACTGGACCCTGGTGAGCTTCCACCAATCTAGACCCACTCACTTCAGTGTCCACTGGCTCCAGTGGCCCCGGGAGGGTTCCCCGGCCTCGAGCTGCTCCCAAGTCACCTAGTTCTGCGGCTGCAGCAAACCGAGGCCTGCAGGTCCGGACACCAGCGGCTTCAGACGGCTTCCCTAGCACCAGGTTCTCGCGAGGAGGCTCTCCGTGAACTGAGGCTCAGCTCAACTGGGCATCAGCGAGCTCCTGGCCTAGGCGAGTCTCAGGGCGCCGGTTGGCTTCCTTCTGCCCAGGCTCTCAGAAAGCCGGTGAACATAGGCCCACTGGTTCACAGAGTGGCAGATACTCCTGTGGGAGGACACAGGTGGCTTCCCAGCGAAGTCCCATGAGGCTTCTGAGCGTCTGGCTCTCCCAGCCAGCCGAGGCCTGGAGCCACCACCGCACCTCAGGGTTCCTGCGGCTCCTGTGCAGCACTGTGGACTCAGAGGCCAGGCATAAGCCATTATTCCCGGCGCCTGGTTGACCCCTTTGGAGCCAGAGTCAAGGGCCCAAGCCCATCAGAAGCGACTCCAGTACCAACCCTGCCTCCTTGAACCCAAGGTCCAGGCCTGCATGTCTGGACCGTAGCACCAGGACAAGCCCCAGGAACCAAAACCCAGACCAGCCCACCTGCTGACCTAGGCACCAGGCCTACCTGCCCAAGGTCTCCAGCAGCCATGTACACCAGCAGGATCTCTAGGGGGCTGACTGGTGACAGGGTTTGCCTAATGAAGCCCGTCTCCGAAGACTGGAGGAGGTGCCTACACCCTCAAATATGCAGACGCCAACGGAAGAGCACAAAGATCCTCATATCAAGGAAACGGCAATTCCTCTAAGGAAACTGGCAAAACTCCAGTGACGGACCCGAAAGGAAGGGACACCTACGAATTGTCTGCAGAACCTGGGCGGTCTTCTGTTTCTGGATTGGAGATTGAGAAATGGTAAGTCTGGGCTAACCTCTTCCAGCTGTGTTGTTTCTCAACTTTAATGTATCTCCCTAACAAAATCCATTTACTTTCTCACTGCCTTTTAGTGTTCTTTTTTAGCTTTCTCTTGTGTTCTTTTTAGGGCTTATAGTTGTATTTAAGTGGGAGGAAAGGAGACAAGTCTAAACTATTTTATCCTTGAATATCTCCTACTATAGAATAAAAATATTAAACTTTAATACTTTTATTTTTTTGCATATACAGCTATTTAGGGGGAAAGACATAAGATGTAAACAAAAAACAGCAAAAAGAATTACTGAGACTTAGATGATCTCAAGAAAGTAATGTTATTTTATTAAAAAAAAGAAAAACAAGATCATTAGGAAATCAATACTGAGTTCTGTTTCTAACTCCAGTTTTTATAAATCTTGGTGAAATTCAAACTACATTTCCTGTTTGTTTCTTTGGGAAATGCTTGTGTCGGTGATTTGTTACTTTGAAATGTTCCTTGGCTAATGATATTATTTCCACAGGAAGAACATTTTCTCTCAATTTAAAAAGAAAATGTACTTCATTCCTGAAGAAAATGTATTGGCTTTTAAAAAAAGAAAATAAAGTTAGATGGATTCTTGTTAAAATACATTTTTCCTTTAAAAAATCTTTTGTACATTTTTTAAATGAAGAAATGAGTGTCACTAGTTGTAACTATTGCTTGTATTTATAGATGTTTGTACAAAAACTACACAGTAGAGTTTAAGAACTATAATCTGTCATTAAACTGTAAAGGTATAAAAGGCTTCTAGTTATCTAATTAACCATGATTACTCATAATTTTAAAATAATTTTTTTTTTAATTGAAGAATCTACCTGCTAATGTAGGAGGTGCAGTTGGATCCCTCAGTGGGGAAGATCCCCTGGAGAAGGAAATGGCAACCCACTCCAGTATTCTTGCCGGGAAAATCCTAGGGACAGAGGAGTCTGATGGGCTGCAGTCCGTGGGGTCACAGAATTGGACATGACTTAGCAATTAAAGAACCATGACAACAATAGTTGATTTACAGTGTTATATTAGTTTCAAGTGTGCAGCATTATGATTTAGGTTTCTTTATAGACTATATTCTGTTAAAAATCATTGCACAATAATGTTTTAATTTCCTGTCCTGTACAGTATATCCTTGTTGCTTATCTGTTTTATACGTAGTAGTTTGTATATCTTAATCTCATACCTCTAATCTCCCTTTCTCCCCTTTGGTAATCACTAGTTTTTGTTTTTTTTTTTTTTTCTGTATTTGTGATACTTTTTGTGGTTTGTATATAAATTCATTTGTATTATTTTTTAGATTCAACATAGAAGTGGTATCATACAGCATTAACTTTCTCTGATTTATTTCACTAACCAGAGTATTCTTTAGGCCCATTCACATTGCTGCAAGTGACAAAATTTCATTCTCTTTATGGCTGAGTAATGTTCCGCTGTAGATATAGATATATCCCGCACATTCTTTATCCATTCCATTCCTCTGTTGATGGGCACTTGGGTTGCTTTCATATCTTGACTATTGTAAATAGTGCTGCTATGAACACTGGGGTGCATTTATCTTTTCAGATTAATGTTTTCATTTCATTGGATATATTCCCAGGAGTGGACTTGTTGAATCATGTAGTAGTTCTGTTTTTAGTTTTTTGAGGAACCTCCATACTGTTTTCCATAGTGGCAGCACCAATTTGCACTCCTACCAACAATGTGCAAGAATTCTCCTTTCTCCACGTCCTTTCCAAATTTATTATTTGTAGACATTTTGATGATAGCCATTCTTGCAGATGTGAGCTTTTGTCTTACTATTGTTTTGTCTGATTATTCAACTCAGATCACATTCATTACATTTTCAGCACCATGGGTCAATCGCAATGTCAAGCAGATTTTTAGATACATATAATTCCCATCATTAGCTTTGCCATTTTTATATTTTTGTAAATTCACTGATTCTACTATTCTGTAGATCATTCTAATGTTGAGAGGGAAAATACTCATATTTACTTAAAGGCTAAACATATTCTTCTAAAAGTTTACAAAACTCTGAAACCTTACCAATTTTCCTTGTTCAGAAAATAAGAATTTCTGAGATTTAAACGTGTTAAATGCTAGGTAAAGGACCTATATTTTCACATATACAAATTCTTTAGAAACTGAATTTTGTGGCAACAGTAACAAACCTTCATTCTGCCAATAATCTTACAGTTTTGTCTCTAATAAAAATAATGGCTTAGTAGAAATAAGAGTGAACATTTTATTCTCTTTGCTACCTTCCTGGTTTTCAAACTCTCTCAGAGTGATGTTCAGTTGTGTAAAAAGCTCCTGTCTAGTATGGGATAAACTGTAGGATGTCACACTAGGAGACATTTCCTAAGGCTTCTGTAAGAATTCTGCTATATTGAGCCAAACTTTTTATTTTCCTGGCAGCAGGTATAGTTTTAAATCAATCTCTATTTTTGTCTCAATGGTCAAACTGAGAAATAACCGTGGCTCTTATTTGCTGGTCCTCTTTACTGTATGTGCTAGAAATTTCTTGCATGCTTCATAACTGAGATAGAGGGGACACTAAAATATGAAACACGTAAAAACAGTCAAAGAGCTAAGTCAAATAGATTCATTGTGAGGGAGACCTAGCTCAACTATCAGCTCTTGCTATCTAATAGTGCAAAAAGTGTGTATTAGATATAGTGACTAAGAGAGGAAATACTAGCAGTTCCAGATAATCTCTAAGAAATTCAACGTCATAGAGAGCACTGACCCAACATTGCCAAACAATTCAATCCAGAAACAGATATCCATGCATCCATCACAAATATTCTCGTTTTTGAAATTATTAATAACCACACTACCTATCTTCTCAGAAAGGGAGGTATAATAGTTAAACCAGAAATGTGCAATGCATTTGCAAAATAATTTTGATGAATGGGAGCTATGAAAATAGATTTCTGTTGCAACTTAAAGAGCTATCTGATATCATATACCTTTCAGACTTCTTCTGAGGGAAACTTCATTTCAATCACTTGATCTCTTTCTGCTCCAGATGCCATTTACGGGAATGTGACTCAGCAAAAGTAGATCACTGAAAGGTGATACATATATTTATTTAATGAATTTTAAAGGAGAGTGGCTTAGTACAGCTTCTAAAAGGCCCAAGCTGTAGCTAAAAATTCACAAACCTTTTTGGTTCTCTGTAGGAAGAGGGGCTTTTTGTGGACTTCCCCCATGGAATTCATAGTGTACATCATCTATGTTATTGCATTGGCTACTGGTTAAGGCAATCCTATAGCCCTGGTGGCTCAGAGACTTACTTCCCTGGTGGCCCAGACAGTAAAGCATCTGTCTACAATGCAGGAGACCTGGGTTCAATCCCTGGGTTGGGAAGATCCTCTGGAGAAGGAAATGGCAATCCACTCTAGTACTATTGCCTGGAAAATCCCATGGACAGAGGAGCCTGGTAGGCTACAGCCCATGGGGTCGCAAAGAGTCAGACACGACTGAGTGACTTCACTTTCACTTTCATAGCATAATCATATTAATTAATACACATAAATGTTTGTAATAATGCCTGGCACATAGTATGCAAAAATGTAAATCCTTCTGTTTGATGATACCAACTATTTCTTTATCTCAGCTAAACAAAAATCATAATCACAACAAAAACAAAACAAATAAAGATCACCAATGACAGCAGGTAATCTTTGTTTAGTAAAATACGGACAAAAAACCTCCAATAAATTTCAGACATAAGAATTTAAAGTCAGTCTAACTGATCTGGTGCCTGTATGCTTAAACATTTTATTTTGCATGCAGAACATGCACATTTACCAACTGCTATCTTCAGGAATCTGACAAATACCAATCCCAATTGATCAGTAGCTATTCCAGCCTAAGAGAAGAAAATATGGGAATTCAGGAGACTATGTTATGCATCACACTGAGAAAGCCAAGACAAGCAGCAGCTTCTCACAGTACTTCCTGTGTTTACCTTCATTTCAAGGGCAATTCATGCTGGATTCTCAGAATATAGGACCATCCAAATAAGTGGGATTACAAAAACAATTTTCTGCTACTGGAAAAACAGAGGAAAAAAGGACACTTCACTATTAATACAAAACAGTAGTAGCAATATTGTGCTTACCATGGTACCTGGTACAAATAATTTTTCATAATTTATTTTTTTCCTGATCCTTACATGAAACAGAATTATTTTGCACACAAACACATCTAAATCATATTTTCAAATAGATTTCTTTTTTCCTAAAGTCCTCAAGAACATACATGTATAAAATATATTTAACATTTATCAATACAATAAATATATAATATATAAGCATATAATATATATAATATATAAATATATAAAAATATAATAAAATCATAATGTCAATTAAGCAATGTTTTAGTCTTATGGAAAAAATATCACTGTATATAGACAAGAAGAAATTTACTTTAATATTTATGAAAATCTAAAATAAACTGTATTTAGACCATGCACACACATACATC
>NW_011495057.1:8980230-8985220 GCF_000754665.1 Bison bison bison | reverse complement strand
GCCTCCCTGTCCATCACCAACTCCCGGAGCTTGCTCAAAGTCATGTCCATCGAGTCAGTGATGCTATCCACCCATCTCATCCTCTGTCGTCCCCTTCTCCTCTGCCTTCAATCTTTCCCAGCATCAGGGTCTTTTTCAATGAGTCAATTCTTCCCATCAGGTGGCCAAAGAATTGGAGTTTCAGCTTCAGCATCAGCCCTTCCAATGAATATTCAGGACTGATTTCCTTTAAGATTGATTGGTTTGATCTCCTTGCAGTCCAAGGGACTCTCAAGAGTCTTCTCCAACACCATAGTTCAAAAGTATCGATTCTTTAGTGCTCAGCTTTCTTCACAGTCTAACTCTCACATCCAAACTTGACTACTGGAAAAACCATAGCTCTGACTAGACGGGCCTTTGTTGGCAAAGTAATATCTCTGCTTTTTAATATGCTGTCTAGGTTGGTCATAGCTTTTCTTCCAAGGAGCAAGTGTCTTTAAATTTCATGGCTGCAGTCACCATCTACAGTGATTTTGGAGCCCAAGAAAATAAGGTCTGTCACTGTTTCCATTGTTTTCTCATCTATTTGCCATGAAGTGTTGGGACCAGATGCCTTGATCTTCATTTTCTGATGTTGAGTTTTAAGCCAGCTTTTTCACTTTCCTCTTTCACTTTCATCAAAAGGCTCTTTAGTTCCTATTCACCCTCTGCCATAAGGGTGGTGTTATCTGCATATCTGAGGTTTGATAATTCTCCCAGCAATCTTGATTCCAGCTTGTGCTTCATCCAGCCCAGCATTTCACATGATATACTCTGCATATAAGTAAATAAGCAGGGTGACAATATAGCCTTGATGTACTCCTTTTGCGATTTGGAACCACTTCGTTCTTCCATTCAGGTCCTAACTGTTGCTTCTTGACCTGCATACAGATTTCTCAGGAGGCAGGTATGGTGGTCTGGTATTCCCATCTCTTGAAGAATTTTCCACTGTTTGTTGTGATCCACACAGTTAAAGGCTTTGATGTAGTTAATAAAGCAGAAGTAGATGTTTTTATGGAATTCTCTTGCTTTTTATGTGACCCAACAAATGTTGACAATTTGATTTCTCATTTCTCTGCCTTTTCTAAATCAAGCTTGAACATCTGAAAGTTCTCAGTTCAGGTACTATTGAAGCCTGGTTTGGAGAATTTTGAGCATTACTTTGCTAGTGTGTGAGATGAGTGCATGGTATTTATAAGGACAGACTAAAGATACTTCTTGTTTCAAACAGCATCCATATAGCCATCTCAGGAGTTTCTCCTGAGTTCTTTCAAAAATATTGATAAAATTCAGAAATCACTAATATTAATCACAATATCAAAAATTATTTAGGTCATTCTCCTTATATTTAAGGTTATGGAATTTATTCCCTTGAGATAGTATGACTAAACTGAACTCATGAGATCACTAACTAGAGACCTTTGTTTTATCCCATCAACTGGAGAAAACCCACCAGGCTGAAACAAGTAGATACTAATACACACTGTTTTTACAGATGAGTGGCAACAGCAGTAGGTTCTGGAAGCAGCCACAATGTCAAAAACTACAATGTTGAATTACATGCTGTTATACCTCCTTTTCCGGAGAAGGCAATGGCACCCCACTCCAGTACTCTTGCCTGGAAAATCCCACGGATGGAGGAGCCTGGTAGGCTGCAATCCATGGGGTCGCCAAGAGTTGGACACGACTGAGCGACTTCACTTTCGCTTTTCACTTTCGTCCATTGGAGAAGGAAATGGCAACCCACTCCAGTGTTCTTGCCTGGAGAATCCCAGGGACGGGGGATCCTGGTGGGCTGCCGT
The DNA here is from genome assembly GCF_000754665.1 of Bison bison bison. Lineage (NCBI taxonomy): Eukaryota > Metazoa > Chordata > Mammalia > Artiodactyla > Bovidae > Bison > Bison bison. The sequence continues at coordinate 8,983,400 of NW_011495057.1, read as the reverse complement.
CTATGGGGTCGCACAGAGTCGGACACGACTGAAGAGACTTAGCAGTGGCAGCAGCGGCAGCAGCATACCTCCTTTTTCACCATCAGTATTCCCACTTCATTATTTTTTCAGAGATGGAAACGCCCACAGATAATACAAGTTGGAAAGACTTGTTTTGATGCAGCTTGGAAACAGAAGCAAAATGCTTTAGGCAAAGTTGGAGTCAGGGAATGGGAACTGAGGTTTTTCACGTCCTCACTCCTGAATTATCATCAGAGTACTAGATGATGAGGGTGTGAAGAAATCCAACATCAGTCCAGAAGAGCTGAAGTGATTGAAAGAATTTTAGACATTGGAAACAAGACTAAGATATTTGCATGTCAACTGGCCTTAGCCTCTCTTTCTTTTACATCCTTACAAAACTATTTTTTATCATTAATTTCAAGGTGTAAGATGAAGTATCTCAGACCAAATAACATGGATACGTTTGTTAAATTAATATATTTTAATATTAATTACAGTATTTTTAAATTATTCTTTACCATTTTTTATATACCCCCTGTCCCATGTGAGATCTTAAGTGTTGTGAGGCTATATCTCATGTCTTATATTGTACATGCTTTGTGTCTTCAGCAATATCCAGTTAATTGATACATTATGAATATGATGAGACTATGGATTGTGAAGAAGGCTGAGCACCGAAAAATTGATGCTTTTGAACTGTGGTGTTGGAGAAGACTTTTGAGAGTCCCTTGGACTACAAGGAGATCCAACCAGTCCATTCTGAAGGAGATCAGCCCTGGGATTTCTTTAGAAGGAATGATACTAAAGCTGAAACTCCAGTACTTTGGCCACCTCATGCGAAGAGTTGACTCATTGGAAAAGACTCTGATGCTGGGAGGGATTGGGGGCAGGAGGAGAAGGGGACGACAGAGGATGAGATGGTTGGATGGCATCACCGACTCGATGGACATGGATTTGGGTGGACTCCGGGATTTGGTGATGGACAGGGAGGCCTGGCGTGCTGCAATTCATGGGGTTGCAAAGAGTTGGACACGACTGAGCGACTGATCTGATCTCTGATGGATTAATTTAGCTCAAACCTCTTTTTTCCCATTCTTTTATTCTATATAGATTTGACACATTATTGGAGGGGGCTGGTGTTTGATAAATGTCTGCTCAGTGAATATTAACACAAATAATTGTTACTTGATTTTGAGAGTTACTTGCCAGTTACTTGCAATAGAAAAGAAAATGTCATTTATATGCTCACATAAGATAAACTTGTCACAAGTGACTGAAATTTGATGAGGAGTTCTAATAAAGTTAAAAGATAAAAGGATTGTCATTTATAATGAATATAAAAAAGAATAAAGTTAGAATTCCTACTAGGGAAAGAGAAATTCTCTATAATTTCCTTCTAATTTATATTTTAAATTATTTTAACTTTAAAATACTTTGAAGGTAATTCATTCCTCTGCGTAATATAACTTAATGATGAATTTTTTATTTCTAATATTTCCATAACTCTATTCTACAAAAGTATGATCTGAATTCCAAGTGATTTCTAAGATATAAAGTCAACTTTATTTGTTGTTTTTTATGTTAGCTTTACTAATATCCTCAAATTACACACTTTAATATGAAAATTTATATAAAATATCATTGTTAATATAAAATGGTTACTTTTAAGTTTTAACTATATAATATATTGAGAAGTAATCATATACGATTGATATATTTGAGGGCTATTTAAATGCAGTTTAAAATTGAGATGAAATCAGATTATTTATGCCTAATGTACAATTAAAGAATTTCACAGAGCTAATTAGTAACAGTAAAATTTCACCCTTGAATAATATAGATAGTTTTTAATTCTCTATTTCAGTCTTGAATACAGAAACACCTGTGTAGCTATTTGGCTCGTCTCTCTTTTAAGACAGAGTACAAACATTTGCTATTTAATGTAAACAATTTGATTTATCATATTAATTTTTGTATTGAAAATGCCTAGAGTGTACAGTTTTATTTAACAGCTGACATAGAAACATCAAGGTATAGTAAGAAATAAATTTTGGTTATATTTATATTAATTGCAAAAGACTTTATTTTCCAAATGAACTTGCAGTCTACCAAAAGCAGTGAAGTTATGCATTACATTGAATAATAATATTTACATGATGAACGATACATACTATGGGTCAATTAAATTCCATGGGGCACTTTGCTACTCTGTGTAGGACTGAAAGAAGTTATATTTAGCCTTGTTAATAATTTTTGATTCATCCAACCAAGTAGAAGACACTGCCTTATGCATAGTATTAATAGATGATCTATAAGTGTGTGACGTTTTAGAAAATTGAGTTGTTGACATCGTGAAATGATTTGTGTATTCCAAACAATAGAGAGTATTGCATCTCAATTTCCAGAATCACAAAATGTCATAAATTGTCATTACATTTCATGTAGAATATTACTTAAAAGGACCTTGATATGAAGATCTGTGAAATCATAATAATATAGAAAAAAAAAGATATCACCAAAACTTCCATTCTCATCTCCATCACCACCATTTAGCCCTTGATGTAGATATTCCTTTAATCCATATGTGGGGCTAACTGCAGACTCTTCAGAGTGGCATAATGAAATGTGAATGAGCCCAGACAGAATAATAGTAATAGGCAATACAGAATGAGATATCTGTAAGGAAAGTGTTAACCAGTGATCTATGGTTCTATTTTAGCTTTGGAAAAGTCCTTGATCAAATTATTGAAACACTACTTCAATGGATTTAGAAGCATATATTAGGTCTAAATAAATGCTCTCTACGAAAAAAGAACAATGTAGAGCATTTCTGATTATTTCAGTTCACTTCAGTTCAAACACTCAGTCGTGTCCAACTCTTTGCGATCCCATGAATTACAGCACTCGAGGCCTCCCTGTACATCACCAACTCCTGGAGTTCACCCAAATTCATGTCCATCGAGTCAGTGATGCCATCCAGCCATCTCATCCTCTGTCGTCCCCTTCTCCTCCTGCCCCCAATCCCTCCCAGCATCAGAGTCTTTTTTAATGAGTAAACTCTTTGCATGAGGGGGCCAAAGTATTGGAGTTTCAGCTTTAGCATCAGTCCTTCCAAAGAACACCCAGGGCTGATCTTCTTTAGAATGGACTGATTGGATCTCCTTGCA
>NW_011495057.1:8975107-8979900 GCF_000754665.1 Bison bison bison | reverse complement strand
TTTAGTTCTTCTTCACTTTCTGCCATAAGGGTGGTGTCATCTGCATATCTGAGGTTATTGATATTTCTCCCGGCAATCTTGATTCCAGCTTGTGCTTCTTCCAGCCCAGCGTTTCTCATGGTGTACTCTGCATAGAAGTTAAATAAGCAGGGTGACAATATACAGCCTTGATGTACTCCTTTTCCTCTTTGGAACCAGTCTGTTGTTCCATGTCCAGTTCTAACTGTTGCTTCCTGACCTGCATACAGGTTTCTCAAGACACAGGTCAGGAGAAGAGAATGGCAAACCACTTCAGTATTCTTGCCTTGAGATCCCCATGAACAGTATTAAAAGGCAAAATGATAGGATACTGAAAGGGGAACTCTGTGGATCTGTAGGTGCCCAATATGCTACTGGAGATCAGTGGAGTAATAACTCCAGAAAGAATGAAGGGATGGAGGCAAACCAAAAACAGTACCCAGTTGTGGGTGTGACTGGTGAATGGAAGCAAGTTCTGATGCTGTAAGAGCAATATTGCATAAGAACCTGGAATGTCAGATCCGTGAATCAAGGCAAATTGGAAGTGGTCAAAGAGGAGATGGCAAGAGTGAATGTTGATATTCTAGGAATCAGCGAACTAAAATGGACTGGAAAGGGTGAATTTAATGCAGATGACCATTATATCTACTACTGTGGGCAGGAATCCCTTAGAAGAAAAGGAGTGACCATCGTGGTCAAAAAAAGAGTCCAAAATGCAGTACTTGGATGCTATCTCAAAAACGACAGAATGATCTCTGTTCATTTCCAAGGCAAACCATTCAATATCACAGTAATCCAAACCTATGCCCCAATCAGTAACTCTGAAGAAGCTGAAGTTGAACGGTTCTATGAAGACCTACAAGGCCTTTTAGGACTAACACCCAAAAAAGATGTCCTTTTCATTATAGGGGACTGGAATGCAAAAGTAGGAAGTCAAGAAACACCTGGAGTAATAGGCACATTTGGCCTTGGAATACAGAATGAAGCAGGGCAAAGGCTAATAGAGTTTTGCCAAGAGAACACACTGGTCATAGCAAACACCCTCTTCCAACAACACAATAGAAGACTCTACACATAGACATCACCAGATGGTCAACACCGAAATCAGATTGATTATATTCTTTGCAGCCAAAGATGGAGAAGCTCTATACAGTCAGCAAAAACAAGCTGGGAGCTGAATGTGGCTCAGATCATGAACTCCTTATTGCCAAATTCAGACTTAAATTGAAGAAAGTGGGGACAACCACTGGACCATTCAGTTATGACCTAAATCAAATCCCTTATGATTATACAGTGAAAGTGAGAAATAGATTTCAGGGACTAGATTTGTTAGACAGAGTGCCTAATGAACTATGGATGGAGGTTCGTGACATTGTGCAGGAGACAGGGATCAAGACCATCCCCATGGAAAAGAAATGCAAAAAAGCAAAATGGCTGTATGGGGAGGCCTTACAAATAGCTGTGAAAAGAAGAGAAGTGAAAAGCAAAGAAGAAAAGGAAAGATATAAGCATTTGAATGCAGAGTTGCAAAGAATAGCAAGGAGACATAAGAAAGCCTTCCTCAGCAATCAATGCAAAGAAATAGAGGAAAACAACAGAAGGGGAAAGACTAGAGATTTCTTCAAGAAAATTAGAGATACCAAGGGAACATTTCATGCAAAGATGGGCTCGATAAAGGACAGAAATGGTATGGACCTAACAGAAGCAGAAGATATTAAGAAGAGGTGGCAAGAATACACAGAAGAACTGTACAAAAAAAAAAAAATCTTCATGACCCAGATAATCATGATGGTGTGATCACTGACCTAGAGCCAAACATCCTGGAATGTGAAGTTAAGTGGGCCTTAGAAAGCATCACTATGAACAAAGCTGGTGGAGGGGATGGAATTCCAATGGAGCTATTTCAAATCCTGACAGATGATGCCGTGAAAGTGCTGCACTCAATATGCCAGCAAATTTGGAAAACTCAGCAGTGGCCACAGGACTGGAAAAGTCCGTTTTCATTCCAGTCCCAAAGAAAGGCAATGCCAAAGAATGCTCAAAGTACTGCACAACTGCACTCATCTCACACGCTAGTAAAGTAATGTTCAAAATTCTCTAAGCCAGGCTTCAGCAATACATGAACCATGAAATTCCAGATGTTCAAACTGGTTTTAGAAAAGGCAGAGGAACCAGAGATCAAATTGGCAACATCCACTGGATCATGGAAAAAGCAAGAGAGTTCCAGAAAAACATCTATTTCTGGTTTATTGACTATGCCAAAGCCTTTGACTGTGTGGATCACAATAAACTGTGGGGAATTCTTCTCATTATAGTTATCTCAAATATCTCAACAAAATAGACAGAGATTGTACATATTGGAGGACATATTTCAGTTTATAATTTATAGAAACCAAAACAACCAAAGACAGTGTATTTGAAGCAGTGGTTTTCATAGAGCTAGATGCTAGACAATGAAGTAGAGTATCCCTTAGAAAATGGGAAACAAGTTCAGCCCTATGAACAACCAACTACCTTCATTAGAGATTAGTAGAGATGGCAACAAAGGCAAGTCCTGCAAACTCCCGATTGTGGAGGTAGAACTGGGAGTCTAAGGAGACCAAGGTGTTTAACATTTTCTGGGCAGAGTACTGGAGAAGAGAGAGAGAACACCATATATCTGCACAAAAGTGTTTTCAAATATTCACATAATTACTGATCAACACATGCATATGGCACAGGCTTAGAACTATTTGAAAAGAGATGAATAGTGCCTGGATGACACACAGATCAAAGAAAAATACTTGGTTCCACTAGTCTGAGTGGAAAATGAACATACTGTGTGATTCTATTTATATTAAATACAAGAGATTGCAAACTGTAGTGAAAGAATGCAGATCAGTAGTTGCAGGGATAGGGCTGGTGTAGGGATAATAAGAAAGGAGGGAATACAGTAGGATGCAAGGAAACTGTTTTGGGTAGTGTTCAATATCTTTTTGGTGGTGATGTTTCACAGGTCTGCTCTTGTATAAAAAATAGCCTTTAAATGTGTGTCGTTAATTTTATGTCACTTATGCTTCAATAAAGGAGTTAATAAAATTAATGATAATGAAAAGAAAGTGCATATTCATCATGAAATTTTAAAAAAATTAAGAGTAGATCAGATCTTTCTTTTTATTATAAAGACTAGGAGTTCAAGGCTGAAATATGCTATGATTCTTTACTGTGTATTTTCAGATTGGTTTATTGTCCTGCCTTTAAAAAATGTGTCTATGTATACATTCTGTATCATGATGTTCATATTGAATGTGAAAGGTTGAAACCCAAACTTCTTCACGAGGCAGTGGTGCTACAATAGAGAATACAGTATTTCTTAAGTATGAAACAGACATTTTTCTCAATAAAACCTAAAAAAAAAATGGTTAGGAATAATACCAATAGCATTAATGTTGAATCTAAAATATTCAATAATATATTATATTATCTTCCTGGAGCTGTATTACCATCTCACCACCTAGTACACATTTTTGAATTTATTTTAAATGTTGCATCAGCAAGTCAGTAATACTCATGCCTGTGGAAAACAAAGTTAAGAATTATAATACAGTGAAGATCAATACCATATTACCATTTCTGGGAAAATGGCTCTGCTCATGAAAAAAGCTTTCTAGAGGTTAGTTTGCAATACTTTTAACAGGAAACTATTTTGCCCATCATTTTATGGTCAGGAATGACATGGCAAAGGAAGTCATAATCCTATGTCCCAACAATTAACTGAACAAAATTTTTATTAAAAATCAAGCATGGAATGATAATTATTCCAAATATTTCTCAAAAAATTCTATTCCCTCTTGCTAAAACCATCACACATGCACACACACATACACACTGATTTCTTTCACTAAAAAGGGAGTGCTTTACAGATGTTCTGGGACAAATGAATGCTTAATTTATCCTTTTTTATTACAAATTTTCAGCACAATGGATTATTTTAATACCCACCTCTCTAGTGGGTATTCATGTACTCCAGCATGACAGGAAGGCCTGGCGGGCTGCAGTCTATGGGGTCATAAACAGTGGGACACAAGTGGGTGACTAAACAACAACAACATCCTATCTTTTAGAGGATTTTTTACGTATTCAAAATATTAAAATTGGTTACAATCTTTTTTCATTTTGATTAGGTGATCAAAAACTTTAGCTCGTATTATCTGAATCTTAGCTAGCTCATTGATACTTCCCAAAGTTTTTTTGGTACTTATGTTCTTTTTTCTTTTGGTCCTAATAAAATATTGCTGCTAGTTATATAGAATAATTCATTTCTCCAAAGAATTTTCTAATTTCCTTTAGTGAAATCGAAATTTTTATGTTAGGTGCTTCTACCAAAGTGTTATTTCATCTTGTCAATTTCAGTATAGATATACAAAGATACAGGGAAATGAATCAGAGAGGATAAAAGAAAAACGAATTAAAATAAATGAGGACAATCTCAGAGACCTCCAGGACAATATTAAACGCTACAACATTCGAATCATAGGGGTTCCAGAAGAAGAAGACAAAAAGAAAGACCATGAGAAAATACTTGAGGAGATAATAGTGGAAAACTTCCCTAAAATGGGGAAGGAAATAATCACCCAAGTACAAGAAACCCAGAGAGTCCCAAACAGGATAAACCCAAGGAGAAACACCCCAAGACACATATTAATCAAATTAACAAAGATCAAACACAAAGAACAAATATTAAAAGCCACAAGGGAAAAACAACAAATAACACACAAGGGAATCCCCATAAGGAT
>NW_011495057.1:8974342-8974889 GCF_000754665.1 Bison bison bison | reverse complement strand
GACAAATGCTAACAAGTATGAAAGGAGAAATTAACAATAACACAATAATAGTGGGAGACTTTAATACCCCACTTACACCTATGGATAGATCAACTAAACGGAAAATTAACAAGGAAACACAAACTTTAAATGATACAATAGACCAGTTAGACCTAATTGATATCTATAGGACATTTCATCCCAAAACAATGAATTTCACCTTTTTCTCAAGCGCACATGGAACCTTCTCCAGGATAGATCACATCCTGGGCCATAAAGCTAGCCTTGGTAAATTCAAAAAAATAGAAATCATTCCAAGCATTTTTTCTGACCACAATGCAGTAAGATTAGATCTCAATTACAAGAGAAAAACTATTAAAAATTCCAACATATGGAGGCTGAACAACACGCTGCTGAATAACAAACAAATCACAGAAGAAATCAAAAAAGAAATCAAAATTTGCATAGAAATGAATGAAAATGAAAACACAACAACCCAAAACCTGTGGGACACAGTAAAAGCAGTCCTAAGGGGACAGTTCATAGCAATACAGGCACACCTCAAGAA
>NW_011495057.1:8972895-8973722 GCF_000754665.1 Bison bison bison | reverse complement strand
TTAGCCAGACTCATCAAGAAACAAAAGGAGAAAAATCAAATCAACAAAATTAGAAACGAAAATGGAGAGATCACAACAGACAACACAGAAATACAAAGGATCATAAGAGACTACTATCAACAATTATATGCCAATAAAATGGACAACGTGGAAGAAATGGACAAATTCTTAGAAAAGTACAACTTTCCAAAACTGGACCAGGAAGAAATAGAAAATCTTAACAGACCCATCACAAGCACGGAAATTGAAACTGTAATCAAAAATCTTCCAGCAAACAAAAGCCCCAGTCCAGACGGCTTCACAGCTGAATTCTACCAAAAATTTAGAGAAGAGCTAACACCTATCCTGCTCACATTCTTCCAGAAAATTGCAGAGGAAGGTAAACTTCCAAATTCATTCTATGAGGCCACCATCACCCTAATACCAAAACCTGACAAAGATCCCACAAAAAAAGAAAACTACAGGCCAATATCACTGATGAACATAGATGCAAAAATCCTTAACAAAATTCTAGCAATCAGAATCCAACAACACATTAAAAAGATCATACACCATGATCGAGTGGGCTTTATCCCAGGGATGCAAGGATTCTTCAATATCCGCAAATCAATCAATGTAATACACCACATTACCAAATTGAAAAATAAAAACCATATGATTATCTCAATAGATGCAGAGAAAGCCTTTGACAAAATTCAACATCCATTTATGATAAAAAACTCTCCAGAAAGCAGGAATAGAAGGAACATACCTCAACATAATAAAAGCTATATATGACAAACCCACAGCAAACATTATCCTCAATCGTGAAAAATTGAAAGCATTTC
>NW_011495057.1:8972029-8972486 GCF_000754665.1 Bison bison bison | reverse complement strand
AAATGATGAAAGAAAATAACCTACAGCCCAGATTATTGTACCCAGCAAGGACCTCATTCAAGTATGAAGGAGAAATCAAAAGCTTTTCAGACAAGCAAAAGCTGAGAGAATTAAGCACCACCAAACCAGCTCTCCAACAAATACTAAAGGATATTCTCTAGACAGGAAACACAAAAACGGTGTATAAACTCGAACCCAAAACAATAAAGTAAATGGCAACGGGATCATACTTATCAGTAATTACCTTAAACGTAAATGGGTTGAATGCCCCAACCAAAAGACAAAGACTGGCTGAATGGATACAAAAACAAGACCCCTACATATGTTGTCTACAAGAGACCCACCTCAAAACAGAGGACACATACTCTGAAAGTGAAGGGCTGGAAAAAGATTTTCCATGCAAATAGGGACCAAAAGAAAGCAGGAGTAGCAATACTCATATCAGATAAAATAAGAC
>NW_011495057.1:8962662-8971929 GCF_000754665.1 Bison bison bison | reverse complement strand
TTAACCTTAAAAGCTTCTGCACATCAAAGGAAACTATTAGCAAGGTGAAAAGACAGCCTTCAGAATGGGAGAAAATAATAGCAAATGAAGCAACCGACAAACAACTAATCTCAAAAATATACAAGCAACTCCTACAGCTCAACTCCAGAAAAATAAACGACCCAATCAAAAAATGGGCCAAAGAACTAAATAGACATTTCTCCAAAGAAGACATACAGATGGCTAACAAACACATGAAAAGATGCTCAACATCACTCATTATCAGAGAAATGCAAATCAAAACCACTATGAGGTACCATTTCACACCAGTCAGAATGGCTGTGATCCAAAAGTCTGCAAATAATAAATGCTGGAGAGGATGTGGAGAAAAGGAAACCCTCTTACACTGTTGGTGGGAATGCAAACTAGTACAGCCACTATGGAGAACAGTGTGGAGATTCCTTAAAAAACTGGAAATAGAACTGCCTTATGATCCAGCAATCCCACTGCTGGGCATACACACTGAGGAAACCAGAAGGGAAAGAGACACGTGTACCCCAATGTTCATCGCAGCACTGTTTATAATAGCCAGGACATGGAAGCAGCCTAGATGTCCATCAGCAGATGAATGGATAAGAAAGCTGTGGTACATATACACAATGGAGTATTACTCAGCCATTAAAAAGAATACATTTGAATCAGTTCTAATGAGGTGGATGAAACTGGAGCCTATTATACAGAGTGAAGTAAGCCAGAAGGAAAAACATAAATACAGTATACTAACGCATATATATGGAATTTAGAAAGATGGTAACAATAATCCAGTGTACGAGACAGCAAAAGAGACACTGATGTATAGAACAGTCTTATGGACTCTGTGGGAGAGGGAGAGGGTGGGAAGATTTGGGAGAGTGGCATTGAAACATGTAGAATATCATGTAGGAAACGACTTGCCAGTCCAGGTTCGATGCACGATGCTGGATGCTTGGGGCTGGTGCACTGGGACGGCCCAGAGGGATGGTATGGGGAGGGAGGAGGGAGGAGGGTTCAGGATGGGGAACACATGTATACCTGTGGCGGATTCATTTTGATATTTGGCAAAACTAATACAATTATGTAAAGTTTAAAAATAAAATAAAATTAGAAAAAAAAAGATACAGGGAGAGATATGTTATATATCTATATAATATTATGTATGATAGATGTTGGTATGACTATGAATATGGATATATACATATGTACACATATACACATGAGCATTTAATAAATGTAAGATAGTAATATAATGTCAATTTATATTATAATATTAAAATATGTTGTTGTTTTTCAGTAACTAAGTCATGTCCTAGTCTTTGTGATCCCATGGACTGTAGCATACCAGACTCTTCTGCCCTCCACTATCTTCCAGAGTTTGCTCAAATTCATGTCCAATTGAAATATATGTATGTTTATAAATGTCCAGTATGAACTATGCCTGTCTTATCTTGGTCTACTGAAATATGATATACATGTGTACATTGACACAAGATTTAAAAAAGTGACATGTTATGTATGATACTTTGGCTCTAGGTAGTTTCATTAAAAAATATATTCTGGATATCATTCCAAAATAGTACATGGAAATTTTATGCATTGTTTTAGGAATATAGGCAATTTCAGGTATGGATCTGTCTTAGTGTATTTAGTCATCCCACATTTATGAAGTATGTCAAGGCTGTATATTGTCACCCTGTTTATTTAACTTCTATGCAGAGTACATCATGAGAAAAGCTGGGCTGGAAGAAGCACAAGCTGGAATCAAGATTGCAGGGAGAAATATCAATAACCTCAGATATGCAGATGATACCACCCTTATGGCCGAAAGTGAAGAGGAACTAAAAAGCCTCTTGATGAAAGTGAAAGAAGAGAGTGAAATGTTGGCTTGAAGCTCAACATTCAGAAAACGAAGATCATGGCATCTGGTCCCATCACTTCATGGGAAATAGATGGGGAAACACTGGAAACGGTGTCAGACTTTATTTTTTGGGCTCAAAATCACTGCAGATGATGATTGCAGCCATGAAATTAAAAGACGCTTACTTCTTGGAAGGGAATTTATGACCAACCTAGATAACATATTCAAAAGCAGAGAGATTACTTTGCCAACAGAGGTCCATCTAGTCAAGGCTATGGTTTTTCCATTGGCCATGTATGGATGTGAGAGTTGGACTGTGAAGAAAGCTGAGCACAGAAGAATTGATGCTTTTGAACTGTGGTGTTGGAGAAGACACTTGAGAGTCCCTTGGACTGCAAGGAGATCCAACTGGTCCATTCTAAAGATCAGCCCTGGGTGTTCTTTGGAAGGAATGATGCTGAAGCTGAAACTCCAATAATTTGACCACCTTACATGAAGAGTTGATTAATTGGAAAGACTCTGGTGCTGGGAGGGATTGGGGGCAGGAGGAGAAGGGGACGACAGAGGATGAGATGGCTGAATGGCATCACCGACTCAATGGACATGAGTTTGAATAAACTCTGGGAGCTGGTGATGGTCAGGGAAGCCTGGCGTGTTGCGATTCATGGGGTCACAAAGAGCTGACCCGACTCAGTGACTGAACTGAACTGACCTGAATTTCCCAAATTGCTAATATTAAAAATAAGCCCATTATGAATAATGTTTGGCATATATTGTTTTGTATTTGTTAAGATATTTGCTTAGATTTCTAAAATTGGCTAGTGCAAATATAACTCAATAATATACTGAGAAATTAACTTACATAGCATTATTCCATCTTGGACATTAGCCAAGCAATGTATGAGTGTCTTTTAGTCTTGTCTTTCTAGCAGTTTATATTGAAACTTTTAGATATTTTCTTAATTCAACATTTGAGAATTGATATTTCCTCTTGGCTTGCTTTTTATATATAAGGAGGATAAGCATGTTTTCATATGTTCAAGGGCTATTTGCAAAAGACTACGTTAACACATAAAGATGTAAAGAAAGATATGGAAAATATTTTCTGTAAATTATTGAAAAGTGATAGTAATGCTCAAACAATTGAACAATAATATTTTTCTCATAATTATGGAATTTATTTTCAGGCATTCATTGTAAGAGCTCTTGAAACTGATTGCTGGAAGATATTTTAGAAATTATCTCATTCAAGAATATCAATACTGTTTGCTTGAAAGAGTCAGGATGAAAATTTTAAGAAATAAAATGTCAAGGATTTATCACAGAAAATGTTTATGTTTTACAGTAGGATAATTGTATGCATTAGTTGTCTTAAAAAAATACCCAGGCAATTATAACATATAGGAAGGCTTGAGAACCATTAATCAAATGCTCAGTTACAACTAAATCAGCTTGGTCAAGATCAGTTTTTTTTTTTTGTTTTTTTAATTGAGATGTCATGTACATCTAATAGAATACATTTTTATAAGTGTAGAGCTTAATGGCATTTGAAAAATGTATGTATCCATGTAGCTATATAACTCCAATCAAAATATAGAGTGCTTTCATCTCTCTAGAAATGCCATCTACACTTCCCAGTCTCTCTACTTGTATGTAATAACCACAACAAACAGTTGTATCAGTTCAGTTGAGTCTCTCAGTGGAGTCCGACTCTTTGCCACCCCATGAACCGCAGCATGCCAGGCCTCCCTGTCCATCACCAACTCCCGGAATCTACCCAAACCCATGTACATCAAGTCGGTGATGCCATCCAACCATCTCATCCTCTGTCGTCCCCTTCTCCTCCTGCCCTCAATCTTCCCCAGCATGAGGGTCTTTTTCAATGAGTTAGTTCTTCACATCAGATGGCCAAAGTATTGGAGTTTCAGCTTCAACATCAGTCCTTCCAATGAACACCAGGACTGATCTCCTTTAGGATGGACTGGTTGGGTCTCACTGCAGTCCAAGGGACTCTGAAGAGTCTTCTCCAACACCATAGTTCAAAAGCATCAATTCTTCGGTGCTCAGCTTTCTTTATAGTCCAACTCTCATATCCATACATGACTACTGGAAAAACCATAGCTTTGACTACACAGACCTTTGTTGACAAAGTAATGTCTCTGCTTTTTAATATACTGTCTAGGTTGGTCATAACTTTCCTTCTAAGGAGTCAGCATATTTTAATTTCATGGCTGCAATCACCATAAATGGAGTCAAATAGAATGTACTCATTTTCCTTTTTTCATATAATACAATGATTCTGGAATTTACCCAGCTTGTTTTTTGTATTCTCTTCATTTTTATTGTGGGCTTCCCTGGTGGCTCAGAGGGTAAAGCATCTGCCTGCAATGCCGGAGACCTGGGGATACATTATTACAAAAATATATTGTAAATTGTTTATTCTTTGTCTTGTTGATTTCTTTCTGGCTTACTTCACTCAGTATGACAATCTACAGGTCCACCCATGTTGCTGCAAGTGACATTATTTCACTCTTTTTTATGACTGAGTGATATTCCATTGTATGTATGTGCCACATCTTCTTTATCCATTCATCTGATGATGGAAATTTATATTGCTTCCATGTCTTGGCTATTGTAAATAATGCTGCAATGAACATTGAGGTGCGTGTATCTTTTTGTATGTCTAAAGAAACTCATAATTTCATCATTTTAAGTTGGATTCTTTGCACTTATTCTACTGTCATTTTCTTTAATTTCTGTATATGTAATTGGATTTTTGTTTAAATTTAGAAAAATGTTGGCTTGTATTTTTTTTTTAATGTTTTTGGGCCCTGCTATTGTTTTATTTTTCTGGAATTTTAATACATATGTGTTAGCCTACTTGAACTATTCTACAGGCTTTTAAGACACTTTACTGTTTTCAAAACTTTTTTCCTCTCTCTGTGCTTTTCAGTTTGGACCAATTCTGTTGATTTATCATTATTCTATCGACCCTTTTTTCTACTGTGTCCACTCTGTTGTTAATCCAGTTTATTGAGGTGTGGTTTGGCTGTGTGTGTATGTGTGTGTGTGTATGTGTGTGTGTTTTGTTGTATTTCTTACTTCTAATATTTATATTGTACACTTCCATAAAAGTTTCCATACTATTTATGTATTATCCTATGTGATGTTTCATTTCAATCTTTTCTTGTAGATTCTCTACCATATTCATCATGGTGGTTTTAAATGTATTTTCTGCTAATTATAGTACCTGTTCACTTTAGTTCTGTTTATATTGACTATATATCCCTTGATGTTGATCATATTTTCCTGTAATTTCATATGTATGTTAGCTTTTATCACAAACTAGAAATTGTCAGTCATACATTGTAGAGAAAGTGAAGTCTTTATATTCAGCAAAGTGTTGAATTTTATTCTTGGAAGAAGAAAAACTGCTACAATATCATCTTGATGTTATGGATGATGGTTTTTAGTATTTCCCATAAGTGTTGTCCTTACTTATGGGTTGCAATTCTAGTTTCTAAAATGTAGACTTTCTCAAGTTCTGTTTTTATTGTTAGAGAGTCAGACAATGTTGGAAAAATTTATAGAGGCATTCCATATATTCTTTACCTTGTTTCCTCTAGTGAAAGTGTCTCGTGTATTTATAGTAAAATATGAAAACCAAGACATTGATACTAGTATTATTGACAGCTTTTTCAGGTTCACTAGTTTTTCATGCATTATGGATGTGTGTGTGCTTAGATCAATGCAGTTTTATTATGTCTATTTTTTCCCCACCACATTAGAAGTGTTACTTCATTGTCTTCTGCTTTCTATATTTTATGATAAAAGTCAACCATTGATGTTAATGTTGATAAATTCCATAATTGTGAGAGATTATAGTACTTTGCAATTGTTTGAGCATTACTACTGTTTTTCAAAATTTTACAGGAAATATTTTTATATTTTCTATACATCTTTATGTTTTAATGTAGTCTAAAGTTTTCAAATAGTCCTTGAACATATGAAAACATACTTATCCTCACTATATATAAAGAGCAAGCTGAACTGAAATATCAATTCTCATCTATTGAATTAGGGAAAGATCTAAAAGTTTGAATATGTAAACTGTTAGAAAGACGAGATTAAAACCAGACTTATATACTGATTGCTTAATGTTCAAAATGGAATAATGCTAAGTTTTAATCACAAGTTTGAGATGTTACTGAGTCCTTCTAACTTGGCAGAAATACAACCTCTAACACTGTGTTCCTAGTGGTAGAGATGATGAAAACTCTGCAGTACTTCCCTGGGCTGTTTGGAGTCATTCTTGCAGAAATGCTGGCTGGTGTCACCCAAGGATATATGATATGTTTCTATTCACACCCTAGGACTCCCACCCTTGTAGCTTATACTTTTCAGTTCTTGCAGGCTCAAACTGTGGTCTCTGACTCCTCAGCCTTAAGTGACAGCTACTTCTACTTGAGCTTCATCTCTTGAACACCCTGGAAGTGCCTTCAGAAAAGAAGGTGGATGAATGCAGATCTCACTTCATCATCTTCACCTTCTATGAAGACCATATTCCCTTCAGGTCTGCTTCTTTTGGTCCCTCTACAGTGCCTTCTAAATTTTTGTGTGTTTGCTTCTTTTATTTTGGGGGGTTTTATGTTTTTTTTTTTTTTTGGTGTTATTTCTGAGTTGATAATTGTTATCAGCAGAGAAATAGATTGCTCTAACAATAGTTATTCCACTTGTTAACTGAAACACACGTACACACACAGCCTAAAAGTTGAGAATTAAGTTTTGTTCAGCTATTCTGTGTATGGGACGATGTAAGAGTCTGGGCTTAGTGAAATCAGTCCTCTGCTATACAGATTAACTCTCTAGGGCCAGGGTCTTGTTTTTCTTCATCCCGAATCCCCTCAGAGTGCACAGTTGGGGGTGACTGTTTTGGCTGATGACTTGATGGCTTCAACATCTTTTGCTTACCAGTATGGTATGGTAGCAGAGAAGGCAATGGCACCCCACTCCAGTACTCTTGCCTGGAAAATCCCATAGATGGAGGAGCCTGGTAGGCTGCAGTCCATGGGGTCGCCAAGAGTTGGACACGACTGAGCGACTTCACTTTCACTTTTCACTTTCATGCATTGGAGAAGGAAATGGCAACCCACTCCAGTGTTCTTGCCTGGAGAATCCCAGGGATGGTGGAGCCTGGTGGGCTGCCATCTATGGGGTTGCACAGAGTCGGACACAACTGAAGTGACTTAGCAGCAGCATGGTATGGTAGATGAATTTTTTGTCCCTATACTGTAACCTTAAGCCAGGACCCAACTCATTTTTACTCACTGTAGTACTGCTCACTTTTTGGCATAAAACATTTTAAACCCTCGAACATATTCTCTGCCTCAGGAAAATTTAAAGTTTACAATAGCAAGAGAAACAGAAGAGACCCCATCCTCCTCCCCTCAAAAAAATACAAAAACAAACAACCAAAAAACTACATATTTCCAGAAAAACTATATATGTTCTGGCTGTGTTTCTCTGAAAACTAAGATCATTTTACTGTAGACAGGCAATAAAAGGAACAAAACAGTCTTAGTTATTCTGTCACCAGAGAAAATACACAAGTTTGTGGATCCTGACATACTGGGAACTCTACAGAGCACTCCTGACAATATCTGAGAAAATGATAAAACTTCAGTGAGAAATTGTTCCCTGGTGGGGATGTCACTATAGCCACAATAGAGTAGAGATTAGGGGACTGTCACCCCCCTCCCACCCTAGGCTGTTTATAAAGCCTACTTCATTCAAATGTGATCCTAGAAGAATACAGACAGGGAAGCAAACTTGGTAATTCAAGGTAAATTCCCACCAGTTCAGGAAAATGGAAACTTCAGTAACTTTAAGTTATTCAAGCTAAATGTATAAAGTAGTAATTATACAAACATCAGTGAACAGATTGACATTAGTAATTGATAAAATTTCAGGAATGGATGACAAGATAAGCTTTATAAATGCCTCAGCTTAAACAAATGAGATTAGATGGATGAGAGGAAAGTTGTTATTAGTTTTGGATGTATGTATATAGGTATCCAAGACTGTTTTGCATGGAAGAAACACATAAATACTAGAGGCAAGAAGAAGATCAGAAAGTGTGTATGTATCTTTCTTGTAAAATTAATCAATGAAAGCCTTAGCCAGCCATATATTTGTGTATTACCAGGGATAATTAGGAAATAGTAGATAGGAAAGTACATTTCAGGAGAGTGGAGGGGAGAATATTAAGACACATGTTTTAACTCTAAAATCTTTCATACAGTCAACAGAAAGTATGTATTCAAACTCTGTAGTATACAAGTACATAGTTTTAAGAACTTATTTCAAGAACACAAAATGTTCTACAAGTCAATTCCAAAGCATTAAGAATAAACCAGGATAAAAGAGGAAACTAAAAGCAAGTTTTGGCAACTCAGCTTCACTTAAGGGGTAATTGAACATTAAAAAAAAAAAAGTCAATCCAAAACCGCCACTTATGAGAGCTCTTAGAATTTGTGGCTTTACCCTGTTTGCAGGATTGAGACATAGTAAATGAATTTCCTACTTCAGGAAAAATGCTGTAAGATTCTGCAGTTAAAAATAAGGTCGATATTTGACATATGATATCATAGAATAGTCTGGCCCAAACTACTTTTAAGGCAGCACATATGAACTGCTTTAATGACCTTCAAAACTTTAATGGCAATTTAATGTCAAATTAAACATTTCATGGAAAGAGTTTGACTAATGAATTTTTTTTTCTAAGTTGTTTTCTTTCATGTTGTAAGGTGTTTTGATATAAAAAGAAAATGAAGTACAATAAAAATTGTTCTGTGTTCCACAACAATTTAGTTAGAGTACAGCTAGGTGGCCTATTGAGGATGCTGATGTTGTGCAGTGCAGTGCAGTGCAGTGCAATGCAGTTCAGTTCAGTCTCTCAGTCGTGTCCAGCTCTTTGCGACCCCATGAATCTCAGCACGCCAGGCCTCCCTGTCCATCACCAGCTCCCGGAGTTCACTCCGACTCACGTCCATCAAGTCAGTGATGCCATCCAGGCATCTCATCCTCTGTCGTCCCGTTCTCCTCCTGCCCCCAATCCCTCCCAGAATCAGAGTCTTTTCCAATGAGTCAACTCTTCGCATGAGGTGGCCAAAGTACTGGAGTTTCAGCTTTAGCATCATTCCTTCCAAAGAAATCCCAGGGCTGATCGCCTTCAGAATGGACTGGTTGGATCTCCTTGTAGTCCAAGGGACTCTCAAGAATCTTCTCCAACAACACAGTTCAAAAGCATCAATTCTTCGGCACTTAGCTTTCTTCACAGTCCAACTCTCACATCCCTACATGACCACAGGAAAAACCATAGCCTTGACTAGACG
>NW_011495057.1:8940025-8962562 GCF_000754665.1 Bison bison bison | reverse complement strand
TCCAGGGGTAAGCGTCTTTTAATTTCATGGCTGCAGTTACCATCTGCAGTGATTTTGGAGCCCCCCAAAATAAAGTCTGACACTGTTCCACTGTTTCCCCATCTATTTGCCATGAAGTGATGGGACCAGACACCATGATCTTCATTTTCTGAATGTTGAGCTTTAAGCCAACTTTTTCACTCTCCACTTTCACTTTCATCAAGAGGCTTTTTAGTTCCTCTTCACTTTCTGCCATAAGAGTGGTGTCATCTGCATATCTGAGGTTATTGATATTTCTCCCGGCAATCTTGATTCTAGCTTGTGCTTCTTCCAGCCCAGCATTTCTCATGATGTACTCTGCATATAAGTTAAATAAGCAGGGTGACAACATACAGCCTTGACGCACTCCTTTTCCTATTTGGAACCAGTCTGTTGTTCCATGTCCAGTTCTAACTGTTGCTTCATGACCTGCATACAGGTTTCTCAAGGGGCAGGTCAGGTGGATTTCCTCGTATTTTTATGGAGTGATTAAATTTAATAATTAACTTATTTAATATCATTTTATTACCCTGTAGAAAGTAGTTAAGTCCAGAAATATGGAGGCTTTGCTTATAATTTTGGCTAGCCACAAATCAATCATGTTACCCTAAAGAAATCTCTCACCTATTTTTGTATTCAATATTTAATAAATGTTTACTAAATGCTGGCCACTCTTACTAATTAATGTCAGATTTTAATCGTTTCTTGTAGTTGAAACATCAAATATTATTAGTGAAACAAAGCATAATAGAGGACAGTGATAAATTCTTCAGAATTAAGACAGAAGATAATTGAAAAAATACAGTATTTGGGATGAGAACTATAAGTGAAGAGTTAAACTTCAATGCGAATACAGATAAGGAAAAAAGTAATCTTTAAACAATAAGAGAAAAATGTGACTTCTAGCTAGCTTTTACATAAATAATGCACTGGAACCTATGGAGAAGTTAAAGAGCAAGGCTATATCTCAGAGCCTCGTGTATTAAAATGTGTTCATACTTAATGCTACTTAGAAGATGACATTTGAAAAGTAAGTTGAATCTGTAAAGGGCCTTGGATGTGTGAAGGGCTAGGTGTTATACTACTCTCATGGCTCTGCTGGGATATTTCTCACTGGATTTTTTAAATCCCTCCATGGTGAAGTATATAATTCTTCACACTAAATTCATTTCATAAAACGTGAAAATGTTCTGTATATATTTGGAGGGAAGGAAGTGATTATACTTGCGCTGAAGGTTGTCACCATGAAATAGAACTGAGTCATTGGTGCAAGTATGTTTCTAAATAGAGTGACCCATATATAAGAGTCACTTCCCACCATGATCAGTGTGTTTTGATTGTTAGTTTGTAACTGGCAATATTGATTCAAAATCCACACAACTCCACAATAATGGGGAAGGGTGGAATTAGATGTGGTAGAATCTGGAGCTTTGCAGCATCATGCTGTACCATCTACTTGATTTCTTTGACTCTTCCACTTTCTGTGATCTATTTTATCTATTCTGTGGGGTGAAACACAAACCTTAACTTTCAGATTCTCATTTGATATTGAATCTTTGTGTCTTATACCTTAATGTTTTTGTGCTTAGTAATCCAGTATTTGTATACTTTTTTTTTTTTTTTCCTATTTTGGCTGATTCAGGACTATCTCAACTGCTACATCTGCTTTGTCTATATCAAGATGTCATTCTCCAAACATGTGAAAGGCCACTGAAGCACATAATCCAGTCTAGATTATAAAACATTGTTTTTAAGGTCTATATGTGATGGTTCAGTATAGGTACATACTGTGAAATGAATACCACAATTAACACATTGATCATCTCACGTCTTACCTTTGTGTGTGTGTGTGTGTGTGTGTGTGTGTGTACACGAACATGTGGGGTGAAAACACTTAAGATTTACTCTCTTAATAAATTTCAGCTGTATAACGCAGTATTATTAACCTTAGTCATCAAACTGCACAATATATCCCCAAAACTTATTCATTTTATGACTGAACATTTGTATGCTTTTGACTACAAATTTTTCATATTCAATTTGTCTATCATAAATAAAATTCAAAAATTAAAAATAAATAATATAGTAAAAACATAAAAAAATAGAAATGGTATTATTGTTTAAAGGACTATGATTTATATATATATATATATATATGTATGTATGTATATCAGCTCCTTGAATATTGATAAAAATAAAAATAAGGAGTTTCTACCCATAGTGTATCCAGTGTAATCATGTCCAGTATATTACTGTTTACCAAGGGGGGCATTTTTCAGTGTAATACACTACCACAGACTATTTTCATATAAAGTAGATTTCCCTCCACAGATTAGATTTCCCTTTCATATACATTCCCTTAATACCCCCAAGTGCTTTGGTCATAATAGACAACTTACAACGTGTAGACACACAAAGCTAGAGGGCTAAGAAAACACGTAGTTCAGTTCAGTTTAGTTCAGTCGCTCACTCGTGTCCAACTCTTTGCAACCCCATGAATCACAGCAAGACAGGCCTCCCTGTCCATCACCATCTCCTGGAGTTCACTCAAACTCACGTCCATCGACGGTGATGCCATCCAGCTATCTCATCCTCTGTCGTCCCCTTTTCCTCCTGCCCCCAATCCCTTCCAGCATCAGAGTCTTTTCCAATGAGTCAACACTTCACAGGAAGTGGCCAAAGTACTGGAGTTTCAGCTTTAGCATCAGCCCTTCCAAAGAAATCCCAGGGCTGATCTCCTTCAGAATGGACTGGTTGGATCTCCTTGCAGTCCAGGGGACTCTCAAGAGTCTTCTCCAACACCACAGTTCAAAAGCATCAATTCTTTGGCGCTCAGCTTTCTTCACAGTCCAACTCTCACATCCATACATGACTACTGGAAAAAACCATAGCCTTGACTAGATGGACCTTTGTTGGCAAAGTAATGTCTCTGCTTTTCAGTATGCTATCTAGGTTGGTCATAACTTTTCTTCCAAGGAGTAAATGTCTTTTAATTTCATGGCTGCAGTCACTGTCTGCAGTGATTTTGGAGCCCAGAAAAATAAAGTCTGACACTGTTTCCACTGTTTCCCCATCTATTTCACATAAAGTGATGGGACCAGATGCCATGATCTTTGTTTTCTGAATGTTGGGCTTTAAGCCAACTTTTTCACTTTCTTCTTTCACTTTCATCATGTAGAGCTGCACACAAGCAAGAAGTCAATGTCTTTCAGAAAATATTGTGCAAGTAAGTAGATAAACCCTGGAGGTATGGTGAAAGTAGCCTATCATTAGCAAGGAAAAGTAAATAGTGCAATTAATTCTTCTTTTTTCCTTTACCATAGAAAGCAAAGAGAGATATATTATACATTGAAGCCAAGAGAGATTAAATACTTTACTCAGAATCAGTTAGCTATAATTTGATTCAGCAAAGATATGAAACCAGGTCTCCTTACTAACCACCACTCAAAAATTCATTTCCAAGGCAGACAATTTAGCAGAAAATTGTGAGGGTACAGGATCAACAAATATAATGAGAAATACAAAGCAGTCTAAAAGAGAGACTCATCTTACCCACATGGTGTAAGAGTCCTTTCCATTTGAGCAACCAGGAAAGATCCATTCCAGTTCCTAGTAAGGAGAAAAAAGTTAGGAAATAATGTAATCTGCTACAAAGTTCATTGTACATGTGTGAAACTAACATGTTTCATTGTTTTATATGTTTATGATTAATTAGTATACCTTCTGTTCTTTCTTAAAGGTTTAAATAATCTCCATTTTTCATTTTTCTTTAAGAAATTTCTGGGATGAATAAACAGCTACACAAGATGGAATGATCAAGTCCTCCTGACAGTGAAAACTATTTAACTGCTCATGGTGGGAAGCATTAGGTAAGTATCTTTTCTACAAAATGATGCTTTAATAAGATTTTTTTTGTGTTCTGTTAGTGTCTGCTACATTACATAGTCATAAACTATTAAATGTTTTTCTTTCCCAGAAGTTCCTTGGTAAATAGATATTAGAAATAGAAAACATTCTCCCATAATAGTGCTTTATTAAGAAAATTCACGTTCTCTATCTCCCAAATCATTACTTAATCTAAAACAAAGTAACAAAACAATAAAAATAAATTTTATGCAATATTACTAATTAGACAAAAGGAAAAACAATAAAATGTAGTAAGAAACCATTTTAAATTTATCTTGATATTCATATGCAATGTTTAGCAGATGCTAATGAGAAGAGAATAAGGAGACAGAAGAAAGCATTTTTGTATTGACTGAAGGAGATTGGAGGGCTTTTAAAAGGCTATAATGTAGTATTGTTGCCATTGTAAATTATTTCCTTTTCTTGATACATGTTTTAAAAACCTGAAAATGTTACCTGCTTCTTGTATTGTAGATCTTCATATACCACACCTTCAGGGGATTCGTGGGAATTATTGATTGCTCTGGCATGACTGAAGGTATCAAATGATTAATTTTATTGTACTCAATATAGAAATAATATTTAAGAACTGAAACAGAGAATAAAAGCTAGTTGAGTGAATATTCTTATAGTTTGTAATGAGTAGAGAGATAGTATTTCTATGCTAATAGATTTCATGCCATTTGCTCCTAAATCTTTACCAATTTGAGTAACCAATCATTTGTGGAAAGGGAAAGCATCTGCCAAGGAGGGGAACCCTCATGGTTCTTTTGGCTGTTCTAATAATCAAATTGACACAAGACAGATTAACTTTAGAAAGAAATCTAAATTTAATCATGTATGTACAGCAGTCTCACAGCTTCCCTTCCCTGCTGGCTCAATTGGTAAAGAATCTGCCAACAATGCCAGAAATGTAGGAGATGTGGATTCTATGCCTGGGTTGGGAAAATACCATGGAGAAGAAAATGGCAACCCACTCTAGTATTCTTGCCTGAAGAATTCCATGGACAGAGGAGCCTTGGAGGCTACTGCCCATGGGGTTGCAAGAGCGGATCTTGACTTAGCAACTAAACCACCACTACCACAGGAGTCTCATAAGAATATGAGACCCAAATAAGTGATCAAAGTAGGATGCTTTTATAATTTTTCAGAGATAGAAGCAATTATTCATGAAGATGTAATAAAATAGGAAGGTTGTTGAAGTAGCAAATTAACAAAGAAGTAACAAATTTTGTTCCTACAGGCTTCTTGGCCTTGAATTTCCTATTTCTGGTGATAAGAATGTCTTCAACTCTCTTGATGGATAGTACCTTCACAAGCGAGATTTATTTCTTGCTTTCAGAACAAAGGGTAGGTTAGGAGGGTTAAGGTGTCCTTCTTGTATTGGCTGTTTTTTAAGTCACTTTAATTCAAAGTAATCACTATACCAAAGTGTCATATTTTGAGGTGACCTGCCATGAACCCCATCACAATACAACAGTAATATTTGAATGCTGACATTTAACAAAGTAGAAACGAAGATGATAAAGGGAAGTAAATTGTCTCATCTCTTAGATTGTGAGATAAGTATATATCAATGAATAGATGTAAATATCACCAGAACGTTTGCAACTTAGACTCTTACATGCTTTTTCCTTAAAAAAAAATTTTTTTTTTAAATTTCTGTTAAAATCCCAGAGGAGTGTTCTATTGAGGTTTGGGGTCAGTACACCTTTCCATGAGTCTTATGGGATTGTGAAGACACTGAGTTTTGTTTAGACACGAGACAAGTGCCAACAAAGAGCAAACTCGTCCTTTTCCAAATAGGATAGTGTCAGACCTTGGGGAAAAGAACTCCAGCAAAAGTGAAGGAAATCTAAACCCCCAAGATCATAGTCAGAGCCTTTGAAAGGGGACCACTGGGAAATACAGACTGAGGATCAGAAGGAATGCAAGAGTGGAGGGCTGGAGAAAGGATGCTTTAAATTTAAAGTCAGGTGTGTCAAAACCTGTGTTTACCCCATAATTGCACGCGTAAAAAACTTACTTTGGGCTTCCCAGATGGCCAATATATGTATCACTATATATTCCAATATAATTTTAAGGATGAATGAGGACAATATATGTATAATATATATATATATATTTATATATTATACATATATATATCTACCTAAAAGGTAGATATAACATTTATTAATATAATGGCTCCAACACATGGAAAATTATTTACAGAAAAACAGTTTTAATCCTTCTACTAATTGATTTATTTCAGAAAGCTTCATGTAATGTATTTAAATACCCCAATATTGTTTTTATAAATATTCCACTAGTAAAAATTCCACTGTCAAAAAGAAATACCAGCATTTTAGATATATCTGTTTTATTTTTACTCACTGTTGACTTTAAAAATATATAGATCACAACATTTATAAACCAAACAAGATTCCACTTAAAAGAAGTGATTTTTATCAAACAGATGATTGTGGATCTGTCTGTAGGCACAACCCATTATCCATCTGATTCCTAAGCAATATTATTGCCAATGGGTGTTTTTGGTACTCAGACTCATTTATACAGTTCCCTGTTTACATACAATTATATAAATAAATTTTAAATTAAACTTATATTAGAATATCCATTTTGATTCTAAATCTCAACATTACTAACAACACCTGAAGGCTACCTTACCATTCAAAAAGTGAAGGACAATCTCAATACATTATCTATAAATCTACTAGGTAAGGTGATTTGGTATGAAGGTTGGCTTGAATATCTCAAAACTTTTTTTTATAAATCTTAACTAAAATCAATGAAAATAGTGACTTATGGTATAGTTATCTTCATGAAACAAAGTTTTGTACGTTATGTATAAAATGAAACACAATTTTAGTTAAGTATGCTTGAAGTGAAACTCACTATGCCAAGTGCATTTTTACATAACTGAAGAAACACTACCTATTTCTGACCTGAGAAATCCTACCAGTCTCCTCAAAATCACAGCTTCCTTCAGGAAAACAAAGAGACATGCCTATCTGTTTATAAAGCATTATTTCTACATGTAGAGAATGAAAATATATTCTGAAAGAAGGTTTTTATTCATCACAATCTACATCTTTTGAGCAAATTCAATCTCAGAGGTAAAAATTGCTTAAAATTCTTTTTTTTCCCCACCCAGTTTCTCTAGAGGCTTCCTTTTGAAGGTTAGGTGAATACCAAAATGTTATCCTTTGTTTTCCTTTTGATATCTGTGTGTACCATGAGATTCCACATATCCTACTTTGAAGCTGTGCTTTCTGTTGTTTCTATGCTGCTTGTATCCCCTTCTAGTCCAGCTTGCTTTTGACTCTTTTCAACTCACTTTTTCTTTTAGTTCTTTAGCTGTGTAATTCCTTAGAGTCTTAGGCTGAAAAGACATGACTTGACTGCTAGCATTCAAAAGTCACAAATGAAATGAGGTTAGAAACTTAAGATACTATGGTGCCAAGTGCACAAATTTTCCTAAATACTGCAGTTTAGGCAATCAATTATATAAACCTGAGAAGACATGGTAACATAGAGTTATGGAAAAAAGTGACTGGATATCAGAAAAGAGACTCAATATGAATTTAATGTCTTGAAGTCATATTATTGATTCTGTTCCTTAAGAACATGTTTGGAAGAAAATCCATTATTCCACAATAGCCTTTTAAAATCTATGTATGAAAAAAATAAATAAATAAAATAAAATCTATGTATGAGCCACATTATAACAATCCTTGGAACATAAATAAATTGAGACAATGTTTTGTTTAATTTAATGTGAAAAGTAAGAAAAAATTAGAGCTCATCTATACACTGGACTCCTAAATGGCTGAGCCAATTTATAGAGTGAAACTACTACAAAATGTTTTATCATTAAAATTAGGAGTATTGACGGAGTACATTAAGTGTCTAAAGTGTTAATTAACTTGAGTTAGCCCTTGTTTTCTGTCATCTTAATGGGTCATAAAATATATACATAATAAATGACTATATTTATATAATATAAAGTAAGTTCTTATAATATTATTAAACACTTAAAAATAGCAATACCAATTATGGTAGACTATCTAATAAAGTCTTCTTGTGGGAATATAACATTTGAATTCATGAAGGGATTGAAAAGAAATGAAGAAAAGCTTTGAACAAAATATAGTGATTGAAAGTACAAATATAATCCATAAAATTCTCAAATTGCTAAATGTACATCTATATTCTTGGGCACATCAAGAAATTAAAATAGATATCTTTTAAAAATGTTTGCTTTTAGCCATCTCTGTGTGAATCCTGCATTCTCAATTGGCAGGACCGAACATGAACCATATGCTGTAATCTTCCTGTTCACCTATTTGCCATCTGTAAACTCAGAGCAGTTTTTATATTTGAGTTTCCGCATGCCCTTCCTGAGAGGAGATGCTTATATTCAAGGTGGTAGATTCTGCTGAAGACTACATGGTGCGGATGGCCTCAAAAATTCATGAGATCTAGAAGTGGGTGTCCCTCGATTCAGATTCTGGTTCCATTACCCAGAAACTCTGTCACATGAGATAAATAGTTGACCTCAATAAATGCTATATTTCTTATCTATAAAATAAAAATTTGTATACAAATAAACACATAATCTGTATAAAGATACAGTGTGTGTGAATATATGCTGTACTTTATAGGCACATACTTTTCATCTCTACATTTTCCCTTTGTGCTTCTCATTGAAACAAAACAAAAGGAGTTCCAGCTACATCTGTTGACCACTTTACATCCAGTTGCAGTACTTGTTCATTTTCTAGTTGTATCTAAACATTATAAATCGAGATGTTCTTACCCACTGTTCATGACCTCCATTCTGAAATTTTGAATCCTGGTTCAGTTCAGTTCAGTTGCTCAGTCATGTCTGACTCCTTGTGACTTCGTGGACTGCAACAGGCCAGGCCTCCCTGTCCATCCCTGACTCCCAGAGTTTACTCAAACTCATCTCCATTGAGTCGGTGATGCCATCCAAATATCTCATCCCCTTCTTCTCCTGCCTTCAATCTTTCCCAGCATCAGGGTCTTTTCAGATGAGTCAGTTCTGGGCATCAGATGGCCAAAGTATTGGAGTTTCAACTTCAGCATCAGTCCTTCCAATGAATATTCAGGACTGATTTTCTTTAGGGTGGTTTGGTTGGATCTCCTTGCAGTCCAAAGGACTCTCAAGAGTCTTGTCCAACACCACAGTTCAAAAGCATCAATTCTCGGCGCTCAGCTTTCTTTATAGTCCAACTGTCACATCCATACATGCCTACTTGGAAAAACCATAACTTTGACTAGACAGACCTTTGTTTGCAAAGTAGTGTCTCTGCTTTTTAATAAGCTGTCTAGGTTGGTCGTAACTTTTCTTCTAAGGAGCAGGCGTCTTTAATTTCATGGCTGCAGTCACCATCTGCAGTGATTTTGGAGCCCCCCAAAATAAGCCTGTCACTGTTTCCACTATTTCCCCATCTATTTGCCATGAAGTGATGGGACCAGATTCATGATCTTAGTTAGTTTTCTGAATGTTGAGCTTTAAGCCAACATTTCACTCTTCTCTTTCACTTTCATCAAGAGGCTCTTTAGTTCTTCTTTGCTTTCTGCCATAAGGGTGGTATCATCTGCATATTTGAAGTTCTTGATATTTTTCAGGCAATCTTGATGAATCCTGGTAAATATAAGTTAAATGGTAAATGCTAATTCTAGCTCATTATATTACACATCACAAAACATTTTCAAAAATCCATCAGGAAGACTCTATAGCACAACTATTTTGGCTTTTAATGCTATAACTTACACTTTTTTTCTGCAGTAAAGATGTTTAAACCTGCCTGAATGCTTAGTGGATATTAGTGACATCCAGAGAGTAAAATGCTATAAAAATTTTATTAAAATTTTGCTGACAAATAGCAGCATGCTCCAAGGTAGTCTTTCTTTAGAAAATGTTCAGTTGTGCAAACTGTATCCCATCATTATTTAATCTACCCTTAAAAAACCTAAAATATTTTAAGTTTCTTACTCAAAGCTGCTATAGTATGAATCCAATTCAGTAGTGATGGAATAGGAGATCTGATTAACCCACCTACTGACAACCAATGTAATCTCTGGAAAATTACATACCAACAACTGCCTGTTAAAGAGTAACTTAAAGAGTGACACAGAAAGGCAGAGTTTGAAGGAAAGTGGTCACTGGAGAAATGAAGCTACTGATTTGGATTTGCCTTTATAAGTCTTTTTACCTGAGAGAAAATAGAGTCCTTGCTGTATAATATGAACACAGGAAAGTACTCCAAAATCTGCATATATACTATGCAGTCCTTGTCTGGTCATTGAAATATACCTACATGGAGGACACGTCAAATTTCCCAGGGGAAAAAAAAAAAAAAAGTAACATCTGGAAATCTAAAATAAAAAAGTAGAAGTTTCAGTTCTGGCTCACCAGAGGAGTAATAGAGGTTAGGATTTAACTGAATAGAATCTCTGCCATCTAGGCCAAACATCAACACTAGTGAAAGGAAGATAATAGATTTCAATTTCCTACAATTATGCTACCCACAAACAGAAAACCTTATACCTAATCTACAAGAAATAATGAAATAATGAGTAAAGAAATGGATAATTTGTGGATTAAAATGGAAACCGTAAGAACAAGAACTAAATGGTAATTCTATGAATAAAATCAATATCTGGAAAGAAAAATTTCACTCATCAGTTAACTAGATCAAAGAAGAAAATGTCAAGGTACTGAAACATCAAATAGTAAAATAATCTTATCAGAGGAAAAGAATGACAAAGGACTTAAAAAAAAAATTGAAGTGTTTCAGAGACCAAAGATGTGCAAACAGGTCTATTTTTATTGTGCATTCCAGAAGCAGAAAGAGAAAAGGGGCAGTTGAAATCATTTGAAGAAATAATTTTGCAAATTTCCTAGATTTAGTGAAACACATTTACTTACAAATGAAGAACACGAGTGAATCCTAAGACATTCTCAAATCCTAAATAAAAACTAAGTCACATATAGGTGACTAAAGTCAGAAATAGAGAATCAAGTGATGAAAACAACTAGAGAAAAAGAATAATTTGTATAAAGAAGAAGAGTGATCTATTAATATATTTATAAATACTTCGTTGTTGTTGTTCTGTCACTAGGTCATTTGTCACATCTGACTCTTTGTGACCCCAGGAACAACTACAGCATGCTAGGCTCTTCTGTCCTTCACTATCTCCTAGTGTTTTATATGTATATACTTACATCTTGTCAAAAAACAATGGAGACTAGAAAACAATAGACATTATATTTAATCCCTGGGGAAATAGTCAACATAGAATTCTGTATCTGGTAAAAATATCTTCAATAAAGATAGAAAACTGACCAAATTAAGATACTAATAGGCACAACCACAGACATAAGATGAAGATTTTTGAGAAGCCACTCAGAACCACTAGAAAAAAATAGAAAAAGATATAGAGGCCTGGTCAACACCATCTAATGCCAAACAGTATAATATATATTCTTCTTAAGTATACAGTGTGATCACCAAAGAGGACCAAATGCTGGATCATGTAATAAATTTCACTGAATTTCTAAAATATTCAAAGTTACAGAATATATTTTATGATAAAATTAAATTATGAATCATTAACAAAAAGATGCATGTAGAATCTTCTCCCAATTGTTATAAAAATTTTTAAAAATCACCTGTATCTTTTTTAATCACTTCTATCTTGATAAATGTTCATGTGAGTTGAAGGTGATGTGTATTCTCCTCTTGTTAGGTAGACTGTCAATTAGGTCAGTTTTCTTTATTGTGCTGTGGCGGTCTTGTATAACCTTACTGATTGTTAGTCTATTTAGTTCTACCAAAGAGATTTATCTGAGAAAGGGCCTTGAAATTCCTAGCTATGTTTCTCCTTTCAGTTCAGTCAGATTTTGCTTCATGTTTTCTAAAACTCTATTATGTGCATATTCATTTAGAATTTGCAGTGTCTTCTTTCTTTTTTTGATTCTCTTGAAATGATTGTTTTATCATTATACAATTATCCTCTTTGCACATGCTTGTATTCCATTTCCACAGTCCATGTTATCATTATCTCATATTGATATAGTCTCTTAGGTTTGATTGGTGTTTCTATGGCTTATCTTTTAAATTTTATTTTCACCTTTAGTCATTCAGGTTTATAAAGGGGTCATTTACACACAATTAAATTTGTTCCTTCTAGCTATGCATCCAGATGAGTTAGAACAAATGTCTAGAGACATGCAACCTGTACCAAAATCAAGGCAAAGTGTATTTTCATCAGTCCCTAAATGTCCTCATTCCATATTCCTTGGAAGGAAAGCTATGACAAACTTAGGCAGCATATTAAAAAGCAGAGATATCACATCACCAATAAAGGTCCATATAATCAAAGCTATGTTTTTTTCCAGTAGTCATGTATGGATGTGAGAGTTGGACCATAAAGAAGGCTGAGCACTGAAGGATTGATGCTTTTGAAATGTGGTTCTGGGGAAGACTCTTGAGAGTTCCTTGGACAGCAAGGAAGATCAAGCCAGTCAATCCGAAAGGAAATCAACCCCGAATATTCATTGGAAGGACTGATGTTGTATCTGAAGTTCTAAACCTTTGTCCACCTGATGTGAAGAGCTGACTCACTAGAAAATATCCTGATGCTGGGAAAGATTGAGGGCAGGCTTAGAAGCGGGTGACAAAGGATGAGACGGTTGGATGGCATCACCAACTCAGTGGACATGAGTTTGAGCAAGCTCCTGGAGATAGTGAAGGACAGCAAACCCTGGTGTGCTGCAGTCCATGGGGTTGCAAAGATTCAGACATGAGTGAGAGACTGAAAAACAGCAATAGCTTCCCACATACAATAAGTTTTAAGATATATGTATTCTCCAAATTTGTACTAGATTTTTCAAAAATGTTTTATTCATTCTAAGTCCTTTTGTACTTCCAGATGCAAACTGTTGATAAGAGAAATTTTAAAATATCTAAATAAATGGAGAAGGGCCAAATATATAGATAAATAAATAGTAAGAGGATTTTATGTGAAATTGAAAAGCTTAACAAGCATTTTGTTTCACATTCATATTGTGCTAGCTGTGAGTTCCACTGAATACTGAATAGTAGTGAGGAGAATGGAATCCTTGCCTTTTTTCTAATTTGGGGAGAATGAGTGTAGTGTTTCATCATTAAGAAAAATGGTAGCTACAGGTTTTCACAGATGCATTTTATCTGGCTAAGGGATTTCCCATTATTTTCTAGTTTAAAGTGGTTTTTTAAATGAATGCTATGTCAAATTTTGTCAAATCCTTTTCCCTTCTAGTATTTTGTGTTTGGAGGATAAATTGGGAGGTGGCACCTAGACCATTGCCTTTGAATTCAGCACCTCAGAAGTCACAATTATCTCTTATAGATATTTTTAAAATAAATATACAATTTTTTCACTCTAATTAATTATTATTTTCTGAATACATTTCTTTAACATTTATTAAATTGCATGTCTGATGGTGATAAATTCTATCAGCTTTTGTTTGTCTAAAAAAAAGACTAATTATCTATGCATAAAATTCTAGTTTAACAACCTTTTTTTTTTGGCCTTTAAAGATTTCCCCGCATTGTCTTCTAGCTTGCAAAATGTCTGGCTAAAAGCCTACTCTCCTTCTTATCTTTGTGACACTACATGTAATTTCATTGTGTTTGGTCTACTTTTAAGATTTTCCATTTGTTACTCCTTTAAGCAATTTTATCTTAATATGCCTTAGTGTTTTTTTTTCTTAATGTCCAATTATCAAATCACATACTTTTCAATAATGCATCTAATTTATATAGCTGTCTCTACAATAATGCCACAAGTTATTGAAAGTGATTTTGTAGGCAAAATTATACATAGTGAAATCTAATGAACTCAAACCATATGTCTACATTTCTTAGCTTTGAAACCTACTAGTTGTATAATTTTGAAAAATAATTTACCATCCCTAAGATAAAAGCCTCTTGATGAAGGTGAAAGAGGAGAGTGAAAAAGTTGGCTTAAAGCTCAACATTCAGAAAACAAAGATCATGGCATCTGGTCCCATCACTTCATGGCAAATAGATGGAGAAACAGTGTCAGACTTTATTTTTTGGGGCTCCAAAAGGACTGCAGATGGTGACTGCAGCCATGAAATTAAAACACTCTTACTCCTTGGAAAAAAAGTTATGACCAACCTAGATAGCACAATGAAAAGCAGAGACATTACTTTGCCAACAAAGGTCTGTCTACTCAAGGCTATGGTTTTTCCTGTGGTCATGTATGGATGTGAGAGTTGAACTGTGAAGAAAGCTGAGCGCCAAAGAATTGATGCTTTTGAACTGTGGTGTTGGAGAAGACTCTTGAGAGTCCCTTGGACTACAAGGAGATACAACCAGTCCATTCTGAAGGAAATCAGTCCTGGGTATTCTTTGGAAGGACTGATGCTAAAGCTGAAACTCCAGTACTTTGGCCACCTCATGTGAAGAGTTGACTCATTGGAGAAGACTCTGATGCTGGGAGGAATTGGGGGCAGGAGGAGAAGAGGACAACGGAGGATGAGATGGCTGGATGGCATCACTGACTCGATGGACATGAGTCTGAGTGAAGTCCGGGAGTTGGTGATGGACAGGAAGGCCTGGCGTGCTGTGCTTCATGGGGTCGCAAAGAGTCAGACACGACTGAGTGAATGAACTGAACTGAAGATAAATCAGAAAATCCTCTGCAGCCTCCAGGATTGTAAAAAAAAGTTTTTGTTATCTATATAAACCACTCAGGTTGTAGCATTTTGTTACAGTAGACCAAGCAGTGTAAAACACTGTATGATTTCAAACTATTAATATATGACACTCTGGAAAAGGCAAAACTATGGAAATAGTAAAAAGTTCATTGGTTGCCTGATGCTAGTAGGAAGAGAGGGATGTATAGGCAGAAGACAGGTTTTTTAGAGTAGTGAAACTATTCTGTGTGATACTATCATGTTGGATACATGTCATTATACACTTGTCTGTGCTCACAGAATATGCAGCATCATTCAGTTCAGTTCAGTCACTCAGTTGTGTCCGACTCTTTATAACCCCATGAATCGCAGCACGCCAGGCCTCCCTGTCCATCGAGTCGGTGATGCCATCCAGGCTTCTCATCCTCTGTCATCCCCTTCTCCTCCTGCCCCCAACCCCTCCCAGCATCAGAGTCTTTTCCAATGAGTCAACTCTTCACATGAGGTGGCCAAAGTACTGGAGTTTCAGCTTTAGCATCAGTCCTTCCAAAGAATACCCAGGACCGATCTCCTTTAGAATGGACTGGTTGAATCTCCTTGTAGTCCAAGGGACTCTCAAGAGTCTTCTCCAACACCACAGTTCAAAAGCATCAATTCTTTGGCGCTCAGCTTTCTTCACAGTCCAACTCTCACATCCATACATGACCACTGGAAAAACCATAGCTTTGACTAGACAGACCTTTGTTGGCAAAGTAATGTCTCTGCGTTTCATTATGCTATCTAGGTTGGTCATAACTTTTCTTCCAAGGAGTAAGCGTTTTTTAATTTCATGGCTACAACATCATTAGTGAATTATAATTAACCTGTGGAATTTGTGTGCTTATGATGTGTCAATGTAGGTTCATCAACAGTAGCAAATGTTCCACAGTGGTGGGAAATGTTAATAATGGGGATGGCTGTGCATCTGAAGGGATTGGAAGTATATTGGAAATCTCTGTACCTTTTGCTCAGTTTTGTTGTGAACCTAAAAGTGCTCTAAAAAATAAAATGTAATACATAATCAGTAAGTTCTATGAAGAGAACATGGATGAGTTTATGAATAGATATAGATACTATATTAGATAATGAAATAGAACCTCTCTGGTGAGGTGACATTTGAGCAGAGATCAATTTTATTATGAGAATGAACAGGTGAATATTTCAAAGAAGATTGATCTAGGCAGACTGGAGAGAATTTGCAAAGGGCCTGAATTTAGAACATACTATTATTTTAATGGACCCCTCCCCTGCTCAGTAAATATTGATTGTATGACCTATGGGTTATTATATCTATGCATCTACAGGCTGGTAAATTAACTCATAACTCCTAAAACTTTCAGATAAAATTATGCCAAAGGATTGTTATATGAAGAGTTAGATTGTAATTTAAAAAAAATTTCTAGATATTCTCAGTAAAATGAGTTTCTGGGCTCAAATGTTAAAGCAAATTGTATGAAATCATTTTTACAAAACATTTTCCTACTTTCTAAAATAAATTGAAAAATTGCTTTGAAATCATTCTTGCTAATTTTATAAACATTTTTACAAGAATTTTGTTACTTTTCTGTCAATTCTCCCATGAATTAGGAAGAAAATAATGTTTATTTTACAACAAATGGCCATATTATTTTCAATGTTATAGACCTATATGAATTACCTATACCACAACTTGCTAACTTAATAACATGCTCTCAGTTCTCACCATGAATCAAGTATTTTATATTATTTTTCCTTTTCTTTCCACCATACTACTGTAAAATCAGGGGTATCCCAATTTTGTTGTTGATAAAACTGAGAATAATAAGACTTATTAAAAACTAGTTGGCATAGTTATATTTGTATAAACGATTTCAGTCCTCTGCTACTGTGACTGTGTCATAATAATTCTATCTAGTGCTGCTGATGCTGGTAAGTCACTTCAGTTGTGTTCGACTCTGTGCGATCCCAGAGACAGCAGCCTACAAGGCTCCCCGGTCCCTGGGATTCTCCAGGCAAGAACACTGGAGTGGGTTGCCATTGCCTTCTCCAATACATGAAAGTGAAAAGTGAAAGTTAAGTCACTCAGTCATGTCCAACTCTTAGGGACCCCATGGACTGCAGCCCACTAGGCTCCTCCATCAATGGGATTTGCCAGGCAAGAGTACTGGAGTGGGTTGCCATTGCCTTCTCCGGTAATTCTGTCTATGTTGTTTCAATATATTGATTGAAAATGAAATATATTTATTCATTATACTGAATGAAAACTTCAGCTCAGTTCAGTAACTCAGTCATGTCCAACTCTTTGTGCCCATGGACTGCAACATGCCAGACTTCCTTGTCTTATCACCAACTCCCGGAGTTTACTAAAACTCATCTCCATTGAGTCGGTGATGCCATCCAACCATCTCATACTCTGTCGACTCCTTCTGCTCCCACCTTCAATCTTTCTGAACCTCAGGGTCTTTTAAAATGAGTCAGCTCTTGACATCAGGTGGCCAAAGTATTGGAGTTTCAGCTTCAGCATCAGTGCTTCCAATGAATATTCAGGACTGATATCCCTTAGGATAGACTGCTTGGATCTCCTTGCAGTCCAAGGGACTATCAAGAGGCTTCTCCAGCACCACAGTTCAGAAGCATCAATTGTTCGGCAGTCAGCTTTCTTTATAGTCCAACTCTCACATCCATGCATGACTATTGGAAAAACCATAGCTTTGAGTAAATGGACCTTTATTGGCAAAGTAACGTCTCTGCTTTTTAATATGTTGTCTAGGTTGGTCATAACTTTTCTTCTAAGAAACAAGCGTCTTTTATTTCATGGTTGCAGTCACCATTTGCAGTGATTTTCAGTTCAGTTCAGTTTATTTCAGCCACTCAGTCATGTCTGACTCTTTGTGACCCAATAAACTACAGCACACCTGGCCTCCCTGTCCGTCACCAACTCTTGGAGTCCAACCAAACCCATGTTCATCGATTCGGTGATGCCATCCAACCACCTCATCCTCTGTTGTCCCCTTCTCCTCCTGCCCTCAATCTTTCCCAGCATCAGGGTCTTTTCAAAGGAGTCAGCTCCTCTCATCAGGTGGTCAAAGTATTGGAGTTTCGGCTTTAGCATCAGTCCTTCCAATGAACACCCAGGACTGATCTCCTTTAGAATGGACTGGTTGGATCTCCTTGCAGTCCAAGAGACTCTCAAGAGTCTTCTCCAACACCTCAGTTCAAAAGCATCAATTCTTCGATGCTCAGCTTTCTTTATAGTCCAACTCTCACATCCATACATGACCACTGGAAAAACCACAGCCTTGACTAGATGGACCTTTGTTGACAACGTAATGTCTCTGCTTTTGAATATGCTCTTTAGGTTGGTCATAACTTTCCTTCCTAGGAGTTAAGCATCTTTTTTCATGGCTGAAATCACCATCTGTAGTGATTTTGGAGCCCAGAAAAATAAAGTCTGACACTGTTTCCACTGCTTCCACATCTATTTCCCAAGAAGTGATGGGACCAGATGCCATGTTCTTAGTTTTCTGAATGTTGAGCTTTAAGCCAACTTTTTCACTGTCTTCTTTCAGTTTCATCAAGAGGCTCTTTACTTCTTCTTCACTTCTGCCATAAGGGTAGTATCATCTGCATATCTGAGGTTATTGGTATTTCTCCCAGCAATCTTGATTCCAGTTTCTGCTTCATCCAGCCCAGCATTTCTCATAAAGTACTCTGCATCATGGGGTCACAAAGAGTTGGACATGACTGAGCGACTGATCTGATCTGATCTGATATAATTTAAACAAGCAGGGTGACAATACGAAGCCTTGGCTTACTCCTTTCCCAATTTGGAACCAGTCTGTTGTTCCATGTCCAGTTCTAACTGTTGTTTCTTGACCTGCATACATATTTCTCAAGAGGCAGGTAGGTGGTCTGGTATTCCCATCTCTTTCAGAATTTTCCACAGTTTATCGTGATCCACACAAAGGCTTTGGCATAGTCAATAAAGCAGAAGTAGATGTTTTTCTGAAACTCTCTTGCTTTTACTATGAGCCATCAGATGTTGGCAATTTGATCTCTGGTTCTTCTGCGTTTTCTAAATCCAGCTTGCACATCTGGAAGTTCACGGTTCATGTACTGCTGGAGCCTGGCTTGGAGAATTTTGAGCATTATTTTATTAGCGTGTGAAAGTTGCTTAGTTGTGTCCAACTCTTTGTGACCCCATGGACTGTATATTCCCTGGAATTCTCCAGGCCAGAACACTGGAGTGGGTAGCCTTTCCTTTCTCCAGAGGATCTTCCCAACCCAGTGATTGAACTGGGGTCTCCTGCTTTGCAGGCAGATTCTTTACCAGCTGAGCCACAAGGGAAGCCCTATTAGCGTGTGAGATATGTGCAATTGTGCTATAATTGCAGCATTCTTTGGCATTGCCTGTCTTTGGAATTGGTATGAAAACTGACCTCTTCCAGTAAACTTAAGTATACATAATTATTGCAATTTGTGATAGCATAAGTATAATTTGTGTAACAATTGACAGTTTAAAATACATTAGTGTTATCTCACATTACACCTTAGTTTAAAAGTAAACTATGTATGACAGGCATGAAAATGCTAATTTCACAAACTAATGCTCAGAAATGAAATTTAGAAAAGCCCCACAGTAATTCAATGGTACTTAGTAATTTGAAAATAAGTTTTCTCTCTCTAGGCTTGCAAGTCCTATGGCCATGTATAGATCATGTAAGATATGTAAATGGTATCAGTTTAGTTAAAATATAATTTCCCTTTTATAATAGCAGATTTTTTTTAACAATTTATAAGTCATACCCTTTGATAACAATTTTGGATTTTAATTTGGAAATCTAAAATGATTAGAAAGTTCCTAATGTGTCTAAAGGAATAAACTTTCCTAAATATCCCAATTTATTTTCAATGGAGGAGACTTTATGTGGCAGTCATTATTTGCTGAAGCTGATGTGTAACCCAGCTGGATCTATATTCTATTATCACTAGACTTATTTTTTAACTGTATAAAATGATTTTAACTGTATTAAATATAATTTATTGCCTTATTGAAAATTAAATATTTTAATATTATAAGTGAATAAATACATTTGAAATATGTTACTAAACTCAGTTTGAGTAAGAAAGCATTGTTTTTTATATTTTTATATCACCAGTTATTGAAATACTCTTCAAAGACAGCATTTCTAAAGTGTAAGTCACAGAGAGAAAACAAAGTACTCCTAAAAAAATCAATTATTAACAAAAGAAAACTTGGCTAAGTTATAATTTACAATGAATTTTCAAGTTTTGGAGGGTTATTGAGTTCCCATCACACTGGAATATTTGCTTGTAGACATATTTCAAATTTCTCCAATGTTTGTGAAAATGTTTTTCATGAACAGAATCAAAGAGGTAAAATCTATTTGCATAACAGTGCAAAATGAGTAAAACATTGCATTAAAGCATAGTTTTATTTATTAAATTTATTTATTTACTTTTTACTAATTCACTTTATTTATTTATTTACTAGTATTAGCTGTGGAACTCTTAGAAATTCCAGGGAAACAAAAATAAATGGGGGGGGCAGTCCTAAGATGGTGGAGGAATAGGATGGGGAGACCACTTTCTCCCCTACAAATTCATTGAAAGAACATTTGAACGCTGAGCAAATTCCACAAAACAACTTCTGAATGCTGGCAGATGATATCAGGCACCCAGAAAGGCAGCCCAGTGTCTTTGAAAGGAGATGGAGAAGTCTTGAGGCTATTGTAAGAATAAGACTGAAAACCAGAGGCAGCAGGCTTAAGTCCACATCCTGAGAACACCAGAGAACTCCTCACTCCAGGGAACATAAATCAATAGGAGCTCATCAAACACCTCCATACCTACACTGAAACCAAGCACCACCCAAGGGCCAACAAGTTCCAGAGAAAGACATACCATGCAAATTCTTCAGCAACATAGGAACATAGCCCTGAGCTTCAGTATACAGGCTGCCCAAAGTCACAACCAACCCATTGACATCTCAAAACTGGACAGTGCACACCAGAGAGAAGAAATACTGCTCCACCCACCAGAACACTAACACAAGCTTACCGAACCAGGAAACCTTGACAAGCCACACGTCCAACCCCACCCACAGCGAGGAACCTCCACAATAAAGAGGAACCACAAACTGCCAGAATACAGAAAGGACACCCCAAACTCAGCAATATAAACAAGATGAAAAGGCAGAAAAATACCCAGCAGGGAAAGGAACAGGATAAATGCCCACCAAACTAAACAAAAGAGGAAGAGATAGGGAATCTACCTGGTAAAGAATTCCGAATAATGATAGTAAAAATGATCTAAAATCTTGAAAACAAAATGGAGTTACAGATAAATAGCCTGGAGACAAGGATCAAGAAGATGCAAGAAATGTTTAACAAGAACCTAGAAGAAATAACAAAGAGTCAATATATAATGAATAATTCAATAAATGAGTCAAAAATCACTCTGGAGGGAACCAACAGTAGAATAACAGAGACAGAAGATAGGATAAGTGAGGTAGAAGATAGAATGGTAGAAATAAATGAAACAGAGAGGAAAAAAGAAAAAAGAATTAAAAGAAATGAGGACATCCTCAGAGACCTCTGAGACAATGTTAAATGCCCCAACATTCGAATCATAAGAGTCCCAGAAAAAGAAGACAAAAAGAAAGACCATGAGAAAATACTTGAGGAGATAATAGTTGAAAACTCTCCTAAAATGGGGAAGTGATTATTATCACCTAAGTCCAAGAAACCCAGAGAGTCCCAAACAGGATAAACCCAAGGCAAAACACCCCAAGACACATATTAATCAAATTAACAAAGATCAAACACAAAGAACAAATATTAAAAGCAGCAGGGGAAAAACAACAAATAACACACAAGGGGATTCCCATAAGGATAACAGCTGATCTTTCAATAGAAACTCTTCAGGCCAGGAGGGAATGGAAAAACATACTTAGAGTGATGAAAGAAAATAACCTGCAGCTCAGATTACTGTACCCAGCAAAGATCTCATTCAAATATGAAGGAGAAATCAAAAGCTTTACAGATAAGCAAAAGCTGAGAGAATTAAGCACCACCAAACCAGCTCTCCAACAAATGCTAAAGGATCTTCTCTAAACAGGAAACACAGAAAGGGTGTATAAACTTGAACCCAAAACAGTAAAGTAAATGGCAATGGGATCATACTTATCAATAATTACCTTAAATGTAAATGGGTTGTATGCCCCAACCAAAAGACGAAGACTGGCTGAATGGATACAAAAACAAGACCCCTATATATGTTGTCTACAAAAGACCCACCTCAAAACAAGGGACACATACAGACTAAAAGTAAAGAACTGGAAAAAGATATTCCACACAAATAGAGACCAAAAGAAAGCAGGAGTAGCAATACTCATATCAGATAAAATAGACTTTAAAACAAAGGCTGTGAAAAGAGACAAAGAAGGACACTACATAATGATCAAAGGATCAATCCAAGAAGAAGATATAACAATTATAAATATATATGCACCCAACATAGGAGCACCACAATATGTAAGACAAATGCTATCAAGTATGAAAGGGGAAATTAATAATAACACAATAACAGTGGGAGACTTTAATACCCCACTCACACCTATGGATAGATCAACTAAACAGAAAATTAACAAGGAAACACAAACTTTAAATGATACAACAGAGCAGTTAGACCTAATTGATATCTGTAGGACATTTCACCCAAAAACAATGAATTTCAACTTTTTCTCAAGCACACATGGAACCTTCTCCAGGATAGATCACATCCTGGGCCATAAAGCTAGCCTTGGTAAATTCAAAAAAAAAAAAAGAAATC
>NW_011495057.1:8935967-8939772 GCF_000754665.1 Bison bison bison | reverse complement strand
AAAAGCAAAGTCTTTACACCTAAAGCAACTAGAAAAGGAAGACATGAAGAACCCCAGGGTTAGTAGAAGGAAAGAAATCTTAAAAATTAGGGCAGAAATAAATACAAAAGAAACAAATGAGATCATAGGAAGAATCAACAAAGCCAAAATCTGGTTCTTTGAGAAGTTAAATAAAATTGACAAACCATTAGCCAGACTCATCAAGAAACAAAGGGAGAAAAATCAAATCAATAAAATTAGAAATGAAAATGGAGAGATCACAACAACAACACAGAAATACAAAGAATCATAAGAGACTACTATCAGCAACTATATGCCAATAAAATGGACAATTTGGAAGAAATGGACAAATTCTTAGAAAAGTAAAACTTTCCAAAACTGGACCAGGAAGAAATGGAAAATCTTAACAGACCCATCATTAGCATGGAAATTGAAACTGTAATCAGAAATCTTCCAGCAAACAAAAGCCCAGGACCAGATGGTTTCACAGCTGAATTCTACCAAAAATTTAGACAAAAGCTAACACCTATCCTACTCAAACTCTTGCAGAAAATTGCAGAGGAAGGTAAACTTCCAAACTCATTCTATGAGGCCACCATCACCCTAAAACCAAAACCTGACAAAGATGCCACAAAAAAAGAAAACTACAGGCCAATATCACTGATGAACATAGATGCAAAAATCCTTAACAAAATTCTAGCAAACAGAATCCAATAACACATTAAACATATCATACACCATGACCAAGTGGGCCTTATCCCAGGAATGCAAGGATTCTTCAATATCCGCAAATCAATCAACATAATACGCCACATTAACAACTTGAAAAATAAGAAACAATATGATTATCTCAATAGATGCAGAGAAAGCCTTTGACAAAATTCAACATCCATTTAGGATAAAAACCCTCCAGAAAGCAGGAATAAAAGGAACATACCTCAACATAATAAAAGCTATATATGACAAACCCACAGTAAACATTATCCTCAATGGTGAAAAATTGAAAGCATTTCCCCTAAAGTCAGGAACACGACAAGGGTGCCCACTCTCACCACTACTATTCAAGATAGTTTTGGAATTTTTGGCCACAGCAATCAGCAGAAAAAGAAATAAAAAGGAATCCAGATTGGAAAAGAAGAAGTAAAACTCACTGTTTGCAGATAACATGATCTTCTACATAGAAAACCCTAAAGACTCCACCAAAAAATTACGAGAGCTAATCAATTAATATAGTAAAGTTGCAAGATATAAAATCAACACACAGAAACCCCTTGCATTCCTATACACTAACAATGAGAAAACAGAAAGAGAAATTAAGGAAACAATTCCATTCACCATTGCAACGAAAAGAATAAAATACTTAGGAATATATCTACCTAAAGAAACAAAAGACCTATGTACAGAAAACTGTAAAACACTGGTGAAAGAAATCAAAGAGGATACAAATGAAGAAATATACTGTGTTCGTGGATCGGAAGAATCAGTATAGTGTAAATGAGTATACTAACCAAAGCAATCTATAGATTCAATGTAATCCCTATGAAGCTACCAATGGTATTTTTCACATAACTAGATCAAATAATTTCACAATTTGTATGGAAATACAAAAAACCTCGAATAGCCAAAGCAATCTTGAGAAAGAAGAATGGAACTGGAGGAATCAACCTGCCTGACTTCAGGCTCTACTACAAAGCCACAGTCATCAAGACAGTATGGTACTGACACAAAGACAGAAATATAGATAAACGGAACAAAATAGAAAGCCTAGATGTAAATCCACGCACCTATGGACACCTTATCTTTGACAAAGGAGGCAAGAATATACAATGGATTAAAGACAATCTCTTTAACGAGTGGTGCTGGGAAAACTGGTCAACGACTTGCAAAAAAAAATGAAACTAGAACACTTTCTAACACCATACACAAAAATAAACTCAAAATTGATTAAAGATCTCAACTTAAGACCAGAAACTAAAACTCCTAGAGGAAAACATGGGCAAAACACTCTCTGACATAAATCACAGCAGAATCCTCTATGACCCACCTCCCAGAATATTGGAAATAAAAGCAAAAATAAACAAGTGGGACCTAATTAAACTTAAAAGCTTCTGCACAACAGAGGAAACTATAAGCAAGGTGAAAAGACAGCCTTCAGAATGGGAGAAAATAATAGCAAAGCAACTGACAAATTAACCTCAAAAATATACAAGCAACTGCTGCAGCTCAATTCCAAAAAAATAAATGGCCCAATCAAAAAAATGGGCCAAAGAAATAAACAGACATTTCTCCAAAGAAGACATACAGATGGCTAACAAACACATGAAAAGATGCTCAACATCATTCATTATCAGAGAAATGCAAATCAAAACCACAATGAGGTACCATTTCATGCCAGTCAGAATGGCTGCTATCCAAAAGTCTACAAGCAATAAATGCTGGAGAGGGTGTGGAGAAAAGGGAACCCTCTTACACTGTTGGTGGGAATGCAAACTAGTATAGCCACTATGGACAACAGTGTGGAGATTCCTTAAAAAACTGGAAATAGAACTGGCATATGACCCAGCAATCCCACTGCTGGGCATACACACTGAGGAAACGAGAATTGAAAGAGACATGTGTACCCCGATGTTCATTGCAGCACTGTTTACAATAGCCAGGACATGGAAGCAACCTAGATGTCCATCATCAGACAAATAGATAAGAAAGCTGTGGTACATACACACAATGGAATATTACTCAGCCATTAAAAATAATACATTTGAATCAGTTCTAATGAGGTGGATGAAACTGGAGCCTATTATACAGAGTGAAGTAAGCCAGAAAGAAAAACACCAATACAGTATACTAATGCATATATATACAATTTAGAAAGATGGTAACAATAACCCTGCATGCAAGATAGCAAAAGAGACACAGATGTATAGAACAGTCTTTTGGACTCTGTGGGAGAGGGCGGAGGTGGGGTGATTTGGGAGCATGGCATTGAAACATGTATATTATCATATGTGAAATAGATTGAGAGTCCAGGTTCAATGCATGATACAGGGTGCTTGGGGCTGGTGCACTGGGATGACCCAGAGGGATAGAATGGGATTGGGAGGTGGGAGTGGGGTTCAGGATGGGGAACACATGTACACCCATGGTGGATTCATGTCAATATATGGAAAAACCAATACAATATTGTAAACTAATTAACCTCAAATAAATAAATAAATAGAAAAAAACACAAATGAC
Source organism: Bison bison bison (assembly GCF_000754665.1). Taxonomy (NCBI): domain Eukaryota; kingdom Metazoa; phylum Chordata; class Mammalia; order Artiodactyla; family Bovidae; genus Bison; species Bison bison. The sequence goes on along the minus strand of NW_011495057.1, from coordinate 8,936,538 downwards.
ACATTCTTTGCCATCTAGGAATTCTACATTTCATTTTTTGGACAGTTTCTCAAATTTAGCACAAAAGATGTATTTTAAACTTGTGATAATCTTTTTATTTAATTTTATATATTTGCCTTTACAGAAGGGTCTGTAAATTTGTGTACATTGCAGAATTTTTTTATTAATTTCAAGGGCTGAATTAAACAATTAAAATTGCCTAATTTTATGTAGCAAGTTTATAGTTGAATAATTTTGAAGATCCAGTAATGTTCATTTATGTAGGACAGTGTTGAGGCAGGGAGCCAGCTGGCAGTTGATGGAGGTATATATATATATATATATATATTAGGGTTAGGGTTATATATATAATATACATATATATATACATACATATATATATGTATATACAGCTGGCAGTTGTATATACATATATATGTATGTATATGTATATTATATATATATACATAACCCTAACCCTAATATATATATATATATATGAAGACTTTGCTTTTTTAACTACCTTCTCTACACAATTATTTTCTGAACATTGAGTCAGTTATTCAGTCCCCACTTCCTTTTCTCTCATGTT
>NW_011495057.1:8912781-8935867 GCF_000754665.1 Bison bison bison | reverse complement strand
TATTTTCTCTCATGTTTTCTCATCAGAGTATTAGCACCTGTTATGTCAAAATATATTTTAGAGACAGTGAAGAGGAACTATTTTAAAGAATGTGGTTAAGATGCAACCCTTCTTAACCCCTTTACCTGTTCTGTTGTGTGTCTAAGGTCAGAAGTAAAGGAGGCTATATATAGAGGCTTAGACTGTATCACTTCGATGCCTAGATGTCCTAGACTATATGGACCCACCTTGAATTTTTACATAATTCTTTAGGGAACCATGTTGGGATTTGGAACAATACATGAAGGAAAGAAAAATGTAGACATTTACTTGGACTTAATATCCTTCTAAGGACACAAAAAAAGACCCAAAAGCTCACTTCTATAAAGACTAATGTGAGAAAGTATTTCATAGAGACTCACTATATCGCCATCACTGTGCTTAAGGATTTTATGGTTATTCATTTAATTCTTTAAACAATTATTGATGGGATTATTTTAATCACATTTTAAATATGAAGAACAACTGATTTTAGGTAATTTTCCAAAGATTTCAAAGCTAGCATATAACATATTTGTAACACATTTTATTCTCATTTTGTGGTCACTGTTTTTTTCCACAAATCATCACTGGCAAACTTGTTTAACTGGATAACAGATATGTGAAGAATGTGTGTCAAAGGATTTACACTTTTCCATGACCTTGTAACAGAGGCTTTATTAAATTTATTTAGAATTTTTCAGGAAATTAGAATCAATATCAGCTATTTATTATTTGAATCTTTATGGATCAACAAAAAGAAATGAAGAGAAATGTCCAGATCATGTCTTTTTATCCCCGTTTTCAGAGGCCTCATGGAATCTTGAAGTAGGAAAAATATATATACTAAATGTGACTCAAAAAACAGTGTCCTTTCAAGAGTCATGATTTGTATAAGATACTAAAATTTGAATTTAAATTAGGGCTAGTTTAATATTTGAATTGTTTGTTCAGTGTTCACTAGAGAAATAATCATTGTGCAAGTTTTAAAATACAGAGAAAATTATTCTATCTCAATTAGAGAGAATTACCTCTAATTATTTTACCCTCATGAAGTATCCAAATATTACTGACCAAGAAAAAATGAGCTAAAGGTTACAGTATTTTTGTATTACACATGTGATGGTTATAGTAGGAAGGAAAGAATCATTAGTATGAAACTAAAAAGATTCCAGAGGTTTATGTTTTCAAATAAATTGACCTTGAGTTTTTAAAAAAGATATTACTGGATGAAGAAAAAGAGATATATTATAAATAATATTTATTGAAAAGTGATAAGCTGATGTGTAGCTTCTGAAAGGACTGTTATATCTATATGTTCAATGAGATCATTTTAATTTATATGATTAACCATAGCAATACAAAACTGTGAAAGTTCAAACTATAAAAGTACCAGTCAAATTATTCATGTGTGTATAAAATTTTTACCTGAAAAATTAGAAAGTGCACATAAAAAGCCCAAAAGTACACAAACACCAGAAACACACATTTACACATTTATTTAATATAAATGCAAGGAACTAGAAAATATCTAGTTTAATGCAAAAGCAAAAACCTAGAAAATATCCATGGTGGCAATCATAAAATATTTTCCTAATAGCCAGAGAGTGCTAAACCTGTTTCCAGACATTTTGTCAGTAAGATTTGTCTCTAATGTCAATAAACAGCTTCCCTGGTGGCTCAGATAGTAAGGAATCTGCATGCAATGCAGGAGACCCAGGTTCAATACCTGGGTTGAGAAGATCCCCTGGGTAAGGGAATGGCAACCCACTCCACTATTCTTGCCTGGAGAATTCCATGGACAAAGGAGCCTGGCGGAGTCCATGGGGTCGCAAAGAGTGAGAGATGACTGAGCAACTACACTTTCACTTTCAATAAACACTAATCTGATGTGCTAGTGAGACAAGTCTGTTAATCCTAAGGAACAAAGTGTACATAAAAGCAACAAAGAGTTTTAACTATAGAAGGACCTAATTAGTTCTTAGAAGTTTGGGGAAGACACTATCATTCACAAATGTCTATTTAAAGAACTTGGAGAAATGAAACAACAATAAACAAACAACAACAACAACAAAAAAACAAAGGCCAGAGGCAGCATTTGTTCCCAAGTCTGGATTTCTTATGTACTTAGTCTCATTGAGTTTTTGATCCCCTTATTAGGCACCAGGGCCCACGTTGCAGCTGGGGATACTCAAGCTCAGGCCGGTGAAGGTTCTTCTAAGTGGCAGAGGTGGGACTTAGCTCTGATTTCTGGTTAGGCATGCCAACTATTTCACAAAGTTGTTCTTGTTTTCTAGCATTGAATCTCTGTGTTAATACCATCATTGTTATACATTCCATTTGTTTTTCCACAAATGTAAATTTTCATCTAGAATATTTGTTTCCAGGAGAATTAGTTAGAATTGAAAATGAATGCTAATTTTCAGCTAATGACATTTCAAATAAACAACTGAATGTAGGGGGAAGACTTAAGAAAACATAGTCTTATTTTAGTCTGAGTTCATTTTCATCAAGGAATTTTCTCCTATAGGTGATCAAAACTTGTCTTTTTTGTATAAATTCTCCATATGTCCAATTATGATTTTAGAGTTTACATAGTTAACAATAAGAAAGCTGAATATTTGTCCTATTTTTCATCTTGGATTCTCTAGAATTTATTACTTTTTCTTTTTCTATTACTTTCCTTTCAGAGTTATATTTTATTATCTAAATTATCAGAAAGTTAGTAAAAATATTAGATGTACTTTAAAATTAGAAAATAATACAAGCTCTTACCTGAAATTATAAAGGTTTTTAAAATTAATTTTTTATGAGATATATAGCTAAGATGCCATTTATTTTCAAAGAACACCTTGGGATGTTTCTTGATTCTTAGAGGCACTGAGAACATACTAAAATATCACTTGTATGGGAGAAATTTCAGTGACTTTCAGTTACATAAATCGAAAAGTTTAGTATACAATGACTAATAATATTTACTCCAGTGTGACCTAGGTTTGACAGTTCCATGAGAAGCATTAGTGCTTCATTTATTGATCAAAAGAAATACCTTAGTATTATATAAGAAATTAGACTGCTTCTTTGTAACTAATTATAAAAGAGAGATCAAATTTTCTAGAATTTTGAGAGCATTACTCTGACACTAAGTCACATGTATGTTTTACCAGCTACTGATGGATCAAAATTTGTAAAGTATTTTTATTATTAAATTATATTAAATATACATGTATTGTTCTTAAACTTAAAAGAAAAACACATCCAATACTATCCAGAAAACTGGAACATTAGGAACAGCATTAAGACCAATATAACCAAGAGTTATTTTATGGAGAGGTTGTGGTAGGTGCATTTAATCTCTACCTGAAATTCAAAGACATAATATTTTTTAAATTCTTACTACCTGTATCTCTTTTCCCAAAACATTTTATTTTCAAATTTCTCTTCTTATTGATATTTTATTATTTTAATCTGGTTAGCATTTATTATTGCTATATCTTATTTTTAACAGCTTTAATGAAGTATCAATCAGTTCAGTCAGTTCAGTCACTTAGTCGTGTCCAACTCTTTGAGACCCCATGAATTGCAGCACTCCAGGCCTCCCTGTCCATCACCATCTCCCGGAGTTCACTCAAACTCACATCCATGGAGTCGGTGATGCCATCCAGCCATCTCATCCTCTGTCGTCCCCTTCTCCTCCTGCCCCCAATCCCTCCCAGCATCAGAGTCTTTTCCAATGAGTCCACTCTTCACGTGAGGTGGCCAAAGTACTGGAGTTTCAGCTTTAGCATCAGTCCTTCCAAAGAATACCCAGGACCATTTTCCTTTAGAATGGACTGGTTGGATCTCCTTACAGTCCAAGAGACTCTCAAGAGTCTTCTCCAACATCACAGTTCAAAAGCATCAATTCTTTGGCGCTCAGCTTTCTTCACAGTCCAACTCTCACATCCATACATGACCACTGGAAAAACCATAGCCTTGATAATAACATACAAAAACAGCATATAGTTACTATTTAATTTGATGGGATTAAACATATGCATACACCAGTGAAACTGTCACCGCAAGCAAGGTAGTAAACATATCCATCATCTTTAAAAGTTTCCTCCTGCCCTCCACATTTTTTATGCTAAGAACATTTAACTTGAGCTACTCTCAGCAAATTTTTCTGTTTACAATGCAGTATTGTCTACTCTGGGGCTTCCCTGGTGACTCAATGATAAAGAATCCACCTGCCAATGCAGGAGACACAAGTTTGATATCTGGGTTAAGATGATGCCCTGGAGAAGGAAATGGCAACCTTCTCCAGTATTCTTGCCTGGGAAATCCCATGGACAGAGATGCCTGGCAGGCTACAGTTCATGAGGTCTGAGGTCGCAAAAAGAGTTAGACATGACTTAGCAACTAAACATCAACAATTGTTTATTGTAGGCACTGTGTTGCAGAGCAGCTCTCTAGAACTTATTCCTCTTGTATAATGAAACTTTATACATGTTGAACAACTCCCCGTTTCCTCCTCCCACTAGCCACTGGTAACCATCATTCTACCTTCTGCTTCTATGACTTCTATCTGGAATTAGGATTAAGAAGTGATACCTGCACTCTCATGTTTACTGAAGCACTATTCAAAATAGCCACAGACTACATCAATGAGAAACATTTCCTTTCCCAGTAAACTCTTGTACACCTTCTAAAGTGAAAGTGAAAGTGGCTCAGTCGTGTCCTACTCTGAGACACCATGGACACTATAGTTCATAGGATTCTCCAGGCCAGAATACTGGAGTGGGTAGTCTTTCCCTTCTCCAAGGGATCTTCCCAACCCAGGGATCGAACCCAGGTCTCCCGCATTGCAGGTGTATTCTTTACCAACTGAGCCACCAGGGAAGCCCAGGAATACTGGAGTGGATAGTCTACCCCTTCTCCAGTGGATTTTCCCAACTCAGGAGTTGAACCAGGGTCTCCTAGCTACCAGGGAAGCCCTGAAGATATATGTAAAAATATATCAGAAAAATCTGGTGCAGTCAGGCTTAAAAGCAATATTTTGAACAGTTTATGATTGATTTTGTAAAAAAAATAAATTTTATCCAGTGTGACTAATTATTTATAACACTCTTTAATTTTAGAATGTGAACCCAAACCACTATTTCCTCACTTATGTTGTTTCTGAATCATTATTGAAATATATTATTATTATATACATTACATTCTCTGGGTTACTGAAGAACCAGGGGAAGCAATTATTTTGGCTTGGAATTTGACTGGCAGAACTATGAAAATAATCAGTCTGCACACATTTTAAATTTTACAACCACTTTTGGATTTTTTCTACTTATAATAATAGTAATTATTATTAATAATATATATTACATAAAAAGGAAAGAAAAGACATAGGGGCTACAACATAGTTATGTAATTTGAATATTCAACTCAAAAGGCAAATTATTTAGTCTCTACTTTGTATAAGGCATTATGGCAGCCAGAGTTGGGGATAAAAAATTATATAGGCATTATCCATGTTTGGAGTGAAAGAATAGTCAAGTAGAACTAATGATAAATGACAAAGAAGAAGAAAATGCATATTACAGGTACAAATAAAATCTATAAATCCACAGAGATTCTTACTTTTTGTTTGTTGAAGTTATTATGCAGAAATTAACTTCTGAGTTCAAAATAAGAATAGAATTTGGCAACGGACTAATGTAGGACAACTGCGTATATATCACGATATCTCTCTTTCTGTCTAGACCTGAAGGCATTAATAGTGTGTTTTCAGAGAATTATGAGTATCTCAGAATATAACAGGAACTCAATAGGACAGACAATCTAAGAAGTAAGTTAACACCAAATAGTAGAGCATCTGGCATGGAATGCTATATATTTCAGTCTTTACTGTTTAACTATTCATACATAGATTTAGAACAAGTCCTTAGAATAAACAAATTTGACCTCAGAATACTAACTCTCTCAGGATTATGAAAATTATTCCATTGAAAAAATTTCAGGTGGGAAATAAAGAAATGAAGACTCTGTGAAGCCATCCACCTATTCAGCATCTGCACCTCAATAGCTAAATGATGTTTGACAATAATAAAACATAGTGATAGGATTTTTTAGTTCCTGGATACTAAACTCAAATACAAAGTTGCCTGATATTCAATGGTACTAGCCTAATATATTTGACTTACTACTTGTGAGAAACAGTAATAAAAACTACTAACATATATCATGCTTATTTTGGGTTCTACTTTATGCATTGACCTATGCATATCTAATCACAACAAACCCATGGCATACGTACTATTTTTTTAACCATTTTATAGATGAAAAACTAAGTCATAGTAGCAGTACAGAAAGTGACAAGTATGCTCTGAATTGCTATGCCAGATTCCCTCTATGTCTTTTTTTTTTTTTTTGTAATATGAAAGAAGTTTATATGCTCTAAAAAATCTCGGTTTCTCCATTTTTGCCCAGATCCACTTGGGTAATCTTCTCAAAAAAAGAGTCCGAAATGCAGTACTTGGATGCAATCTCAAAAACGACAGAATGATCTCTGTTCGTTTCCAAGGCAAACCATTCAATATCACAGTAATCCAAGTCTATGCCCCAACCAGTAACGCTGAATAAGCTGAAGTTGAATAGTTCTATGAAGACCTACAAGACCTTTTAGAACTAACACCTACAAAACATGTCCTTTTCATTATAAGGGACTGGAATGCAAAAGTAGGAAGTCAAGAAACACCTGGAGTAACAGGCAAATTTGGCCTTGGAATATGGAATGAAGCAGGGCAAAGGCTAATAGAGTTTTGCCAAGAGAACACACTGGTCATAGCAAACACCCTCTTCCAACAACACAAGAGAAGACTCTACACATGGACATCACCAGATGGTCAACATCGAAATTAGATTGATTACATTCTTTGCAGCCAAAGATGGAGAAACTCTATACAATCAGCAAAAACAAGACCGGGAGCTGACTGTGGCTCAGATCATGAATTCCTTATTGCCAAATTCAGACTAAATTGAAGAAAGTAGGGAAAACCACTAGACCATTCAGGTATGACCTAAATCAAATCCCTTATTATTATACAGTGGAAGTGAGAAATAGATTTAAGAGCCTAGATCTGATAGACAGAGTGCCTGATGAACTATGGTTGAAGGTTCGTGACATTGTACAGGAGACAGGGATCAAGACCATCCTCAAGGAAAAGAAATGCAAAAAAGCAAAATGACTGTCTGGGGAGGCCTTACAAATAGTAGTGAAAAGAAGAGAAGCGAAAGGCAAAGGAGAAAAGGAAAGATACAAGCATCTGAATGCAGAGTTCCAAAGAATAGCAAGGAGAGATAAGAAAGGAAAAGACTAGAGATCTCTTCAAGAAAATTAGAGATACCAAGGCAGCATTTCATGCAAAGATGGGCTCGATAAAGGACAGAAGTGGTATGGACCTAACAGAAGCAGAAGATATTAAGAAGAGGTGGCAAGAATACACATAAGAACTGTACAAAAAATATCTTCAGGACCCAGATAATCATGATGGTGTGATCACTCACCTAGAGCCAGACATCCTGGAATGTGAAGTCAAGTGGGCCTTAGAAAGCATCACTAGGAACAAAGCTAGTGGAGGTGATGGAATTCCAGTTGAGCTATTTCTAATCCTGAAAGATGATTAAGGCTTAAATTAATGTGGCTTAAAGCTCAACATTCAGAAAACTAAGATCATGGCATCTGGTCCCATCACTTCATGGGAAATAGATGGGCAAACAGTGGAAACAGTGGCAGACTCTATTATTTTGGGCTCCAAAATCACTGTAGGTGGTGATTGCAGCCATGAAATTAAAAGACGCTTACTCCTTGGAAAAAAAGTTATGACCAAGCTAGATAGCATATTCAAAAGCAAAGACATTACTTTGCCAACAAAGGTCCATCTAGTCAAGGCTTTTTCCAGTGGTCATGTATGGATGTGAGAGTTGGCCTGTGAAGAAAGCTGAGTGCCAAAGAATTGATGCTTTTGAACTGTGGTGTTGGAGAAGACTCTTGAGAGTCCCTTGGACTGCAAGGAGATTCAACCAGTCCATTCTAAAGGAGATCAGTCCTGGGTGTTCATTGGAAGGACTGATGCTAAAGCTGAAACTCCAATACTTTGGCCACCTGATGCGAAGAGTTGACTCATTGGAAAAGACTCTGATACTGGGAGGGATTGGGGGCAGGAGGCGAAGGAGATGACAGAGGATGAGATGGCTTGATGCCATCGATGATTTGATAGATATGAGTTAGAGTAAGCTCCAGGAGTTGGTGATGGACAGGGAGGCCTGGCGTGCTGCAATTCATGGGGTCGCAAATATTCAGACACAACTGAGCGACTGAACTGAACTGAACTGAACTGAAGCTTCTCAAGAGTTGTGTCAGTTATCTGGTTTTCTTTGTTGCTTTATCAATCAGTCTCTGCTCTTCCCACCTTTATCCCTTTATCTTATGTAGAACTCAAAATGCCATGCCCTTGGCAGTAGAAACTACCTTTATTCTTCACCCCATTCCTCACCCTGGTTTTACAGCTCCCTCCTCCACTATGGTAGTATATTGGTCCCCCAAACATGTGTGTATCATAATTCTAAGCTGTGAATATGTTATCTTATAAGGCAAATGTAAATTAAAGGAATTAATCACCTGACCTCTTTTTTTGAGAGTTAAGTTTTAATTGACAGGAATGTTTAACACTTCAAGTCTGGGAGGCAGCGTCTCAAGTAACTGTGAGAGAACTTCTATGAGGAGGAAGGCGGTGGGGGGAGCAAAGATATACAGGAATTTTGCAACTAAGGGCAGATCGTTTGAAAGTCAGAGGATTATTGTTAATTAAAGAAAATCAGATATCTATATTTCAAGGAATTTAGTGCTTTTCTATATATGGGAAGATGCAAGAGTCTGGGCTCACTGAAATCAGTTCCTTAGATATGCACCTCAGGTATATGGGGCCAGTATCCTGTGTTTTCACATCCTGAGTTTCCTCAGGGCTCATCATAGGAAGTGGCTCCTAGATGGCACATATTCTTTCCCTTCCAGAGTTCCCTTAGAACTCACCAGCTCACCATCTATCAGTGGTGGCTGCATTGCTGATAATTATGATATCCTTTGTCCACTGATATGGCAGGAAAAACTCCATTTCTCAGATGGAATATATCACTTGACCTTAAGGTGAAGAGATTATCATAGACTTCCAGGAAAACCCAATGTAATCACAGGGTCCTTAAAAGTGAAAGAGAGCAACTGAAAGAGTTAGAGAGAAATGTTGACTGTGAAAGAAATACCAGAGAGATGTAATGTTACTGGCTTTGAAAACAAAGAAAGAGGCCAGGAGGCAAGGAATGGGGGCACTTAATGTATCGTCCTTTACAGCCTCCACAGAGAACACAGTAGTGCCAACACCTTGATTTTAATCCAGTGAGACCTCAGTCAGACTTTATTACTACAGAACTGTAGGAAAATGAAATTGTGATGTGTTAATCCTCTACATTTATGTAACATGTTAAAGTAGCCAAAGGAAATTAATACAGCCCCACAGAGGCTCATGTTCTAGCTTAGGAATTTGTCTTAAGTTCCTATGTTCTAAATAAATTCTTTATTCATAATTTCATAAGAAGCATCAATTTATCAAATGCATATTAGTAAGATTTACCTAAGGGTTGGGAAGATCCCCTGGAGAAGGAAATGGCAACCCACTCCAGTATTCTTGCCTGAAGAATTCCAGACAGAGGAGCCTGGCAGGCTACAGGTCACGGAATCAGAAAGAGTTGGACACAACTTAGCAACTAAACAACAGCAACTAGATTTACCTAATATTATGAATGTGTCCATTTCTTGGACTTCCCTGGTAATTCAGTGGTTAAGAATTCACCTGCCCATGCAGGAGACACGGGTTGATATCTGGGTTGGGAAGAGCCCCTGGAGAAGGAAATAGCAACTCACTCCAGTATTCATGCTTGGGAAATCCCACGGACAGCTGGCGGCTGGTAGCTACAGTCCATGGAGTCACAAAAGTGTCAGACATGACTTGGCAACTAAACCACAAATGTTCATTTCTCAGTACCAACCCTTCTAAGCCTACACATGGAATGTGTTTATATATATAATTAACTAGCTCATGTCTTCTTCATAATTGAAGTATGATTTTCTAAAAATTCCATATAATTAAGTCTACTTTCAGTACCTACTTTAACACTTTCTTTTCTAAATTTTAATTGCCAAGTAAGATGTTATACATTCCTAGATTATTTTCCAAATTTTAGTTGTTTTCAACTTCAGTATATGTTGTTAATAATATTTTCTTACATATATATTTGTTCTTCCATTTAAATGTAAATCTTCCAATTAGAATTGCTTAGTTTATAGAACTATTTCGGTGCCCTAATATTCTGTTACTACCTCATTAAGGCTAAGAGAAAAAAGAAAAAGAATGTTGAAACAAATAACAACGCTAAGATCTTGAGGAAGTGTGAATACATAATTTGACATTTCTGTGAGGTTTTGACCAAGAGATTGAGCCTCAATACTTTTTAAAAGAAAACAAGCTAATAAACCCTTTAATCTTACAAAGGTAGTGGAGTTAAAGAAAAATATAACAAAATCTTGGAGGGAGATTTTCATTTAGAAATTATTTTAGGGAAATTAAAATCATCCATAATGCTGAACCATTTCTCAAATCACTTTAAAAATTTTCAAAAACAAACAGAAATGAAAAGTCAGGCCAGGGGCAAGATACAGCAGTGAGGAACTTTTTTGTGTAGCAGTGGGTGGAATGGCTTTTAAACAGAGCTCTCAAACATATCTTTTTAAAAATTTTAACTACTTCTAAAGTAGTTTTTGTAATTTTATAAGTTTTACCTGTCATCTCTGAATTGGGTTCTTGTCTAGGAAATGTATCTATCTAAATGTGCCTATCTATATCCATATCTATCTCTGTCAGTCTATATCTGTATTTATGTCTATAAATCTACGTATACATATATATATATTACATTTTCATTAGGCCATGTATGATGATAACTGTATAAAAACAAATGTTTTTAAAGTGAATTTCAGAGGAAAAATAACAGTAGTTTCATGAGAAAAGGGTTTAAACTTAAAACATTATTTCACTGGCTCTTATAAACTCATTAACAACAAAAAACAACATTTAATTATTTAGAATAGTCTTAGTGGGGATGGTATCAACCATTTGCATGAGTTGTTTTGTACCTTAAATCCATTTAAAAATTGTCGTGTTTCAATTTGGACAAGTACACAACTCAGCAATGTCTTATGGGACAAATCTAGCCCTTTATCTGCTTTTGTTTTGTTTTAAAAAATGTTTTATTGGAAAATGGTCAACTCATTTTGTTATATACTATCTCTGGCTGCTTTCACGTCACAATGGCAGAGGTAAGCATTTGTGAGAGACTCTGCTGCTGCTAAGTCATGTCAGTCGTGTCCGACTCTGTGTGACCCCATAGATGGCAGCCCACCAGGCTCCTGTCCCTGGGATTCTCCAGGCAAGAACACTGGAGTGGGTTGCCATTTCCTTCTCCAATGCATGAAAGTGAAAAGTGAAAGTGAAGTTGCTCAATCCTGTCTGACTCCTAGCAACCCCATGGACTGCAGCCTACCAGGCTCCTCCATCCATGGGATTTTCCAGGCAAAAGTACTTGAGTGGGGTGCCATTGCCTTCTCCAGTGAGAGACTCTAGTGCTCACAAAGTTTATAGCATTTATCATGTGGTCCTTTACACAAGTTAAATATGGGTTCAAGTTTCGGAATTGCTTATGCACCGTACACATTCTGTTAGGTTACCTAGATTTTCTAATGTCGAATACAGTTTCTTGAACCTGGTAGACATTCCATAAGTATCTGTTGAATACATGATGATTCTAAACCCTCTAACTAGTAAAATACAAGAACTATTTACTGGATATCAGGTTTCCTGTGTAAATAAAATCATTTGTAACTTATATATAGATATCAATACCAGGTATATAGTATTTTTTTAATAAACAATACTTTCCCTTAATATTTTCTTTGTTGAATTTTGGTATAGACATAGCTCTTGTCCAAAAAGCAACAATAATACTCAGAACCTAAAAAAATTTAGGTGCCTCAAGATCCTAACTCAGAATCTAATACAATATCATATTATACCTATCTCAAATTCTATTTTGTTAATGATTATGGACATTATAAATGAGCAGCTAAAGATAAACATTCATTCTATCTTTGAATGTTTGAATTTTCCCATTTAATATATTTAAAGCATCATGACAAATTATTTGCCAATCTGGATATTTTGAATGTAGCATTTGACAAAAGAATCAAAGTTTTTGAGCTGTGTCTTATCAAATGGGAACTGAACATGATGTAATTATAAAAAAGCAGCAATAAGACAAATAAACAATTATCCCTTAAACTTAGTATCTTCAGAGTATAGAGTGAACCAACCATTGGTTCTGAGTTGTTGTTTTTCCCTCTCTTTATTATAAATGAGAATGATGGAATGGATATATGCTAATATTCTTCCAGAAAATCACGGGAAGTGGTTAGATTGCTATATAAACAGGAGTGTCTACGTACTCCAGGACCTAAAATATCTGAGATAGAGAGGACCAGAAAGAGCTGGTGAGCCTATTTTAAACAAAGTTTAAGAGTGTTCAGATTGTCAAGGCAGAAAAAAGAGAATTAGTCAATCATTCTAAAAGTCTTATGTTTAAGTATACATGTGATGAGCTGGTTTAACAGTTATGATTGGATTTCTTCTTCCAGGCAAGAGTAACAAGGGGTAGATTTATTCACCCCCAGATACTTAAAACAACTAAAATACATACATAGTATTTGAAAAAATGGTTTTCAACACACTGGACATCAGGCATAGAAGGACAGTAATTCCTGAGAAGTGAAATGAATCCTATGCCTGATCCAGTTGATGGCCTTGAGAGTATTTACAGGTTATGGATTTGTGAGAGGGAGATCATGCAGAGCCAATGTGAAAGTGTGAAAGCGAAAGTCACTCAGTCGTGTCCAACTCTTTTTTGACCTCATGGACTATACAGTCCATGGAATTCTCCAGGCCAGAATACTGGAGTGAGTAGCTGTTCCCTTCTCCAGGGGATCCTCCCACCAAGGGATTAAACCCAGGTCTCCCACACTGCAGATAGATTCTTTAACAGCTGAGCCATGGGGGAAAGCCATGTAGAACCAAGCAGATTCCTAAACTGATAAAACTGAAAATCTGAAGAGACAAAGCCAATTAGAGTTTGAAGGATAGAAAACTACAGAAGAGAGAGCTACACAGAGAACTGCAAATATGATAAGGGTGCCCTTAATATTCATCTGAATCCTGATAAGCCATGAACACATCAGGAAACTACCCCAAACGTGAAACAGGCTCATTTCAGATAATTATTTCCCAGTTTCAGTATGTGTAATTGGAGTCTCCAAAGGGAGAGAACAGAAAACATATTTTAAGGAGTAATATCTAAAAAAGTTTTCAATTAGATGAAAACCAATGCAAGAAGCTCAATAAATTCCATCCACAAGGAACATGAATAAAAACACAAGAATGCATTTCATAATCCAATTGCCCAAATGAATCATAAAGAAAAAATATCTTAGAAACAGCAAAAGAGAAAAAAAAAAAGATAAATAAACTTCCCAGAAAGAAACTTGAGGATTACAGCATATTTGTTATCTGAAATAATGCAGTGAAGAAGACAATGGGGCAATAGCTTTAAAGTTCTGACAGAAAAGAAGATGTGAATATAGAATTCTATACTCAACTAACATAAAGTATAGGGACAAAATAAAGACTTTTGTTTTTTAGATACACAAACTTTGAAAAAATTATTCACCAGAAGACTCACACTACAATATGTATTATAAAACTTTTTTGAGAACAAAAATGGCACATGATAGGAATTTGTATCTATACAAAGGCATAGAGAGTCCTCAAATGTTACTACATTGAAAAATATATAATTTTTCTTATTATTCAAATTTTTAAGCAGTATTTGATTATTTAAATGGGAATTGAAATATGTTACAGGTTTTATAACATTTTTTAAGTAAAATTCATGACAGGACATTTATCAGCGCAAAACATGGATGAATCGCATAATACTTAGGTTGAATGAAAGGGTGAAAATGATTTCAGAAAGCATGATCACATTCATATAAAACTAAAGAAAATGCAGACTAATCTATGGTGCCCAAAAGTCAGTAGTCACTGAATAAAACGGGGGAATGAGAGGCAGGAGGACAGAACTACAACAGAGTATATTGCAACTATTGGAGGTAATAGAAATGTTTATTGTTTTTTATTATGATGATGACTTCATGGGTGTATACAGTTGTCAAAACTTACTAAGCTGTAAATTCTATATACATGGAATCTTTTGCATGTGACTACATCAATAAAACTTATTTAAAGGAAAAAATGGGTGAAGGTGAAAAATAATTGCTATGATCATTTCTCCTTAGGGTATATTTTTTGTACGGGATAGAAACTCTTTCTTCAGGGAAGAAAGTCCATGATTACAAAGCACTAGTTGCTTGGGATAGAATGTATGGTAAGTAAATATTAGTTGAAATAAAGTAAATGCCAGCAGTTTATCTACAATAAATTCCAGGGATCTGACCTCCCCTGATCTCATTGAGACAAATGAATGTTCCAGTGTTTCAGTTCAGTGTTTAACTCAATTAAATTAGTAATTATTAAACAGGATTTATGCCTTAACTCCACTGCTATATGACAATCAAAGCTGTTCTGGCTATCTTTAAGACACATTACTTTATTTGCAGTCAGTACTAAGCCTCGTCAAATGCCCTCAACCTAAATGACCTGGTCAGGTTATGGTAATTTGCCTGCTCTCTTATATCTCTTAGACAACTGCAGCAAATAAAACTTTCAGTTGAACTATGCCTCAGTCATGAAATTAGGAAACATTCATTGGGAAATCATCATTCATTAATAATTTTTTTCACCTTGGAAGTTAGCATGCAAATTATGGCAAAAATCATTATCTCAGAGAACCTAAATATGGAGAGAGATTTATAAATTAAATATATGTGAAAAAATGTTTCAGGTGCTTTGATAGTTTTGTATTTGGGTCAAAATGGGAGACATAAGGAAGCTGTTGTTGTTCAGTCACGAAGTTATGTCTGACTCTTTGTGACCTGTGGACTATAGCCCACCAGCCTTTTCTGTCCTTCACTATCTCCCAGTGAAGTCGCTCAGTCGTGTCCGACTCTTTGCAAGCCCGTGGACTGTAGCCCACCGGGCTCCTCCGGAGCATGGGATTTTCCAGGCAAGAATACTGGAGTGGGTTGCCATTTCCTTCTCCAGGGGATCTTTCCAACCCAGGGATTAAACCCAGGTCTCCCGCATTGCAGGCAGACACTTTAACCTCTGAGCCACCGGGGAAGCCCAATATCTCCCAGAGTTTGCTCAAATTCTTGTCTATTGAGTTGGTGACGCTATCTCACTATCTCGTGGTCTGCTGTCCCCTTCTCCTTTTGCCATCAATCTTTCCCAGCATCAGTGTCTTTTCCAATGAGTCAGTTCTTCCCTCAGGTGGCCAAAGTGCTAGAGCTGCAGCTTCATTGGTTACTATTTCTTGCATTATATTCAGAAAAATACTTTAAAATGAGATGAGATTTGAGCTGAGACTTTAAGAATCTCCTCTATTTTGTTGTTGTTCAGTCGCTAAGTCATCTGACTCTTTTTCAACCTCATGGACTGCAGCATAACAGGCCTCCCTGTCCCTCACTATCTCTCTTTGCCAGGTGAAAAAACAGAAAATGGCCGTTTAAAATGGATAAATAAATATACATAAGCAGAATAGCAACTGAATTATTTGCATAGTGAATGGAGGCTTAGCCAAAGATGAGGCTGGTGAGGTATCTGAGCAGTCAAATTATAAATGAGGCACACTGCATAGCAATTTAAACCAGACACTTCAGGTGATATTAAGCCTTATGGCCCGAATGGATTACTTGCTTTCCCTAAAGTGCTTTTTCATTTTTATGATTATCCAAAGTTTGTTCTGTTCAAATAGACAAGGACACAGTGGAAACAGTGAGAGACTTTATTTTCTTGGGCTCCAAAATCACTGCAGATGGTGACTGAAGCCATGAAATTAAAAGACACTTTCTTCTTGGAAAAAAAGCTATGACCAACCTAGATAGCATATTAAAAAGCAGAGACATTACTTTGCCAACAAAGATCTGTCTAATCAAAGCTATGATTTTTTCAGTAGTCATGTATGGATGTGAGAGTTGGACTGTGAAGAAAGCTGAGCCCCAAAGAATTGATGCTTTTGAACTGCGGTGTTGGAGAAGACTCTTGAGAGTCCCTTGGACTGTGAGGAGATGCAAGCAGTCCATCCTAAAGGAAATCAGTCCTGAATATTCATTGGAAGGACTGATGCTGAAGCTGAAACTCCAATACTTTGGCTACCTGATGCGAAGAACTGACTCATTTGAAAAGACCCTGATGCTGGGAAAGACTGAAGGCAGGAGGAGAAGGAGGTAACAGAGGATGAGATAGTTGGGTGGCATCACCAACTTGTGGACATGAGTTTGAGCAAGTTCCCGGGAGTTGGTGATGGACAGGGAAGCCTGGAGTGCTGCAGTCCATGGGGTCGCGAAGAGTTGGACACAACTGAGTGACTGAACTGAACTGAAAATTCGTCCCGAAATGTAACAATTTCCCTACTATGTATGGACATATTATGTAAACCACTTAGAAAAGCTCTTCACACCTTAAATTCTACTAAAACATTATATTGATATACAGCATCAGATTTTTCAAATTCCCTAAACCTGTTTAATTACTACTGTGGTTTAGGTCACATGGAACAGGTTGTACTATAATCCAGGAAAACATATCTCTTACAAATTCCCTCTTTTGTTCTCCTCATCTCAGTATCAATCAGATACTGAGATACTTCAAATTTCAGGTTAACGGGTTACATGAACTTTAGAATTAACCTATGATAATAATAGTAAATTATACTTGACAAACATATTAATATTAATCACTTTGCATTGAGTGCTAGCTCTGTGATAGACATAAGGTGAAGTGTTTGTGTGACTATTCTTTAATTCTCACTATAAAGAATGAGATTGCCATTTCACTGATGAGCAAACTGAAGCCTCAAATGGTTGAGATCACATAGAAAGAGAGTAGAGTGCAGCTCTGTCAGATTCTAAATAATGTAACAAAACATAAGGTTAATGAAATAACAGACACCTTACTAAACTAAAATAGCTCATGTATTCTCAGGATGTAATTTAGACCCTGAAAAGAAAGTAATATACCCAATTACTATTAGCATTTGAATGAGAGAAGCAATTTCATTGTTAAATATTCTATTACTCATTTAAAATTTGATCTACACCAGACATTTTTAAAACAAAGTATATAAAGAACATAATTTGAATTCAAATGTTAAGTGCTTCTGATTCTAGTGGAAGCATTGCTAGTTGTTTGGAATTCTCAAATGACTATCTATAAATTGGACATTTACATAAAAGATGTTTTATTTCTGAAGGCATATAATTTTGAATCTGCAGAGTGTATATGTGCCTGTTTTTGTATAGTGAGTCAAATTGGAATGCTGTTACCTGAAGAATAGGATCTGTCATCTTTAAGGCTGAAATGTAACCCACGTTCAAACTACTTAATTGAAAAAGAGAATAGTAACAGTGTGTTGCTTCTTTTATATGCTTCATATGGAGTAAACTGTCAAAGAGTAACGAAAGGCTTTAGCAATTCCAATTCTAATGACTTTAATAACAGATGCAAGGCTAAAACCCTATACAGCATCATGAAAATTTATCCCACGTGTGCTTTAATCATATGTGCTAACTCTACCAACAAAACCAGATTGTTCTAGCTGTCACCATAGCATATCAAATATAATGTGAATGCATATGGTGCACTGTGTTGATTTTTCTAATAGCATTCAAACATACCACCAGTTTCCTTCTTGACTTTCTTTAATGTTAACAATGAACCTTAAACCAAGATGATGATGGATGGAATGCAAAATTAAATTATAATCTTATTCTCACTTCAAAAAAAGGAATCATGGATTTTTCTGTATATAAGCTAATAATTAATAGAATTACTGAAACATCATTAGCATGTTTGTTTGCAATCAGAAGTCACCAGTGAACTGATAATGTGCAAAACTTTTTCATAGGAAGTCATTTAGTATGTGTATTGAGTACCAGAACAAACGTGGAGATAGCTGGATATCCACAGAATCCTTATTCTAAATGAAAAATAGGTTTGCTTTAAAATATCAAGTTGAATGCCTAAAATGCATTTCCTTATTTCTAGAGATCACTTATAATTATCACTTTCACCATAAATCATTTCACTATTTTAAATTTATTTTTATAGTAAGTCTTCAGGCCAGAAAAGTATTATTTCCATATTATTTCAGAGACTGACTCCCAGAAGTTGAAGCTACTCATGGAACTTTGACTGTAATGTTTGCAGAAATTACAAATTATGCATCTACCTTTGGAAATACACTAGAAGGATAAAGCAACTGTATCCAGGGCTTTATTTCTTTAAACTTTCCTACATCCAAATATGTCACTTTGCCTTTCTACTTGTTTTTGTGTTCCTCTGCCTTTACCATGAGAGCATTCCAGTGATAGCCTGTTAAATAATGAGAAAATTAGAGAGACAAATCTACCCAGTCACCCATTGTAAGGTCAATCTATACTGATCAGGTGACATATGAGTAAATCCAGATGAGCCCAGACTAAATGGTTAAACTATCAATACAATCTTGGGAACTAAATGAACACTTGCTGGTATGAAGCACTGAGCTTTGGGATGATTTACTAACCATAATTGTAGCAATAGATCATTGATTCACATCACTGTCTTTTGAGTTTAGTGTTGAACTTGTGTTTAAAATATACCACTAAATGGAGCTGTGCCTAATTTAAACATTTAGAATTCATTTTTTTCCCCACATTCTTGTACTTAAAAAACATTCATTAGCTTTAAGTAATATGTGTTTTTTTTTCACCATATCTGTCCTCAATCACAGGATATCTGGTCTGTTTAAGTAGAATGCCCTGTCAACACACTGGCTTGGGAAATAGCATACTGCCCCACCCGTATCTTCTTATTCAATCAATAGAAAGACTAGATCTTTTTCTAAGTAAATTCTATTTCCAGGCCAATTCATAGTTCATCTAGTTTAATCATTGTTTAGTGAGTAAAATTTCAATCCCATTCAATTTAAATGCCGTGGAACTTGTCCTTGAGGTCTGTAAGAACTACTAAATCCTTTTAAAGTAGAAATTTCTGGAGTAGCTTTTGTTCTCCTCATACTTAATGAACAGTGGTGTTCCAAAAATGCAAAATCTTTTTACCTACAAGAAATATGGGCGTGCAGACTGTGGTCCACAGGCCAAATCCTACTTGCCACTTTTTAATCAAGTTTTATAGAATACAGTAATACTGATTCATTTATATAGCTGTAGGCATGCAATACGGAGAAGGCGATGGCACCCCACTCCAGTAATCTTACCTAGAAAATCCCATGGACGGAGGAGCCTGGTAGGCTGCAGTCCATGGGGTCGTGAAGACTCGGATATGACTGAGTGACTTCACTTTCACTTTTCACTTTCATGCATTGGAGAAGAAAATGGCAATCCACTCCAGTGTTCTTGCCTGGAGAATCCCAGGGACGGGGGAGCCTGGTGGGCTTCCGTCTATGGGGTCGCACAGAGTCGGACACGACCGAAGCAACTTAGCAGCAGCAGCAGCAGCAGGCATGCAACAATGGCAGTTGACTAGTAAAGACAGAGAACGTCCTTTAAAGGCTAAAATATTTACTATTAATATTTGACCTTTCATAGAAAAAGTTTACTGTCTCCTGGCCTATGACATCAAGTATTTCTTCAATTTATCTTTTGTTTAATTTTAAATATCAGTCATAGGTTTATCCTATTTTTCATATATTTTACCAAGTCCAATAATTATTTACATGCATTTCAATGAAACATTTTACATTAAAATATTTATGCATTTTTATGTAAACAAAGAACAGAATTAAATAAGTAGATGACAGATAATGAGAGGTATTATTTTCCCCTCAAAAAGCAGAATAAGTCCAAATGTTTCATTTGATCATTCAGAGTTCTCCGTCATTTAGCTGTCACTATACTGCAATTAATTCATCATTACATTATTTTTTACTCTATTATTCTTTAAAATCATACCCCACAGAGGAAAATTCTCCTGTTCATCTTCCACTATTCTCATTGTCTTCACTTTCCATTTTGAAATGTATTATTTCCTTTAAAAAATAAGAACAAACATTTGCAGGAATCATTGTTCTTGATAATTTTATTAGCCTAAACTTTTCAAATCTTCAAATGCCAATTGTATGTTAATCTTTAAGATAATTATACAATTATGTCTACTTCTGATGTCATATTTCAGATCAGAAATTTTCAAGCAAAACTCCATTTTACAAGCAAGATATAAGTACTTAAGTCAGGTGTAGTCTTTTCATGTATTTTGCATTTTCTAAAAAATGAGCAAATTGTTGGATTCACAATGTTTACTCAGCTTTTTTGAATAAATAAATTGTCAAAGAGTTCAAATTAAAGAGGACAAGATGCTCAATGAGTCTGGATTCAAATAAAGCACTGGCATTACATAGTCAAAAATAAGTAGTGCAAGGTCAAATACAATGGTTTGAAATTGAAAACTGTGGGACTAGAAGAACATATTCTGAGAACTAGCTATAAAGCAATATAAAAACAGTCAATCTTAGAAAAAGGAATCGATATGTTTAATAAACATATATCAAGTGTTCAAAATAAAAAAAATCTGATTTGTAATCTGTGTATCTCAGTATATGTGAAAATATAACTATTGGCTCAATGTCTGACATCATCACAATAATCTGTAGAGAGTAGCTATGCTTAATTTTTTCAATTATGTATTCAATCAATGAATAGCATATCTAAAAACAGTAAAAAGAGTTTTCTAAAGTCAATGAAAGAATTATGAAAAGAATTAGAGATGTAATTTTGAATACAAGTGACAATTTAGTTTATAATGAAAAAATGTAACCATCATATCCAAACCATTTTGTAAAAGAAACTGTCAGCTTTCTGCCACTGAGATATTAGTATTTTCATCAACTCTTGATTAATAGGGACAACAACCCTCTGACACAGTCTCCTTATATTATCCTATGTGACCTAAGACTGGAGAAAATTTACACAGAGATTAAATATAAAATACTTAAACCATTTAGTGCTTTTAAAGGTGAAAAGGTCAGATTTTTATTGCTAGTCAAGTCACAAGGATTAGTAGAACACTCCTTTAAAAAAAAATGAAATTCTGAATGTTTTATTCCCTATTATCAGACCCTTTTTAATTTCAAAACCTAATATTTAAATACCATGAGGGGGAAATGCGGTTTTCTGAACTTTTCAAGGTGAGGCTAAAATTACTCTAAGAACAGTCTCTCTTGGGACATCTATCTCCTTAAATAACCCTCTGACAGTGTGCTACTTAAAATCAGAATGAATTTTGTATTTTCCAGTTAGACATCAGATAGGAATTGCAAATGCACTAAAATCGTTTTATTTGGTTTTATATTTTGATAAAATATTCCAGGTAAAATTTCTCATATCATACTCTTATTTGTAAATCCTCTGAAGTCAGAATAGCTATGATTAATTATTGGAGAGTATTATAAGATACCAATCTGATGTAGAATCTTATTTGAAAATGGCAAAGCTTAATTACATTCTAGAAGAAGAAATATTTAATAAAAAATAAGAAAAGAATAAAATGTGACATGAAAGAGCTATTCATTTTTGTACATTTGTTAGCATTTATAAATGCTTGTAGCATGTGTCCAAAAATGAATTTCGATTTTAATAATCACTGAGGAGAGTGCTAGCAAATAATAGTTATAAGAACAAAGTTATTAAATGATTGAGTTAATTTACTAAGCCTTTGTGTGCATCCTCACAATGAAAAAAATCTGAAGGCTGAAAGGAAAGTATTAATGAGATATTTGGCTTTTGGAGACGCTTAAGCATCAACTGGAAAATTTCAGCATCATGAAAAGCCTGGAAGATAAAATACTGTGAAATTCAATCTTATTGGGCCTAAGGAATGCAGGCAGAGACAATCTTGGGATAAACTGTTAGCTCAGCAGTTCACAAGGCTGAGCAGTAAGAGTCTAAAGACACTTGGAGGTGCTCAAGGAAAACTGAAAAGAAAGAAAAGAACAAAGTGGTAAATAAATGAAGACATAAAACTTGGCTATCTCAAAATTGAGCTGCATGTATTACAGGAGAATTTATAAATTAAATTCTGAAAAATTTAAAACCTAATGTTTAAGAGAGGGAAATGAATTTCTGCCTTCCCACTTCTAACCTACAAAACTTCCCCCTGCCCCTTTGGAGAATTAGTGCATCTGAGAAGAAGATAAACATATCAGTCATTAGTAGCACTTATTAACATCTTTAAAGGCCCTGTGAAATCTAAAAGTAACCAGATCAATCAATTTATTCTGTTTTTAACTTAAAAATGCATTTTTAAACAGACATATCGTCTGTTGTCTGGGTTGATTTGCCCACTCAAAGAGGTGGTGGGCATTCGAGGTGGTAGGCATTCTGCAGAAGATCTGTATTTAATTAAAATTGAAGATACTTACAGATCTCATTTCTTAAAGATTTTATTTTGGATAAAAGAAGAAAATTTGGATAAAAGCAAAAGCAAAAGAAAAAAAGTATATGTATTGAGGGGACCACATGATTAGATCAAGATGTGTTCTAGACTTGAAATCATAGTTCACTTATTTTTGCTGTCTTTGTTATTCTATCTTTCTATAGAACAATTTATTCTTAAGGCAGGAAGCAACAGTTAGAAATGGACATGAAACAACAGACTGGTTCCAAATAGGAAAAGGAGTATGTCAAGGCTGTACATTGTCACCCTGCTTATTTAACTTCTATGCAGAGTACATCATGAGAAACGCTGGGCTGGAAGAC
>NW_011495057.1:8832806-8912395 GCF_000754665.1 Bison bison bison | reverse complement strand
TGCTTTTGAACTGCGGTGTTGGATAAGACTCTTGAGAGTCCCTTGGACTGCAAGGAGATCCAACCAGTCCATTCTGAAGGAGATCAGCCCTGGGATTTCTTTGGCAGGAGTGATGCTAAAGCTGAAACTCTGGTACTTTGGCCACCTTATGCAAAGAGTTGACTCATTCAAAATTCTCTGATGCTGGGAGGGATTGGGGGCAGGAGGAGAAGGGGACAACAGAGGATGAGATGGCTGGATGGCATCACTGACTCGATGCATGTGAGTCTGAGTGAACTCCAGGAGTTGGTGATGGACAGGGAGGGCTGGCGTGCTGCGATTCATGGGGTCCCAAAGAGTCCGACAGGACTGAGCGACTGAACTGAACTGAGCTGATTGTTTATACAGAGGTCTATAAAATGATAGAGTCATTAGAGAACATCCATCACACTCTACACAGGATGGAATAACAAATGTGGGAACAGAAAGGTACTAGAATCTAGGTATATATTAATTTAAGTTGAATTGTTTTTATTTGCTTGTTTACTATAGCATTTTTATGAGTTAAATTAGGTCCTACCCCCTATCCAAAGAAGACATGTTGAAATCCTAACCCACAGAGCCTGTAAATTACTTTATTTGGAAAGAAGATTTTGCAGATATATTCAAGTAAAGATGAGTTAATAAGATTAAGCCCTAATCCAATATAACTGGTACCCTTATAAGAAAAAGGAAATTTGAACACAGGGAGATGGTAGTTACCCAGATGGAGGGAAATTTTGCCCCAGACTAAGTATACCTAGAGTCTCACCCATACTTGACTTATGTGATTTATCATATGATATTTGGGATATTTTGTTTTTAAGTTAATTATCCTTAGATAGTGCTTTCAAAACGATTGATTCTGGAATGGGTTAGTAAGACTTTGGAGATGTTGGAATGGAGTGTATTTTACATGTGAGAATTACATGATTAAATCATTGCCCATTTGTTTTCACTTTATTTTTGTTTAATTTTGTAAATGTACTCAGTACTAATTAATCCAGTTTAAATGTGTTCAACTATATAAGATATCTAATTCTCTTATATTGGAATTATTTTTTCTATAGTCTTTGATATTATATTTAAATCTATATTACACCCTATCTGGATTTTTCCAAAGAGCTGTTATTCTTGAATTTCACTCTATCCACGATGTGGCCTTCCTTTATCACTGGATCCCCATTTCAGGGATTCCATGTCTTCCTCACATTTACTCTCTTGTTCTGGTAGAGCATATTTTCTTCTAGTACCTTCTAAAGAAAGGGAGGATAGCACCTGAATCAGCCAAGCTTTGATCAGAGAAGCCAAACTACTGTTGATTTTTAACAAAGATTTTTTTTTTGCAAGGCTCAGACCTTCCACTGATGTAGGAAATGGTGGAGCACCCATTGCAAGCTGGTGTTTCTGCATGTAGTATTTAGCCTGTAGTCAATATAGGTTAGCTGGATTGGCATTTGGGAAGGCAAGCTGAATGGGCAGAAGAATAAAGATAAACTGGAACTTGAGTTGACAACTGGAACATGCAAGGACATAGTGGGATCGTCTTCCGTCACCGCCCACCCTGATACTGGGAATGGTTGGCAGAAGAAAAATTGTTGCTCATTGCCTTAGAGATGGGCTTCCCAAGTGGTGCTAGTGTTAAGAATCTGCCTGCCAATGCAGGAGACATAAGAGACGGGTTCAATACCTGGATTGGGAAGATGCCCTGGAGGAGCGCATGGCAACCCTCCCAGTATTCTTGCCTGGAAAATCCCATGGACAGAGGAGCCTGGCAGTCTATGGTCCATAGGGTCGCAAAGACTCACACATGACTAAAGCGACTTAGAACACCACAGAAATACACATGCCCTTGGTCTTCAAATCTAATGAAGAATATCTCTTTCGGTTCTCTTTTGGCTAATGTTAACCAGAAGAGGGAATTCCGGAAACAACTTGATTTTCAGTGAAACAGAGGCAAACATGTATATTCACATCTACAATGTAAAATTCTTGACTTCCAAGGTGCTCTGTGTATGGATTTATCATTTATCATAGCTTTTTATCAGCTGACACCAGTTTGTTAGAATATGGACAGGACACACTTCTACAGTAAGGAAGCACTCACAGAGGTTTAAGTAGTAATACATGAAGGATTTTGCTTCCATCTAAAGGTCTCCTGCTTTCACACGAGAGCAAATTGTACCCTCTGGGTCCAATTGTCCTTCATGGATGCCAGTTTACATTATTCCTGTATTTTTATCATTTAAGTAATTTGGTGAAGGCTCTTTGGCAAAATAATAGTTATTAATTCTGAGTAAATGTTTTGTGGAGTATGAATTTGAAGTTAATAGAGTAAGGAATAACTTGAAATTTCAGTACTATAACAAACCAGTGCTTATCAGAATCTATTGCTCTATCTAAAGTTTCCATTTAATGAGCATACTAACATTTCAGCATCCATTATACACTGAAAAAAAGTTTTCAATAATTAAAGATAATTGGCAATAGAAATAAAACGAGCAGATGAAAATGACTCTGCATTAGACATTGGCAGCCTGCTCTTTTGGTGTGTGCTGGAAGAAGAGAAGAGAGGATGAGGATTTTAAGTAGCAATCCAACTGGTCAACTGTGTCCTTATTATTTTACACTTTTTTTTCCACATCATATACTTCAACTTCTATTTAAAAATTATTTTATAAGGTTTCCTCAGATTGCCCACAAAACACTATTCTGGGGTTAAATGCCAATCAAATTATAACTATATTTAATGATTATACAGTGTCATATTCTGTCAATTAGCATTAATTTATAATGTCATTTAAACAGCCAAATCATTTTGAACAACTTACTTAATACAAAATACCTTTAAAAAAAATCATTTTCCAATATAATATCATTAAGCCTAACACGATCTCATTGGGGATATTTTTATTGTTTAGATACAATAAAATATGGGGGGCTTTATTTTATGTTGGTACCTATAGGAAAGAGGAGTGTCTTTTATGTCATTAAGAAAATACCAAAAGTTAAATTACAGACTCTTCAGTTTCATTTAAATTCACATTAGATTCCTGTGTACATTAGATTTATTACTGAATGTATTACTTGATAACATTTTTGTTAAAAATATCACAACACTATTAATTGGCTATACTCCAATATATGAAAAAATAAAAAGTTAAGAAATTACAGAAGGAAACTAGTGAAAAAATATTTGGGCATTAAAATTAAAATTGCATCTTTATTATTATTTTCCAAATATTCATGAAAATACTGTAAATAGAAAGCACACACAGATTCATATGTACATATAGAGGGGCGTACAAAGATGTATACCTTACACCACACATACATATGCACAATTGTACTCACATATGTGCATGTTGTCACATACAGTCATTGTGGGACAGTATTGGGTCTGTATTTTTATGACAGGCATAGTACCACTCTCCAGCCTCTCCACTTCAAAAAAATATTCATAGACTATAACTCTGAGCAAACAATAGTGAAGGAAGAAGTGAGGATGGCAGAGGACACATTTGTTGTTCAGTTGCTTAATTGTGTCCAACTCTTTGCGACCCAATGGACTACAGCCTGCCAGCCTTCCCTGTCCTTCACCATCTCCAGGAGCTTGCTCAAATTCATGTCCACTGAGTCGATGATGCCATCCAACCATCTCATCCTCTGTCACCGCCTTCTTCTCCTGCCCCTCAATCTTTCCCAGCATCAGGGCCTTTTCCAGTGAGTTGGCTCTTCACATCAGGTGGGACACATTACATTCTGTGATATGCAGATTTCTTTAATGAAATGTTGTATGGATGGTTTAAGTGTATTAGAGAAGTAGAGGGAAAATAAAATGAGCAGTGTGTGGCTGAGCTTTTAGTTTTATATATGTTCTAGTTAATGAATATCTGAGAGATAAGCAGAGAAGCTAAGAGACTTCTAGATCATCACAGATTGCTGTATTAAGAGAGATAATGGAATTTGGACCTATGCATATAAAAGCATTCATCATGTTTAGAGATGAGGGGAAATTAGATGAACAGAGAACAGAGTTAAACACAATGAAATAAAGTAAAACAAAGCAAAATTCAGCATCTCCTCTCCCGGTTCATGTATTCATATAACAAATATTCCCTGAGGTTTTTTTTTTTTTTTTTTAATATACCAAGAAAAGAAGATACCACAATCAAAAATCCACACTTCCACAAATCTTACACTTTAGTGAAGAGAAACATAGAAAACATGACATATTTAAACACAGAAAGTGATGTGTTATGATAAAAGAATAAAGCCAAAAAGGTAGGCAAGAGTGTAGACAGAGGGATTTTAAATAGAAGACTCTTGGAAGATAATACTGAGAAAGAGACATTGAGCATAGACCTAAAACAGGCAGACTGTGGGCATTTCTGAAGGAGGAATAGCTGCAGTCGAGAAAGAACAAATACAAAGTTTTGAAGGGGGCGTTTATTTAATGTGACTATAGAAACAAGGCAGCCAGTGTGACTGAAGTGAGAAAAAAAGGGGATAAGAACATACAATGAGAGAAGTGTTGGGTTGAGGAACAGGGATGTCGAGAACATTTTTGATTATGATAATATTTATATATTTTACTATGAGTCTGATGGCAAGCTCTAACAGGAGCCTCAGTGGAAGAATGACATGATCTGACTAATCCTTTAAAAAGGTGACTTTGATTGCTATTTTTTTAAATGTATTTATTTTTTTAAATTGGAGGATAATTGCTTTACAGAATTTTGTTGCTTTCTGTCAAACATCAACATGCATCGATCTATTAGGAGGATATCATAATGATTCAAAAGTAAGATGGTAGTAGCCCAGATAAAGTCATGGTAATTACGGAAATGTTATGGAGGGATTTGATTCCATATGCATTTAAAAAATACTGCATTCTGCTCCATCTAATATGACTTAATGAAAAGGACACCTTATTTCTGTGGTTTTCTTCCCCAGAACGCATTACTATACCCTATGAGAACAAACTCAATCACAAACCCGAATTGAGGGATATTTTGTAAAATGTCTGACTAGTTGTCCACATGTGCAAGTGCTCAGTCGTTAAGTTGGGTCGAACTCTTTGCTACCCCATGAACGGAGGAGCCCACCAGCTCCTCCATCCATGGGATTCTTTAGGCAAGAATACTGGAATACTGGAAGGAGTTGCTATTTCCTCCTCCAGGGGATCTTCTTGACCCAGGGACTGAACCTGTGTCTCTTGCATTAGTAGGTGGATTCTTTACTGTGAAACCATCAGGGAAGTTCAGTTGTCCTCAAAATTTGTTAATAAAAGAAAAGAAAAGATAACTGATAAAATTTCACAGACCTGAGAAAATTAAGGAAAAATGATGATGAAATGCAATGTGAAAACTTGGATTGAATCCTTGGAGGAAAAAAAAATAAAGTTGCATTAGTGCAAGATCTGATATAATTCATTCAACGTATGTGACTTAATTAATAGTATTTTTTACAATGATGAGTTTTAGTTTTGCTAAATGTATCATGACAGATGTTGACATTCAGAAAAAATAAATGAAGGGATATAAAAGAACTCGCTCAACTATCTTTACAACTTTAATGTAAATCTAAAATTATTCTAAGTTTTAAAACATATTTTCAGTTCAGATCAGTTCAGTTGCTCAGTCGTGTCCGACTCTTTGCGATTCCATGAATGGCAGCACACTAGGCCTCGCTGTCCATCATCAACTCCTGGAGTTCACTCAGACTCACTTCCATCGAGTCAGTGATGCCATCCAGCCATCTCATCCTCTGTCGTCCCCTCCTCCTCCTGCCCCCAATCCCTCCCAGCATCAGAGTCTTTTCCAATGAGTCAACTCTTCACATGAGGTGGCCAAAGTACTGGAGTTTCAGCTTTAGCATCATTCCTTCCAAAGAAATCCCAGGGCTGATCTCCTTCAGAATGGACTGGTTGGATCTCCTTGCAGTCCAAGGGACTCTCAAGAGTCTTCTCCAACACCACAGTTCAAAAGCATCAATTCTTCAGTGTTCAGCCTTATCACAGTACAACTCTCACATCCATACATGACCACAGGAAAAACCATAGCCTTGACTAGACGAACCTTTGTTGACAAAGTAATGTCTTTGCTTTTGAATATGCTATCTAGGTTGGTCATAACTTTCCTTCCAAGGAGTAAGCGTCTTTTAATTTCATGGCTGCAGTCACCATCTGCAGTGATTTTGGAGCCCCAAAAAATAAAATCTGACACTGTTTCCAATGTTTCCCCATCTATTTCCCATGAAGTGATGGGACCAGATGCCGTGATCTTCGTTTATGAATGTTGAGCTTTAAGCCAACTTTTTCACTCTCCACTTTCACTTTCATCAAGAGGCTTTTTAGTTCCTCTTCACTTTCTGCCATAAGGGTGGTGTCATCTGCATATCTGAGGTTATTGATATTTCTCCTGGCAATCTTGATTCCAGCTTGTGCTTCTTCCAATCAGCATTTCTCATGATGTACTCTGAATATCTTATGGACTCTGTGGGAGAGGGAGAGGGTGGGGAGATTTGGGAAAATAGCACTGAAACATGTATAATATCATGTATGAAACGAGTCGCCCGTCCAGGTTTGATGCACGGTACTGGATGCTTGGGGCTGGTGCACTGGGACGACCCAGAGGGAGGGGAGGGGAGGGGAGGGAGGAGGGTGGAGGGTTCAGGATGGGGAACGCGGGTATACCTGTGACGGATTCATTTTGATATTTGGCAAAACTAATACAATATTGTAAAGTTTAAAAATAAAATAAAATTTAAAAAAATAAGTTAAATAAGCAGGGTGACAATATGCAGCCTTGACGTACTCCTTTCCCTATTTGGAACCAGTCTGTTGTTCCATGTCCAGTTCTAACTGTTGTTTCCTGACCTGCATACAGATTTCCCAAGAGGCAGATCAGGTGGTCTGGTATTCTTATCTCTTTCAGAATTTTCCACAGTTTATTGTGATCCACACAGTCAAAGGCTTTGGCATAGTCAAAAAAGCAGAAATAGATGTTTTTCTGGAACTCTTTTGCTTTTTCCATGATCCAGCGACTGTTGGCAATCTGATCTCTGGTTCCTCTGCCTTTTCTAAAACCAGCTTGAACATCAGGAAGTTCACAGTTCACATATTGCTGAAGCCTGGCTTGGAGAATGTTGAGCATTACTTTACTAGCATGTGAGATGACTGCAATTGTGCAGTAGTTTAAGCATTCTTTGGCATTGCCTTTTTTTCGGGTTGGAATGAAAACTGACCTTTTCCAGTCCTGTGGCCACTGCTGAGTTTTCCAAATTGGCTGGCATATTGAGTGCAGCACTTTCACAGCATCATCTTTCAGGATTTGAAATAGCTCACCTGGAATTCCATCACCTCCACTAGCTTTGCTGGTAGTGAAGCTTTCTAAGGCCCACTTGACTTCACATTCCAGGATGTCTGGCTCTAGGTCAGTGATCACACCATCATGATTATCTGGGTCATGAAGATCTTTTTTGTACAGTTCTTCTGTGTATTCTTGCCATCTCTTCTTAATATCTTCTGCTTCTGTTAGGCCCATACCATTTCTGTCCTTTATCGAGCCCATCTTTGATGAAATGTTTCCTTGGTATCTCTAATTTTCTTGAAGAGATCTCTAGTCTTTTCCATTCTGTTGTTTTCCTCTATTTCTTTGCATTGATCGCTGAACAAGGCTTTCTTATCTCTTCTTGCTATTCTTTGGAACTCTGCATTCAGATGCTTATATCTTTCCTTTTCTCCTTTGCTTTTTGCTTCTCTCTTTTCACAGCTATTTGTAAGGCCTCCCCAGACAGCCATTTTGTTTTTTTGCATTTCTTTTCCATGGGGATGGTCTTGATCCCTGTCTCCTGTACAATGTCACAAACCTCATTCCATAGTTCATCAGGCACTCTATCTATCAGATCTAGGCCCTTAAATCTATTTCTCACTTCCACTGTATAATCATAAGGGATTTGATTTAGGTCATACCTGAATGGTCTAGTGGTTTTGCCTACTTTCTTCAATTTAAGTCTGAATTTGGCAATAAGAATTTCATGATCTGAGCCACAGTCAGCTTCCAGTCTTGTTTTTGCTGACTGTATAGAGCTTCTCCATCTTTGGCTGCAAAGAGTATAATCAATCTGATTTCAGTGTTGACCATCTGGTGATGTCCATGTGTAGAGTCTTCTCTTGTGTTGTTGGAAGAGGGTTTGCTATGACCAGTGCGTTCTCTTGGCAAAACTCTGTTAGCCTTTGCCCTGCTTCATTCCGTATTTCAAGGCCAAATTTGCCTGTTACTCCAGGTGTTTCTTGACTTCCTACTTTTGCATTCCAGGATTCATGAAACAATTTGCTGTATGATATAAGGAAACAAAAATGATATTAAGAATATCTGCAATAATTTTAACCTGACTAATTAAAAGGATCTTTCTTTTCCATATAGTGTTTTAGATTTTCCAAAGTATGGAACTGGAGTCAGAGCAGAGAAGACAGGAACATAAAATTTGAAAGAACAAATAGAGAAATATATAGGTAGATAGGGAGAGAAAGAGAAAAAGGTATTTGGGAGATTAAAAATGAGAGACACAGAATCAGAGCAAGGACAGTTAGTTAAGGAAGAATAGAAAAGGAGAGATTAGTAGAAATGTTATTGAGACTTATGGATTGTATCAATTTTAATGTTTATCAGGAAAAAGTATATGCTGGAATTTTATTTATTTTTGGCTTGGATATATTTCCTCAAAAACACTTCACTACTGAGATTGGACAACTTGGTCCCAATATCCGTAAGTTTGAATCTGTTTTTGTTGTTGTTGTTTGCTTTTTAATCTTCACAATTTCAAGGACAAAAACAGAAAAAATATGGTTCTTTGAATTGAATACTGCAGAATTAGAAAACCATAATATCATCCTGAAAAAACAGAATAAAACCCTAATTTTTACAATTAATGACTGCAGAAAAGAAATTTTAGAAAACAAACATCATAAATCTAAAAACAAATAGGAAAATATATGCTGAAAATTCAGATAAGTTGATGTGATAGCAGGTGATTGTTTGGCTTTAGAGATTGCTCTTGTTTGATTACAGAGAGTGTTGGCAGAAAAAATATATTCTCTGTGTGACATGTCGAAAAACAACAGGCCATGTAGTAATCAAGGAATGAACATGTCAAATAAAGAGGAAAAACTAGTATAAATCCTAAAGATGGTAGCTAGTAGGGTGTCTGTAAGAAGAGAATAAAGGTCAACAGGACCACAGCACTGAAGGCAATGTGCAGAGAAATATGAGATGGAGTCATATAGGTAAAAAGAATCCATTCTTGGTTGTTGATCCTAAATAAAGAGGGTTGGGTTTTTAAAGTGGGAGCAAGGGAAGAAGGAGGTGGCTTAAAAAAAAGAGGCTAACATTTCAAATATATATATATATATATATTCACACAAATATATATGTGTGTGTGTCTGTGTGTGTGTGTCTGTGTGTGTGTGTGTACTGTGCTGTGCTTAGTTGTTCAGTCATGTCCAACTCTTTGTGACCCCATGGACTGTAGCCCGCCAGGCTCCTCTGTCCATGGGGATTCTCCAGGCAAGAATACTGGTTATATGTAAATATGCTTTGAAAGAGTAGATGTAAGAGTAGGACTATTATTGCCAAAAATTGAATATCACATACCAGCAGAAACTGATATGTGAGTCTTCATCAGATGTTTAATGTGCTTCTTCTTTGTATGAGCTTCTTGAGTAATGAAGTTGGGGTAATGTAAGTTGTTCGGCCAAATTCCTCGGAGCAGAAGTCAAGTGTGGCAGTATCTTTGACTTGAAACTCATGACAGACAGTATTTCCCTTGATTGCTTTCATCCTCACTATGATAACCTCTGAGGCCTGGTTTTCCCTATGGTGAACACCATCAGACTGTACTGAACTGACAAACAGGTAAACCTTTATTGTGTTAAGCCACAAAGGTTTAATGGTTTGTCGGTTGCAACAGCTAGCATTAATTATGCTAATATATGCACCTGTTAAAATTATGTTCAGAAATATATTAAATTACTTGAGCCAGAGTTTATGATATTGTGCATAACAATAAAATCAGATATGAAGCCATCCATGTACCACACCCAAAACACATTGCATTCAAAATAACTGGCAAGAAGTATAGCAAAAGAGTAACTATGCTTATTTCTGGACAGATTATTTTAATTTATTTTTATACATCGCTCTCTATTCTGTTTCTCTTCATATATGTGTGTGTGTGTGTGTGTGTATATATGTATATATTTACACATTTTGGGCATTGGGAAATTTGTATTTTTAAACAAGCTATGTATACATTTTTTTCTTTTTTAAATTAATTTATTTATTTTAATTGGAGACTTTACAATATTGTAATGGTTTTTGCCATACATTCACATGAATCAGCCATGGGTGTACATGTGTCCCCCATTCTGAACCCCCCTCCCACCTCCCTACCCATCTCATTCCTCAGGGTCATCCCAGTGCATCAGCCCTGAGCATTCTGTCTCATGCATCGAACCTGGACTGGTGACCTGTTTCACGTATGGAATGTACATGTTTCAGTGCTTTTCTCTCAAATTATCCCACCTTTGCCTTCTCCCACAGAGTCCAAAAGTCTGTTCTTTACATCTGTGTCTCTTTTGCTATCTAGCATATAGGGTCATCGTTACCATCTTCCTAAAGCCATGTATATTTTTAACAAGAGAAGAATAAAGAACAATTTTTTTAGGAAGTAGAAGTTTATTCATTCCCTTTGTTCGTTACTAGCAGCAAGGCCTCAAGGGAATCACTTAATTTCTGGGGTCTCACTGCCCTCATTGTTCAGTGGGAACAGTTCCTTACCTAAGTACAAGCAGGGGCTCATGGAGACCACTTTTTAAAGACCATGAAGACATATGCCTCTGTGGCTCGTTACATGTATTTAAAGTAAAACTCTTCTTTATTTTCTAATTCTCCATGAACTTATGGGTGCTATGCTGCTAAATCTCATATAATACCCCTATTAATTCTCACATTATATATAAATCCAATAACTTTGACTCACAGAACTTATTTCAACTTTAGTTATTTTGTGTATCACTTTTCTGAACACTATCCAAGTTCTTCATTTATATCCCAAGTGGAATACAGAACACCAGTAATGTTCTATTTAATGCTGGCTGTGTTTCAAAATGACAGAGTTTTATTTATGTACTATTGGGAAAACAATTTTGAAAGTATAGTTGAATC
Source organism: Bison bison bison (assembly GCF_000754665.1). Classification (NCBI taxonomy): domain Eukaryota; kingdom Metazoa; phylum Chordata; class Mammalia; order Artiodactyla; family Bovidae; genus Bison; species Bison bison. Next base: position 8,901,149 of record NW_011495057.1, on the reverse strand, counting down.
ACATGCACATATATTTAATGCTTATATATTTATACATATTCATATGCATATTGCAGAACTGTAAAACACATAAATCATTTAATCATATTTTGTGCTTTTCAGTGTTAACATTTAGACATTAACTTTTTTGCTGATGCTGGGCCTATTTGTCCTTAGAGTCATTCTTTGCTCTTCTGTGTATGCTTGGGAAGTGGTTTAGAGGCCTTGAGTATGTGTTTCCCATTTGCTCCTACATGGAATCGGTGAATGAGAGGCAGTGGCAAAAGTTGAAGAGCAGAGTGGTAGGAGAAACTGGGGTAATTTTTTCCTTTCTTCCCTTTGGGAAACACCAACAAGAGAAGTGGTGTCTCCTTTATACCTTCATCTTCCAGTGGACAGCCTGCCTTGATTTCATCTTCAGTGTAATTCTGGTTTCCCAATTCTGCTTCTCCCTTTTATTCTTCAGAACAAAAACTTCAGTAAGGAGAAGGCAATGGCACCCCACTCCAGTACTCTTGCCTGGAAAATCCCATGGATGGAGAAGCCTGGTGGGCTCCAGTCCATGGGGTCACTAAGACTCCGACACGACTGAGCGACTTCACTTTCACTTTTCACTTTCATGCATTGGAGAAGGAAATGGCAACCCACTCCAGTGTTCTTGCCTGGAGAATCCCAGGGACGGCGGAGCCTGATGGGCTGCCGTCATGGGGTCGCACAGAGTTGGACACGACTGAAGCAACTTAGCAGCAGCAGCAGTTGTCATCTGCTACTTGTTACCTACATGATGTTTTGCTATGCTATATGCTAAGTCGCTTCAGTCATGGCCGACTCTGTGCGACCCCATAGACGGCAGCCCACCAAGCTCCCCCGTGCCTGAGATTCTCCAGGCAAGAACACTGGAGTGGGTTGCCATTTCTTTCTCCAAAGCATGAAAGTGAAAAGTGAAAGTGAAGTCGCTCAATTGCGTCTGACCCTCAGCGACCCCATGGACTGCAGCCCACCAGGCTCCCCCGTCCCTGGGGTTCTCCAGGCAAGAACACTGGAGTGGGTTGCCATTTCCTTCTCCAATGCATGAAAGTGAAAAGTGAAAGTGAAGTCGCTCAGTCGTGTCCGACTCTTGGCGGCCCCATGGACTGCAGCCTGTTAGGCTCCTCCGTCCATGGGATTTTCCAGGCAAGAGTACTGGAGTGGGGTGCCATTTGCATAGCCAATGTTTTCAAATCATAAGATAATTTATGTTTTCCTGATTGGATCCTAACTGGTACAATTGATGATACCTAAAGTTCCCTTCAGGTTTAAAACTGAGTGATTTACAGCTATATCAATTATTATTCATTTTCAAAGTATTTTTTTCTATATATTCACTCAATAATATGAGATTAATATCCACATATGAAATATACATATAAACATATATTTATTCATATATATATACAAGTTTGTATATATATGTATTTGTTTATATATATGTTTGTATATGTACATAGATGGTTGTTTGTATTCATTTAGTATACTTATAAGTACATTTACACAATTGTGTGTATATACATACAAATATAATATGTGTATGTGCATGAAAAAATAAGAAAGCAGAATGAGGACTATTAAGTGGAGGGATACAATTTCAAAAAATGTTAGAGGTGGGGAAAAAAATTTATTCATCTTCATCAGTTGAAGATGGATTCCTGGAAGAAGTAGAATTTTATCTATTATTTAACAAAAGAATGCTAAGTTCTAAATGGATTGATGGTGATGGGGTGTGTGGTCATGTCATTTGCACAAATAATATCTTGAGAGCAGACTTGAATCTGAGTGGGACAATCCTTTTAAGATGGCATTAAAGTCATCCTGGAGAAGGCAATGGCACCCCACTCCAATACTCTTGCCTGGAAAATCCCATGATGGAAGAGCCTAGTGGGCTGCCGTCCATGGGGTCGCTAAGAGTCGGACACGACTGAGTGACTTCACTTTCACTTTCAAAGTGGTGCCTGCAGGCAGACCTTCAAATGAGATTCTGAAGTTGAGTTTCTCATTTGTTTCTCAAGTTACAATGACATATTTTCAGATAAACAATTCAATATGGTGCATGTTGTGGTGTGCATCTCAGAGTGCCTTCAAAAAAAGACATGCTAAGCTGCTCAGAATACTACTTGAAAGTGGCTTCTGGGGCTCAACTTGTTCATGAATTGTTTCCGCTGCAGAGAGTTACTCTGTAAACCATCACAACATTTCCATGAGGAGCTGGCATCCAGTGACTGAAAAAAATGGATAGATAAAGGCTTTACTATCTTAGCCCACTTTGGAATGATGCTGAAGAGTCTTTTAAGTTCCAGAGTTTCCCTACATAGTTAATCAAGGCTGCATTAGGCTTGCTTCACTGTTCAAAATATCTCTCTGTCCTTTCTTTCACCCTTTCCACAGTTGTAATAATTATAGTTACTCAATAATAAATATCTTGAACACTAAACTCTGCTCAGAATCTTTTCCCAGGGATCTCAACCAAAATAAGATTACTTGAATTGTTAAATAGATTGCTGTATATGAAAGCAATGTTTTGTTATATCAAGTAGAGAATGTAATAATCATATGTCTTATCAAAATAAGAGTACAAATACTGTGGCATGGGATGGTTGCTTCTGAATGAGCTATAAATCTATAAGTAAAGACATGATAACCTCAAGATTTTGGAATATTGGCTCAAAGAATAGATGGACATCAAGAGAAGAAGTTCTATGGACATGGTTTTTTAAAATAAAATGTTTTACCTCTGGCATCGCAGAACAACCTGACAATGAATTAGAGCTCAAATTGAATTGTAGGTTGCAGAATTAGTAAGGAAACTAAATTCACAATCTCAGTATGCATTTCATTTTAACCTTGGAAATGAATGGCAAGTTGAGATTTCAGATGAAAAATTTTTAATAGATTGAGACAAGAGTTGTTTTGAACTAAGTATCTGTGTATCCCTAAACTTCCTATGTTGAAGTCCTAATGTGATGGTGTTTGGAAGTAGGCCTATGGGAGGTAAATGTGTCTTGGGAGTGAATCCTCCATGATGAGATTAGTGTTCTTTTAGAAAGAGAAGAAGATGCAGGGAGCTCAAACTAGTGCTCTGTGACAACTGAGAGGGCTAGGATGGGGTGGGACAACAGAGTGAGGTTCAAAAAAGAGGGGACATATACATACCTATAACTGATTCACATTGCTGTATGGCAGAAACCAACACAATATTGTAAAACCATTATCCTCAGTTAAAAATAAATATTCTTTAAAGGGGGAAAAATGAGAAAATAAAACTAGCCTTTTCCCCCTCTATTCCACATGTGGATATAAGGAGATGAAGACTCTATATAAATAAGGAAAAGGACGTTTGCCAAGAATCTAACTGTGCCTGCACCTTGACCTTGGACTTCTAGCCTCCCAAATTATGAGAAATAATATTTTTAAGTCACTCAGTCTATGGTATTATCTTACAGCACCCCAAACTGACTCAGACAGAAACGTTAAATACCCTGGTATCCCAGGTCATTCTTAGTAGAAGCAGTTTCCTCTCAACTGTCTGCAAAAAAATATCTTTCCAGCAATTAACTGATCAGTAATGACTTTATCTTTCAATTGTTGTCTTACAAAAGGATACTTACTCTTTTGTAGAACGCCTAACACTACTCATTGCATCCAAGTCTGTAACTAGAGTTAGATCCCAGCATGTCCCAAAGCAAGACCTGTTATATCTTCTCCAAGAAGAGAAAACATACATTTACAAGCTGAAAGATGATTTAAATCATCAGGAATCAGGGAAATATGCATGAGGATATATACCAGGGTTTTAGACTAAGATGGAAGAAGTATGGTATTGGTTTGAGCCTAATTTATGTGTACGAGTGCACTTCTCCAAGTCTCCAGTCTTAATATTCTAGCTTATATAACTAGAAGTGGTTTTAACAGTTTATTTTCTGTTTGTTTGTTTTTTTTTAATGAAAATCTGTTTTGGCAATGGCCTACTTTCAATAAGGTTTAAATGTTTGATTTTTTCTTTACACAATACAGAGGAAGAAATTCAATGAAAGGGAATATTTTTATTGGGACACTCTCCTCACTAATACATTCCATGTTAGTACAGGAATTCATGCTGGTGAATGCATACTTGAATAGTTCTACAAGTAACTATTCTTTGAAGGATGAAGTTGATGTAGGAAATGCGGCTATTAAAACAGCATCCCTGATTTTAATGAAAAATTATAGCAGCTTGAAACAATGGGTGAGTGACAGCATTTAACATTTAGAGATGAAGAAGTTGAAGTTGCCTCATAGGCATCAAGAATTCACAGAAGTACCGAGTTGACAATGGGCTCACCCACTATGAGGATAGATACTAAAGTGTTCTTTGATCTATGTAATTGGGATATTTTAGTTATGGTGACAGAAACCTAGCTTGAGTTTTTGTAACAATTCTCAGACATAAATCTTTCCATCATAACCTGTTCCTACAGCATCATAATTGAAGGGGACACTGAAGAAGAAGGTGAATCTTTCCTTCTTTGAGGAAGAACCCTTAAATAAGTCCTTGAGTATGTATAGAATTTTTCTTTCAAGCCTTCCCCAAGGGACTTTGAGCTACCTGTAACCTTGGTGGGTATGATTAGGGACAGAAAATATCCAAACTTTACAGGGATTAAGAAACAGCCTGGATTGATGCCAACCCCTAGGAACACAAAAAGAAAAGTCACCATGTTCCACTGATTATAATGAAGACTCATTTAGATCAGTTGATAAATGGAATTTTGGTATGAATATGTTATAGTGTATCCAGTCTGCATATGGTCCTATCTATTGACTACTTCCTCAGTTCCGTAATCCATACTGGGATGGTCATATCACTGTTTCACCCAGGGTTCAACTAGGAAAACAAAGACCTCATTTTTTCAAACAAAAATGTTTCTTCCATAGCCAAGGAGTCAAACTGAAATGGACTCTATCATTTTCATTTCTCATTCATTAAACTAGACTTTACTGGTTTGAAATTCTTAGTTCTCAAGGTCAAAATGTTCCCACCAGAGGATTAAGGGGAAAAAATGGACCTATGAAGTTGGAAAGTGAATGCATACCCAGCAGTATTGGACTCCTTATGTTTCTGAAACAATAGGTAGACAGAAAAGAAAAAAAAAATAGAAATAACTTTTCTGATTATATAGATCCATTTCCATAATTTCTTCAGGTGGAAAATTCGGTTTCTGTTAAATATTAGAGACAGGAAACTCTTAATACATATAAATCTTTTATTTCCCTTTATACTTAAATATTCAATAAGAAAAATAGAAAGCTATAGAAACCCAATAATGGCAGAAAAAATAAAGGACAGAAAATTAAGGCCTAAGTTGTTGGGTTATCCTACATCTAAAGAAGCCTGACCAAATCTGGAAATGACACAATAAAATCTGATGGGCATAATTTCTCATTCTCAGGGAATCAAGTGTCCAAGATGGATGCAAGGACAAATAGAACTTTGGGTACCCACTTTTTTTTAAGGCAAGACTAAAATCACTTTTATGAAGGCAGACACATTAATATATATTAAGCAAAGATTATATATGAGTAGAAGAGGAAAACAAATGCCACGTTGTATTAACAGTTTCAAGTCTTTAACTATTTCTGTTCTAAATGCTTAAGACAGTTCCTATTTTCCAATTTGGATCCTGATTGATACAGCACCACATATAATACAAGCACTTAAGTTATTGGAAACTTTATGAACTTTTTATCTCAAAGTTGTTTTTCTAATTCAAGACATAAATTGTATTCTAGAGACTGAGATATCTGTTTCCCCAAGGAGAACATGCTTGAGACATATTGAATGTCAGAAGAGATAATATACTCATAAAGAACTTATCATTGCTCTAGAAAAGCCCAGAGAAGGAATAAATAATGCCAATTTCACTTTCTTCGTTTTCACATCAATAAAGACATTGATTACAATGTCACACTAGAACTCTGTTCCATCCCATATTTTAAATTTTAATCAAGTTGGGATTAATTGGTAGCTTCAAGTGATATTGATCCAAGACTTCCATTGTGAAGAACCTTGGAAACTGAAGGATTTGAATAGACAACTTTCTCTGTGTCTCTCCAAGAGCAAATGCTTCATGCAATATAAATTCTTTCATTAACTTTTAAGGAGGTGACAACTTGTAAAGTTGATAATAGTAGTTAATTATAATATATTTTGCACAAATATCCATTGCTTTTAATGTGTTTTCCATATTATATGAGTATCTGGAGCACAGATTTTTCAAAGGCACAGGCATCTGCAAAGGAACTTCAGAGTTTCATTAGAAACTTTAGGAAAGTATTGATTCCTCCTATTCTTCTCATTAGTTCCAACAATGAGGTATCACCTCACACCAGTCAGAATGACCATCATCAAAAAATACACAAACAACGAATGCTGGAGAGGGTGTGGAGAAAAAGGAGCCCTCTTGCATTGTTAGTGGAAATGTAAATTGATACAGCCACTATGGAGAATGGTATGGATGGTTTAGTCACTGGGTCATGTCTGATTCTTTTGAGACCCCATTGAATGTAGCCCACGAGGCTTCTCTGTCCTTGGGATTTTCCAGACAAGAATATGGGATTAGGTATCCATTTCCTTCTCCGGGGGATTGTCCAGACTGAGGGATCAAACCCAGTTCTCCTGCATTACAGGCAGATTCTTTACCAACTGAGCCACTAGGGAATGGAGATTTCTTAAAAAATTAGGAGTAAAACTGCCATCAGTCAGTTCAGTTCAGTTAATTGCTCAGTCGTGTCCAACTCTTTGAGACCCCATGAATTGCAGCACACCAGGCCTCCCTGTCCATCACCATCTCCCGGAGTTCACTCAGACTCACATCCATCATCCATCGAGTCGGTGATGCCTTCCAGCCATCTCATCCTCTGTCGTCCCCTTCTCCTCCTGCCCCCAATTCCTCCCAGCATCAGAGTCTTTTCCAATGAGTCAACTCTTCACATGAGGTGGCTAAAGTACTGAAGTTTCAGCTTTAGCATCATTCCTTCCAAAGAACACCCAGGGCTGATCTCCATGACCCAGCAATTCCACTACTGGGCATATATCCTGAAGAAACCATAATTGAAAAAGACACATGTTCCCCAATATTCATTCCAGCACTACTTACAATGCCCAGGACATGGAATCAACCTAGATGTTCATCAAAGGATGGGTGGATAAAGAAATTGTGGTACATATACACAATGGAGTATTACTCAGTTATAAAAAGGGACACATTTGAGTCAGTTCTAATGAGGTAGATGAATCTAGACCCTATTATATACAGAGTGAAGGAAGTCAGAAAGAAAAGAACAAGTATCATATATCAACTCATGTATATGGAATCTAGAAAGATGAACCTATTGAATGTATGGGTATTAAAGATGAGAAAGATAAATAAAAAATAGTATATTTATTGACCAATTAATGGAAAAGTAATCAAAATAAAGTCAACTTAATACTTTTATTTCTTATCTATAAAAACTTTATGTTAAATTGAGATATTGTGTTGTATACAGTATGTGTCCAAATGACTCTTATTTTTATCTAGCATTTTACTAATTTAACAAATAAATATACAAAGGATTATTTTGAGTATTATTTTCAAATTATTTTCTTATGAATAATATTTTCAAGTAGCATCTAGTGCTATTTAGAGCTGTCATTGGATCAAACTGCCCTGCAATTTCATTTAATTCAACTAATTTAATTATCAACTAATTTTGTGAAAAGTGAAAGTGTTATTTGCTGAGTCGTGTCCAGCTCTTTGCAATCTCATGAACTGTAGCTCGCCAGGCTCCTCTGAGCCTGTGGAATTCTCCAGGCAAAAATACTGGAATGGATCAGTTCAGTTCAGTTCAGTCGCTCAGTCATGTCTGACTCTTTGCGACCCCATGAACTGCAGCACGCCAGGCCTCCCTGTCCATCACCAACTCCCGGAGTTCACCCAAGCCCATGTCCATGGAGTCGGTGATGCCATCCAACCATCTCATCCTCTGTTGTCCCCTTCTCCTCCTGCCCTCAATCTTTTCCAGCATCAGGGTCTTTTCAAAGGAGTCAGCTCTTCTCATCAGGTGGCCAAAATATTGGAGTTTCAACTTCAACAGCAGTCCTTCCAATGAACACCCAGGACTGATCTCCTTTAGGATGAACTCATTGGATCTCCTTGCAGTCCAAGGGACTTTCAAGAGTCTTCTCCAACACCATAATTCAAAAGCATCAATTCTTCAGTGCTCAGCTTTCTTTATAGTCCAACTGTCACATCCATACATGACCACTGGAAAAACCATAGCCTTGACTAGACAGACCTTTGTTGGCAAAGTAATGTCTCTTCTTTTTAATATGCTGTCTAAGTTGGTCATAACTATTATCTTTTAATTTCATTGCTGGAGTGGATAACCATTCCCTTTTCCAGGGGATCTTCCAGACCCAGGGAATGAACTACATTGCAGGCATATTCTTTACTGTCTGCACCTCCAGGGAAGCCCAATTTTACTCAATATAATTTAAACATGGTGCATAAAAATATGTTCTTCAAAAAATCAAATATGCTATATTTTTCATTTAATTACTACTGTTAGCACATTACTTAGTGGGATTTATAGGTTATTTCTCTAACAAATTATCTCTTATTGCAACAACAATATGGAATGCCAATATAGTTTCTTTTGTTTTAATTATCGAACATCAGTGTTTTAGTATAACACATACAATAATTATTTTATTACTTCATAACGCACTTTGCACTTCGCAAATATTTTCTTATTTGATATAATACTTAGATAGTTTAAATGGGCAAAAGCATAGATACATTCTAATTATTTTCCAGTTAAAATTCTTTTTGTTGTTGACTCTTGTGACCTCACGGACTGTAGCCTGCTGGGCTCCCCTGTTTGTGGCATTTCCCAAGCAAGCATACTGGAGTGGTTCCATTGTTTCTTCAGGGTATCTTCTGACATAGGAATTGAATCTGCATCTCCTGTGTTGGCAGATGGATTCTTTACCACTGAGCCACCAGGGAAGCCCCAAGATTCTTTTATATGGAAGCAAAAACCTCACAGATTTCTATAAGCAAAAACATATATTTATTGAGAGATTATTAGATTTCACATTAAATATGTGGCAGTATTAACTTTAGGAAGGAAAGGAACCAAAAGATAGGACTTTTCAGAAGGGAAGGTGATGAGCTATACCATAACCTCTATAACAGCAGTAGTTGAGATTTTCTTTCGAGCATAGCCACAGTCCTCAGCCAACTTCAGCAGTCCCCAATCTCCAGGTTTCTTTGTGCAAATTCCAGGTTCTGGAATGGAGAATTTGTGTATCAAATTTGGAATATGTGTAGAAAGATTCTTCTGAGTGATGAAAACTTCCAGACCCAAAAAGCCCAGAATGAAAAGAACAAGAAGCAATAAACTCTAGTGCATCATTAGGTGATAAGAAGTACTCACATTACAATTTGATTCCTCCACACTTATGTGACTCATGAGAAAGAAAGGTCTATATGTAGGTACCTGGCTAGAAATACATATCTCATTTTTCAGATAATACTGACTCTAAATGTATTGTCTCTCAACTAGCACCATATGGTAAGTATCATTAACTCATTTTATTAGTGTAGCTATGTTGAGATTAAATCAATGAATCTCATGAACATCAATCCATCGATACCCTTTTTTGGCTGGTAATGACTTCTTTGGCTAGAATTACTATAGAGTGAAATGCATTGTTCAGATGGAGTTTCTGGATGAATTATGAAGATCAGAGAAATACAATACAAATCTTTATTACGTAATTATTATGTAAGAATGAACCGCTAGTCAAAATATGATGTAATGGCATTAATTTGTCCCCAGAGAGTAGGTTTCCTTTCTATATGGTACCACAGCTAAGCATAGCATTGGTTGCTGCTATAAGCAAATTGAAAATTCAGTGGAGTTGGTTAGGGGATGTCTGTGTCTCCCAGACTCTGCCTGGCCTCCAGTCTTATACCATGTCTGCCTTATACATGAGCAGAGTAAACCATCACACTGTCACACTCTGTGGTAGACATAAGGTGGAGGTCTGACATCCACAGAGTGATCATCCTCTAATTATACAGAACATGTTTTTTCAATAAAGAACTTCTGATGAACATGTATATAGATTTGGATATTTTCATGTGCTGGAGTTTATAAGGAAATGTACAACATTAGTCCCCCCAATACATTTATACTGATTCTCAGTCTTGTTCCTTTGCATCTAACCAGTCCTTTAGCCATTGACAAAGAACAAGGAACAATTAGATATATAGATTACTGGGTATCATCCATCACAGTCACTCCTCCTAGGTTAAGGCTATAATGCAGAGAAATTTATAAATCAGTTTTGATATGTATATTTTCCAAATTTAATGAGATATAATGAACATATTACATTGGTTAGTCAAATAAAAATAGCATGCTTCCTAGAATAACGAAGGTAAAAAGAAAATTCTGTGCATGCCACATTGGAATGATGTAAGATTAAAAAGTGGAAGAAAAAAGGTGTTAGCTGTGCAGCCATGTCTGACTCTTTGGGACCCCATGGACTGTAGCCTGCCAGGCTCCTTGGTCCATGGAATTCTCCAGGCAGGAATACTGGAGTGGGTTGCCATGCCCTTTTCTATGCCCTTCTACCCAGATCGATCATGAGTCTCCTGCATGAGGGCAGATTCTTTACCGCCTGAGCTACCAGGGTAGCCCCTGTCTTTGTTTGTTTGTTTGCTTCCCCCACTAACATCTTGTGCCTTTCTCTGCCTGTTTCTGTTATGCTGCAGGTGATGGCTGTGGGCTCCATCTCCTGAATTATCTAACACCTTAGTTTCTTTTGGGAGTAGGCCAATGGAAGACATTAGTGGGAAGAAAGAGGGCAGTGAAAAAAGCTCAGGGGTTTTATAATCTCCTGCCCTTCCCTATCTCACATGATTCTGGCAATTGTGTCTTTCTTCTAGTTATAGCTTCTTTTTGGAAGTAATTAAGGTCTCATCAATTGGAGAAGGAAATAGCAACCCACTCCAGTGTTCTTGCCTGGAGAATCCCAGGGATGGGAGAGCCTGGTGGGCTGCCGTCTATGGGGTTGCACAGAGTCAGTTGCACACGACTGATGTGACTCAGCAGCAGTAGCAGCAAGGTCTTATCACCTTTCAGTTGGGCTCTTGTAACTATTATCCTTTCTTTGCTACTTCAGGGGTAGGGGTTCTAAAGATTCCTTGCTATTGCATCTCATTTCCCTTGTTAATTGACCTATTCTTGACTATACTTAGGGCTTCCCAGGTGGCGCTAGTGGTAAAGAACCTGCCTGCCTATGCAAGAGACATAAGGGACTCAGGTTCGATCACTAGGTCAGGAAGATCCCCTGGAGGAGGGCATGGCAACCCACTCCATATTCTTGCCTGGAGAATCCCCACTGACAGAGGATCCTGGTGGGCTACAGCGCATAGGGTCACAAAGAGTTAGACACAACTGAAATGACTTAGTACACATGCTTGACCATATGTATGTAAATATTGGCTACAGTAAATTATATTTACTACCTCATTGAATATACTATATCAAATTCTTTTGAGTATGAATCTTGCAATATCTTGGCTAATATTGACTCTGACAACATTTATCAGTGAATATCTTGTTCATAATGGAAGTCATCCCAAAAGATATCTATCACATTATAATCTTTGAGAGAATTAGCATTGGAAAAAAATCACATGATAATCCAAAAGTTTACAATGTATTTTAGATATTTCTTTAACATTGTTATAATTTGGTAGCTGTTATATTAACAAGAATGACACACTATTAATATTTAAAATAGTGGAGTCCATATCACTTGTCATTCTTGATTATTATGTAGTGTTTTCCCCGTAGTTTTAAGAACAAGCTTCATTATATAAATATAGTGCACATATGGCAACACTAATAAATGAGCAATTGTAGTACACTAAAGTGAAAGAAATACATTTACTTGCTCCCAAACATGTGTTCTGTGTAATGACATTAGCTTATACTATAAATTTAGTAGAAATATTGCCAAATTTTAAGCAATATATACAAGTAGCATAATTATGACAAAAAATAGTAACAATTGCTGTCATTATATCTAGAAATACTAGTACTGACACTAAGAAGAGGGAAGTGGATGGGGTGGGAGAGGAAGCAGAGGAGAAAAAGATTAAAAATATGGTTAACACTTAAGAAGATTGACAAATACCTGACAATGTGCAAAGTGCTCGACATTCCTTGTCTCATTTAATCAGCACAAAAGAACAAAGGTTTAGGCAGGGTTATTATGCTCATAATATGAGCAGATGATGATGTAAGAGAGGAAGAAGAAACTGAAGGACAAAGGGTATAGCCTACCTCCTTGTTCATCCAGCATGTTTGGGAGTCACAGCCTTGTGACCTGATTAATCACAAGTTCAGTTCAGTTCAGCCCAGTCGGGTCCAACACTTTGTGACCCCGTGGACTGCAGCACACCAGGCTTCCCTGTCCACCCCCGGAGCTTGCTCAAACTCATGCCCATTGAGTCGGTGATGCCATTCAACCATCTCATCCTCTGTTGTCCCCTTCTCCTCCTGCCTTCAATCTTTCCCAGCATCAGAGTCTTTTCCAGTGAGTCAGTTCTTTGCATCAGGTGGCCAAAATATTGGAGTTTCAGCTTCAGCATCAGTTCTTCCAATGCATATTCAGGACTGATTTCCTTTAGAATTGAATGGTTTCAAGTTGTAATTAACCTTTCCATTCTCATCCCTTTCAAATTCAAATATTCTACTGTACTTCATCACCTATGTTTTAAAGCTGCTTTTACTAATTTTCCAACTAGACTGCAGTAAGATGTCCCACTGATTGATTCCAACAAATTCCTTCATCCCTTCACCTCATTTATGAGGCCCTTTCCTTGAACAGCCAGACTAGATTGTACAGTGCCTATTTCATGAGTATAATGACTCCCATGGATAAATGGTGCTTCTTTCTAAAGTCAGTTCTCTCTACTCTGTTTATTCACTTGACAAACAAATGATAACTGTACACAGGTTACTTTTCAATGTCTCTTTAATGCTAAAACTGTACTTACAATCTCACTGTGGCTGCAACCAGCTGACTAATTTCATGTTATGTCCATGACGCATAAAGTTAAAGTGGACCATTGGTTTTGTTCGAATATTCTACCCTCCTCTTCTTGTTATTTCATATTTCTACTGTATTGTATCCTGTCTTCACAGTCTTCTTATACCCTTTCACCAAATTCATAGGGAAAATTTAAAAATCCTATAATGGTTTCCTTTTAACCCAAACATGTTTATTCTGACATTTGTGTTCTTTCTAAAGCCAGTCTACCACTTGAATCTCAGTGTCTTTCCCCTACCCAAGCTGTCACTCCTAAAATTTCCTATTGCCCTACTTGTTGTTGTTGTTAAGTCAACAACAGTAATTTGTTGTTGTTGCCCCACTACACATTATCAAGTTTTAAACCATCTTTTGAGTTGTAATTGCATATGGTAGAATGTGCCCCACATCCACTTGATTGATACAGCTTTACAGTATGCATGTCTTCAAATTAGACAGTAGAAATCCTCCAACATTATTCCTTAATTTAAAAATTGTTTTGGAGAGTTGAGGTGCTTTGCATGAGTCACCATGTTAATTTCAACAAAACTACCTGCTGGCAATTTGAATAAACCATGTTAAATTCATAGTGCAATTTTAGTAAAATTAACATCTTAAAAATATAGAACTTTCTTTTCCACAAAATCATCATATTTGTCTATTTATTTATTGAAAAATAATTTTCAGTGACATTTTATAATTTTCAGTGAAGTCACCTCAAAGTTATTTTGTTATACTGACCTTCAGTATTTCACATTTGTTAAGGTATTATATATGGTAATTTAAATTTTTATTTTTAATTATTTGTTGCCAGTTTATAGCAATATAGTTGATTTTTTGTATATCAACCTAGTATAATATGAACTAGATGGATTTATTTTCAATGTCTAGTATCTTAGGGTTTCTATGAATATTTCATGTCATCTGTGAATAATGAAAGTTTTCTCCTTTCAAATCTTTTAGTCTTTATTTTACTTTATTTTTCTAGCTATGCCCTCTAGTGTAATTAGGAAGAAAAGTAGTGAGAGCAGACATTCATGCCTTATTATTGCTATTAGGGATAGTGTGTTCAGGCATTAAGTATTATGTATATGGAAAGCTATAGATTTTTTCACAGATGCCCTTAATGAATCAGGACAGTTCCCTTCTATTTTCAGTTTGCTGAGAGTTTGGCTTTATGTGCGTATTTATTTTTAATTATGAATAGATGGTGAATATCTTCAAATGCTTTTTATTCATCTATTTCTATCACCATACATATTTTCTTTTGTTTTATTAGATAGTGAATTACATCAATTATTTTTTAAATAAGTCAAGTTTGTATGATTTGGATAAATACACTTGATTATAATGTATATATTCTTATGTATTGCCCAATTTGCTTTATTTTGTTAAGAACTATAGCATCTACATAAATGGGGATTATTATTATTTATTTTTCTCCCCAGAGAGCCAACTGTTAAACTTATGCAGGACACTACTGAATTTTTATTTTATGACAAAAGTTTCTGAATATGTACATATAAACATATATGTATGTTTATATACATACAATTTAAAATGTTTATGCTTCTAACCTATTTTTGTCCTTATATTCAAAACATGCTTCTTTTTGACTATTATAATTAGATGCTCCTGTTTGTCTTGTCTGATAACTTTGGTCTTTTCTTGGGAGTTTAGAGGTTTATATAAACATGACTGATGCTGTGTTGTGCTTAAGTTATCATTTTGCTGCTTTTTCCTAACAGACCCATTTCCCCTTTGTTCCACTTTTCCTCTTCTCCTTATTTAGGATTAATTGTGTGCATTTTTATTTTAATGTTCCATTTTCGGCTTCTATCTTTTTTGATAAATTTTAGTGAATGAGTCCTTAGCAAATTATTCATATTTTAATAGTCAAATATACTTTCATATAATTTATCATATTACTCTTAAACGTTTTTGAATTTCTCTTGCATTTGTCTGTTTCACCTTTTAAAATGCTGATTGTGTGTGCTTGTACTTTCTTTTATTTTCATGTACACTTTATTGCTTTTCTCTTAAAAATGATTCTTGGGTGAATTTAACAAGCTAATTCATTTTTGTTCTTTCTTCATTATTATTTCCTTGTTTTATTTTTGTAAGTTTTTTTTAATAATTGATAATTCAGGTTAATTCACTGTGTTCAGAGAATTTCTTAGCTATAAACATTAGTATAAACATTACTAAAAGTAATCCTGTGATTTGAAGTATAAGAAATACTCTGAATAACCTCTGGAAACTGGCTGGTCTTATTTCGTTTAACAAGTAAAACTATCACTTTTGAAGAAAAGTTTCAAGTCCAACACTTTATATCACATACCATGTTAGAGACACAGTTTAAAATTTTTACAACAGAATATGTGCATGCATGCTAAGTCACTTGAGTCATGTCTGACTCTTTGCAACCCCATGGACTGTAGACTGCCAGGCTCCTTTGTCTATGGGATTCCAGGCAAGAATACTGGAGTGAATTGCCATGTCATCCCCCATGTCATCCCCCAGAGAATCTTCCTGAACCAGGGATCAAACCCTCTCCTCTTATGTCTCCTGCATTGGAAGGTGGGTTCTTTATCCCTAGTGCCACCTGGGAAGCCCACAGTACAATATGCTTGGTTCAAATACTATTTTCATTCTTTTGGGTGGTTTAAACATTTTAGAAATTAAATAGTTATGTACACAATTTAATTATAAAACTGTTTATTATTGTCAGAGTATTAGCAGAATTTTGTCCATTTAAGGTGTTAGCAAAACACATGTTTAAATAAATACCTAATTTATCTCAAAGAGTACTACTGATTTACTTAAACATCCCAAAGAAAGATAAAGTTGGAATGAAAATACATATCCCTTGTTTCTCAGCAGGTTATGCTTGCTTATCCTCGCCATTATGCTTAATTAGAGTTTAAAGATAGGTTTCTTGCAAAATTATTTTTCTGCCATCTGCTGTCATTCGGTTCCAGATTCCTTGTCACTCTAGAGTAATAGAGACAATCTTCTGACAGAATCCCAATTGTCAGGCTGCTATGTTGATTGCTACCACTTCCCTTTGAACCTAATTAAAGATTTCTTATTTTCATCAGGGCAATCATATTCTTTTCTGTTTCAGTCAACTTTAGTCGTGAAGTGCCCAAGTACAATAATGCTATAATTTTTCTCTGAGATTATCCATGTTTTCCTCAACATATCTTTTCTATTCTTCAGGAAGGCAAAGTTCATTCTAAATACCAAGACTACCTAAAGAATTTTCAACAACTGTATATATAACACAGAACTGTTACTTTTTAAATAACAACATACCCCAAAATTGGCTAACTGTATAAGGAGCCTGAAACTTTCAGATACATAATTGTGAAGTTCACATAAAGATATAAATGTGGGCTCCCAAGTGACTCAGTGGGGAAAATATCTATCTGAGGTACAGAATACACAAGAGAAGTAGATCCAATCCCAGGGTTGGGAAGATCCCCTGGAGAGGGCATGGCCACCCATTCTAGCATTGCCTAGAGAATCACGTGGACAGAAGAGCCTGGGAGGCTACAGGTTTGCAGCCTGGCAGTCCATAGTTTTGCAATGAGTTAACCATGACTGAAGGGAAGGAGCATGCATGCATGCAAGGATATAAATGTAAACTATTACAAAAGGTGAGATATACAGAGCCACTAACGATTTTACTTTTCACTGTACATCAGCATATAAATATGCAAGTGCAGATAAACTTGTATTTATTTTTTTTTGTTGCTACTGTGACTGGTGTTTAGATTTGTTCATTTGTTTCTAGTTTACATGAGATAATCCACATTAAGATGTATTCACTAATTTTTATTATAATACTGGAGAGTTTTTGTTTTTAAATTTGGTGGGCTTCCCTGATATCTCAGTTGGTAAAGAATTTGTCTGCAATGCAGGAGACCCTGGTTAGATTCCTGGGTTGGGAAGATCTGCTGGAGAAGGGAGAGGCTACACAGTCCTGTATTCTTGGTCTTTCCTTGGGGCTCAGCTGGCAGTATCTGCCTGCAGTGCGGGAGTCCTGGGTTTGATCCCTGGGTTGGGAAGATTCCTTGGAGAAGGGAATGGCTACACACTCCAGTATTATGGCCTGAATAATTCCATGGGCTGTATAGTGCATGCAGTTGCAGAGTCAGACACGACTGAGTGACTTTCACTTTTGTTTAGTTGGTTGATTTTGCTTTCTGTTTCTTTGATAGATTACACTAGCAATTTCCTTAAATATTAGACTTGGTATAATGCCATAAGATAACATTTCTCTTCTAAACCTTCCTATGTCTGAGTCAGTATTTTAATAAAAATTCAGTGGCCCTAAGATTTTCAAGTAGAAGATTAGTCTCATTTATAGTGTGTTGCTTGTACTGTAGGTGTTTGTAATTGCTTTATAAGATGTTCCAGAAGCTTAATGATCTTAAAGGAAATTTGAAACATCTTAAACCTAGGAGTATATCACATATTTACTTTAGAGTGATGTTAGCCTATGGATAGAAAGGTTGTTCTTTTCCTACAATTTGCTATTATATGCTTTTATTGTTAGTGCTGGAAAAAGTGGACTCTTGCAGTC
Source organism: Bison bison bison (assembly GCF_000754665.1). Taxonomy (NCBI): domain Eukaryota; kingdom Metazoa; phylum Chordata; class Mammalia; order Artiodactyla; family Bovidae; genus Bison; species Bison bison. Next base: position 8,883,414 of record NW_011495057.1, on the reverse strand, counting down.
TCCAGAAGTACCCATTGTCTGTCCAAAACACATAGGAACACACATACCTAGGTACATACACATGCATACACACACACACATACACATTCATACATGCACACCATTGTGCAAATGCCTGAATCTCAGAAATTACTAGACACATAGTTAATGACAATGGGACTCTTCTCTCCTGAGTTGTTTATCCCAAATAATTTCAACAGGAGAATAATTGCACTTCACTCATTTGAAAAGACCCTGATGCTGGGAAAGATTGAAGGCAGGAGGAGAAGGGGACGACGGAGGATGAGATGGTTGGATGCAATCACCGACTCAATAGACATGAGTTTGGGTAAACTCCAGGATTTGGTGATGGACAGGGTGGCCTGGCATGCTGTGGTCCATGGGGTCGCAAAGAGTTGGACACTACTGAGTGACTGAACTGAACTGAACCTATGTGCAGTGCAGGAGACCACCTGCAATGCAAGAGACCTGGGTCCATTCCTGGTTTGGGAAGATCCCCTAGAGAAGGAGATGACAACGTACTTCATTAATTTGCCTGGTGAATCCCATGGACAGAAGAGCTTGGCAGGCTACAGTCCATGGGATTGCAAGAGTCAGACATGACTTAGCGACTAAACCACCACCAACCTGTTGGAGAAGAGAAGGAAAAGTAGAAGGAGAGGGAGTTTTTTCACAAACAAATTGAATCTCAATTCCATACAGGGTTTTCTATTGGCTTCCAAAGATATCTACATTTAAAACATGTTTTTTATGTTTTGTTTTTTATACAAAGAAGTTTAGCTATACTTGATCACCAACAGCATTGGGAGGAGTGAACACAGTTTACATCTGTAATATATACCTGATGAAGAAAATAGTTCAAACAGGAGTTAAAAATGCAATAGAACCAAACTAATCACATCTGGAAAAGTTGACTATATATAATCAGCATCCTTTGTATTATTTCAAAAGCTGGAGGATTTATCTCTTATGCTGTAGACAGTAGTAACTATAATTCTACAGAGCCACTTAAAAAATTTAGAATCTGGAATACATTTTGAGAAAATTCATGGAAATATACGTATATTATATATGTATTTAATTCTGGGAAGTTATATGTATTAATATTAGCTGCATATTAAACACAATAATGACAAGAGATTAACACTGAAGTCACATAAAATTTTAAGATTATTATGATATATTTTATTATAAATAATATGCCTAAAATATGAACAAGAGAAAACTTTTGGATAATTTTTTTCAATATAAATGTATTTATTTTAATTGGAGGTTAATTACTTTACAATAATGTATTGGTTGAGTTAGTAGGTATTTTCATTCTTTGCGGACAACACTTACTACTTAATAAAACTCAATAGTTTTAATTGATAAGATGTTAAATATATTAAGAAGTAAAGTTAGGGAGCCATGTATAAAACTCAGTGTCAACTTGATAAAGATAAGAGTTCACTCAGGAAACCTCCTATCTCAATTTTTTTGATATTTTAATAAAATGGCAGTTGCTGACTTTAAATCTTATTCTATTTTACGTATTTTCATGTATTTTTTGTTCTTACTATTGTACAAACACATGGTTTTACAAATATCCATCCTTCATATATGAGGAAAATAAACTAAGATTCTGAAAGATTTAAAGGTCTTTTACGTGGCGAAGATTTTACATTACAAAGATATTGCTTCTATAGTTTCTGTCCTAAAAAGGTCATTTTCCTCTCCCTCTTCTCTAACATGGCTTATGTTTATGCATAAGAATATTGGTTAGATATATGTATCTTCATTGGATGCTGTAGGTAAAAGAGAGATTTGTCACTAACTAGCTGAGATTTATTGGTTTCCTCAATTAGTCTACCTTACTTTCTTCTGGAGTATGAGCTTAGATTAAGTGAATTCTAGATTTCTTACATCTTCAAATGCATAGTGCATCCACGGTTATGTAGGATCCGTGATACCTTGAATAAACCTGTGAACTATTCACTCAAAATAAGTCCAGGTACCATAATATAGAAAAACATGGCCACTATAATACAATTCCAACTTACCTCTGCTGCATCATCAATTCACTACCCAGGAATAGCCCTACTTACCATTCTCTGAAGATATCTTGCTGCATCATAAGGTCTCATTCAAACAATTTCCACACCTATATCTGGCACATTTGTATTTCCAAAGCTGAACTGTAGAATGCACTCCTGAATATATTCTTATGTACCCTCAATAGAAATTAACCACCCCACTTTCTCTGCATTTCAATGGAAAGGCATTTATGTGCTTACAAGAGTACTAGTCATAGTTTCTGAAAATAAATTGCATAATGTATTTCACTGTAGTTAGCTCTTTGCACGAAGAAGTGCTCCATAAAAATATGTCTGTTTGCTTTGAAAATCAAGTGATATGTATGTTGTTATTTATCTTTTAAATGTTTTTCTACTTCTAATCTTTCTAATCACTTTTCCACAGAATTGCATTGAGAAATAAAAATTCAGAGAAATAAATAAGTTTAAAGTAAATATATAAAGACTTAATGATATAAGTTCTGATGCATATTTTGATTTTAAATTAATCAGTTCTGGAGGCCTGCTAAGACACACAATGAAAAATAGTGAAGTTGAATTATATCAGTCCTTTTTCTTTTTCTTTGTTATGATTGAATTTCACATTTTGGAAAGAGAATAGTAACTGAATATAAAGCTATTATCATTTCTTCATGTCAAACAAGAGGAAAAGGAAAGGGGAATATTGGTATACAAGGTGATAATATATGTGTTTTGAACCAACGAAAATTTTATAGAAGATTAGTCTATCCCTTTTTGGACATCTGAATCTATTAAATCAGGAAAAACTAGCAAGAGTTGATAAGGCACAATATTTATGTGCTTATATTTAAATGGAATTTTAAGCACTATTAATAGAGCACTATTTTCATGTCACAGTTTAGCTTAATGGAATAGAGTCAATTATGTAAGAGCACTGGCAGTGTGTAACTGATAACTAGCGTATTTTAGGAATAAAAATAAATTGTAAGGAAATTTTTGTAAAAAAATCTGTTTTGAAAGGCTGAAATATGGTGATTTAAATGAAAATTCTGTAGTCATAATACTTATATCTGGTTAGACTGAGTACAATTTTTAGAAAAAGGAGACTGAATCAACTTTGTAAGTCTCTTAAGAACCACATCACTTTTAATCACTGAAAAAATTATAGGAATAAGTTACTGCTAATGAGTTCAACTTACATAATATTCTGAAGAAGTTAATATTAGCAGTTTTGAGTATTATTAAGCCAAATGTATACAGTCCTGCAAAATCTGTGTGATGAAAACATATCTGAATTAAAAAAAAAAAAACTATTAGTCCTGAGATGCTGGAAAATCTTACCTTGTTAATACACCCTGAGGATGGTGTTAGGATTGAAGTTTAGTTGTACTCATCTGAAGTTTCCAATTTCTAAGTTAATGAAGAGATCCCAACAGCTTTTCTGTAATGTCAGTAAAGAGCTTTAATGACAAGAGATTAATCAGTTTCCAAGGCAGCAATCTTTGGGGATATCTACCCCATTAAGACAAGGAAAAGAAGTGGCAAAAATTTATGTCATTAACAAACAAAACAAAACAAAGAAAAACAGGCTGAGAGCACTTTTGCTCCTTAAAGAAATTACAAGGGAAAGCATCTTGGATTTAGTGGTGCATTCACATAATTAAAATAGCCAGGATTTTCATTTCCTTCTCAATGTAAATCACTATTGAGAAAAGCATCTGCCACCTCTGATACTTCCTGGGCAATAAATTTCAATGAATTAATCATTCTGCCTATTCAGAAATTCTGAAGAGTGATAGGCACTTGCCAATGGGCTGTAGAATCCTTGGCTCATTGATTTTTAGATGCCAGCAGAGATTGAAGAGGCTGTGAAATGATTTAAATAGAAATAAAAGAAATAAATCAATCTAGGTTAGGTTTACTTACTTTTTACCCTTTAATCAAATGTAGATTATGATATAACATGTACATAATAGTAAAATAACATTGGTGTATATGATCTTTATGCTTAAAGACACCATGACTTTGGGTTAAACATGAATCTGAGTTTAATTTTCAAAGGAAACATCTTAAAATTCTGATACAGCATTGATCAAGCCAAGTCCCTTAAAACTAGAGTGGCTATATAATTTATCAATTGAACAAGGCCAGTTTTAAGGTTGAAATAAACCACACATATTATTATGTAAAGCTACAGGTATAAAACAGAAACCATGGAATCAATGAAGGTGAGGAAAGAGAACAGTGGTTAGCAGGTTTTAAACCTGACCACTCAGTAGATATTTACTGACAAATGTTTGATGGGATAAAAAAGTCAATATAAATTTATAAAGTTAGGAGTAGAGCGGTTAGTGGATTAATCAAGTCAGATATCCTCAATGTTACTCAAAGATCTTTGTAATCTTGTGGTCTTTATAACCATTTAAATACACAGTGTCCTAACTTGACAGTTTATTTAATGAGGACAGCAATTCTTTCCACCTGCATTACAGGGGTGTGAGAATTAATAAGATGAAATTCCTATAGACATTTTGAGCTCTGCATGGGAAAGTCTCTATATAGCATTCCTAGAGAGGAAATTCACTACAGCGTGAATTGCAGTTTTGCCGCAGGAAAAACAGTTTTTCAGTAAGGGTGGACTCAAAAGATTTATTTCTCCTATATTATTATGTGATGATGTGATATATATTAATTTGAAGGTCCCTGCTTCATAGAGATTTTTGAAAACTTAGTACCTTCCCCTTTTGAGAATATATGTTTTTGTTCATTTAAAATGTATTTATGGATCATCTCTTCTTTAAGTCTTGCCTACAGCAGAACACACTATCAACTCCCTTATTTAAATACCCTCATATAAACCTCCCAGTAATAAATGTCTCTCTGGCAGAGAACTATGATGCTTTCATCTCTCAGATAACTATCAAGACAGCCAGATTTAATTGTCATCATTAAACACAGGAGGTTAAGATTGGATCTCAGAGAGAAGGATGAGGCAATTGAGGATGAGATGGAAAGCTGCCTCAAGTTCAAGGATAAGCCTGTGACTTCCTCTGTTCTTCTTATCTGTACTAGTTTCAGTGAAGTTCCTTTTAGCTGATTGTTTGCATGGTCACTGGATGAAAAAAAAAATAATGTCATGAAAATGACATTTATTTTGTAGTCAAACATCTAAAATTTTCTGTCTTGTGTACTATATACTATTACTAGTTGTATGAGCTTAGGGAAATAATTTACTATTTCTAGCCTCAAATATCGGTGGGAAGTTTTAATGAGATCCAGTATATAAGGAACTTAGCACATAGCTGTATTTTAATGATTTTTTGTTTTCCTTTTCCTCCCTCCTCTGCTGTGAAAGCCATCTGTTTCTGCCTACCCTGTTCTGATTATGGGTATTTGAGTACATTTGAGATACTCTATACCACTCTGATCTCTAATATTATTTATGTACTCAAATTTTATGAGGTATGTGGATTTTGATGATTCTCTGTTCACACCCTCTGATTCTTATGGTTATGCTCCTTATGCCCTAGAAACAGGTTCCAAGGGCGTAAGGAGCATAATTTATACATAGCATATACACTCCCCCAAATCAGTACATATATATTGAGTATATCATTCACTGACTTTTATTATTAGTAACTTTGCTCAGTTAAGAATCTGCCTATAAGGCAGGAGACCCATGTTTGATCTCCAGGTCAGGAAGATCCCCTGGAAAAGGGAATGGCAACAACCCAATCCAATATTCTTGCCTGGAGAATTCCATGGACAGAGGAGCCTGGCAGGCTACAGTCCAAGGGGTCACAAAGAATCGGACATGATTGAGCGACTAATGCTTTCACTTTTTTGTTCAGTTTGCCTCCTCAATGGAATTATAAAATTCTTCCAAGCATTAAGCATCATAGTACTAAGTGGACACTAATAAATATTAGTAAATTTATTATCTCGATTGGTATATGGAGACTGAGTCATCTATGGAATGTTCTTCAACACAGTCATTTTGAGTAACAAAAAACTTCAGTTTGTTGATTAGCAATAAATAAGCTAAAATTCAGTGAGAAAAATCTCAATGTGTTAGTAATAGTTACTGAAAATTCACTAAATCAATAATCTCTAATTTATATGTGAAGTTTAAATTCTAAATTCTTCAATTTGTTACATATCAGACTTTAAATTTTATGCAGTGTCAAACCAGACCCTTGTATTATCTTACAAGGTTTTAAAAGTATCTTCCATGTCACTAACAATATTGTGTCAGTTTTATAAAAATAAAAATGTGTCATATATTACCTGTGTTCTTCCATGTCACTAAAAATATTGTGTTATATTTATAAAAAAAAATGTGTCATATATTACCTGTGTTCAGTGAACACTTAATGAAGATAAAGTCTAGTTGGGGATGGGGAACCAGCAGCAACTCACAGATGGTTTGCCTAAGGTAGGAAATTAGACAAAAATGCATTTAGAAAGTATAATTCAAACTATTTATGATGGTAAACTAAACTCTATCAGTTATAGCCTAGAGCACAATATAAGATTCATTGTATATTGCATTTTGCTACATTTGAAATCTAACATCACTGGACACCATTAAGAAGAGCATTTTCAAACCCTAAATGCTCACAAGCTCACCACAAGATGTATATAGCTCTAGTTGCATCAACTTCTTCTTTCTCTGAATGTCACCTTTGGCAGTACTGTACTATTACAGTAATATGTTTCTAGCTCCAGGAAAAACAAAATTCTCTGTGTATTACTTTAGAATGAGGGGGAGCAAAAACCTCTGGAAGAAATGTGAGACAGTTTTATGGGTATCAAGAAGTTATGAATTAGGACAGTAATTAAGTGAAAATTAAGCCAATGGCCTTGCCTTAAGTTGTATACAGCAATCACATAAATTATTAAAAATATGGGAAGACATTTAAAAAATATATATTTTGGTTTCCAAGAGGTTAAAATCTATGACTTGATTATCTTTTCCTTCACAAAGGATGTACCACGATTTTTGTACATCCTATTGTGGTCAATTACTTTTTATACATTGACTAGTTACATTACAATTTGTAAACTAATTTGTAGAAGAAGGTATCTGAATATATAGAGAAAAATGAAGGTGAAAGTTAAATCTAAAAATCATTTTCATTATGGATAAGAGAACATGAAATATTTTCTGATTTTGAATAATTGAGAATAGAAATTCTGAGTAACTATTAGAATAGGAATTAGAAAATTTGGTCTATTGAGGAATATTGTAATTTTTTCAGGTGTGTTAATACTATTTACATTTAAGCTAATCAAAGGGAGTACTTCTTTAAAAATGCGTGCTAAAATTTGATGGATGAATGGAAAAGCTGTCTCAGAATTATATGAGAAGAGAATGTGGGGCTATAGGTGGTATAGAATAAACTTTAAATTGAGGCAGAACAAGGGTCTATTATATCCTGATTACTTTTTATATGTTTGAAATTCTCCATAATATAAAAGACTCAAAAATAAAATAAATAAAAATAAAATACAACTTTATAAACAATTTGATATTTATTATTTTTATTGTTTTAAATGTTTAAACATTTATACTAGTGTTTTTATTTATTCTCTTGATTTTATAGGAAGATGACTAAATTATCTACAATGATATTTTGACACCTAATTTCCAAAATTAAACTTAGAATCACCTAACTTGTCTTACTTCTCTGCAGCATTATTTAAATAGCCAAGATATGACACTGAAACATCATAAGTATCCATGGATTGATAAATGGATAAAGAAAGTTTGTATATGTATATATATGTGTGTGTATATATATATATATATATATACTCTTCAATCTTAGAATTAAGTCTTATCATTTTATGACAACATGAATGGACCTCTAGAGCATTATGCTATATGAAATATGTCAGACAGATATGAAATATATCAAATACTATATGATCTCTTTTATGTGTGAAATCTAAAATAAAAAACATCAAGCTCATACAAAGAGCAAGTGGATAGTTGCCAGAAGGCTTGGTGTCGGTGGGGAGAAACGGTGAAGCAGGTCAAAGAAAAAAACATATACATACATACATATATAAAGAAATTGCATTTTTTTAAATTTTATTTTTAAACTTTACATAATTGTATTAGTTTTGCCAAATATCAAAATGAATCCATCACAGGTATACATACATTTTGTTACATTAGTGATTGGATGAGTTGGTATTAATAGAATGCTTGTAGACCTCCATGCCTTGTTCTCATTTTCAGTGATGATTGTTCAATTATTTGACATTAAGAATAATGATAGAAACTGTGGTTAAAAACAGCAGTCAAAGTACATGCATTACCACATTTTATTACACTAAATATAGTTTATGCTTTATTTTAAAATAATGTCATATAAATTATATATTTATGAAAATATTATTATAAAATCCATTTTCAGAGGAGAATGAATCCATGTATATGTATGGCTGAGTTCCTTTGCTGTTCACCTGTAACTACCAAAACATTGTTAATCAACTACATCCCAATACAAAACAAAAAGTTTAAAGTTTAAAAGAATACTCCCTTTCAGTTATACTAGTCAGTGATTATGAGATTAAATGAAATTATTCAGAATGCCAAAGTAAAGGAAGATGAGAGCCACTAACACTTTTCTAGGTTTTAAGCGGGGGAAAATTCTCTAAAACTGAGAAGATTCAGAAAAACTTGGCCAATGAACCTTTGCTTGAGTTACGGTGAAGACTGGGAATGAACTAGAGAAAAAAAAAAAAATTCTACTCCTCTCTGTTCCTCTTCCTCACAATAGAGTGACAAAGGAGGCAGAGTTCAAGGAGAAGTATTATTGGTACGTTTATTTTTTCCAAAAACAATCATTCATTTAAATATTAACTCAAAAAGTAAATATACTTTAAAATTAGTATATATCAGTATCCCTCACCAAGAAGTAAGAAAATAAATTTGAAATTTTTGCAAAAGACTTTATCAACCACTGCAAGAAATATATTTATTAAGCTCATGGCTTTAATTTTACTTTTATTAGTATTCTGGCATTTATTTTATATTTTGATTATTTATGTATATAAATATTCATGTAGATTTGTAAGTACTTTATTTAATACACACCTGCATATTATTACTCACTAAATATTATTTAATTAAATAATGGTTTTATTGACAAATAGCTAAGTTATTAAAAACCACCAGTGGAAATGTGTTTAAGAGTTAAATGAAATTATTGGGAAATAATTGTTGAATTACCGAGTTATATTTATTGAGTTATGAGAGTGAAGTCACTCAGTCATGTCCAACTCTTTGTGACTCCATGGACTGTAGCCTACTAGGCTCCTCCCTCCATGGGATTCTCCAGGCAAGAGTTCTGGAGTGGGTTGCCATTTCCTTCTCCAGGGAATCTTCCCGACCCAGGAATCGAACCTGGGTCTCCTGCATTCCAGGCAGACGCTTTAACCTCTGAGCCACCAGGTTATAATTATAGGTAAAAATAAATGTTTTCCTTTTACACCCTTGACTGCATGCCTATGAAATTACCTCTCAGACCCACTCCCAGCCTAAATTTCATACTAATTTTAAGCAAAGACAATTTCCTATTCTGTTCACAGGACATGAAAATATGTCTGATGTGAAAAATTAATCTCAGTGGAGAGATTTGAAGTACTTAAAATAATTTTGTCACAATATTGAGTTGAAAGATATGTTAACTAAATTTATATGTTTTTTACTCATGTGTACCAAAAATAGGATTATTCTGTTTAACAGTCTGCTCAATAAAATAGTTAACTATTAAGAAATTAGTGAATTAATCTTTTTTTTTTTTTTTTTACTTGTTGAACCACCAGGAAAGCCTTACCTAGATGTCCATCAGCAGATGAATGGATAAGAAAGCTGTGGTACATATACACAATGGAGTATTACTCAGCCATTAAAAAGAATACATTTGATTCAATTCTAATGAGGTGGATGAAACTGGAGCCTATTATACAGAGTGAAGTAAGCCAGAAGGAAAAACACCAATACAGTATACTAACGCATATATATGGAATTTAGAAAGATGGTAACAAAAACCCTGTGTATGAGACAGCAAAAGAGACACTGATGTATAGAACAGTCTTATGGACTCTGTGGGAGAGGGAGAGGGTGGGAAGATTTGGGAGAATGGCATTGAAACATGTATAATATCATGTATGAAAAGAGTCGCCAGTCCAGGTTCAATGCACAATACTGAATTAATCTTTATTAAACAATCAATAACCAATTTTAAGAAAAAGTATATAAAATTTGTAGGGGGCTTCCCTGGTGGCTCAGCAGTAAAGAATCTGCCTGCAAAGCAGGAGTTGCAGAAGACACCAGTTCAATCCCCAGGTCTGGAAGATCTCTTGGAAGAAGAAATGGAAACCAACTCCAATATTCTTGCCTGGAGAACTACATGGACAGAGGAGCCTGGCAGGCTACAGTTCATGGAGTCAAAAGAGTCAGATGTGACTGAAGTGACTTAGCATATAAAATTTGCAAGAAAGCCAATACATAAATAATGGTTTGTTCCTATAGTGCTGTACTAGAACATTTCTTAATAAACCCATATAAGAATAATCTGACTAAAAAATGTAACTATTAGTATAGAGTATTTATTAATGCTTAGCGTTTATAAAGTTAGATGTCAACATATGCAAAGTAGTAAAATTCATTTTTTCTTCTGTATTAGACAAAATAACCCCAAACTTTTGTTTTATTTTTCTATGATAGATTAATCTGTCTTAAATTTAACCTGATAATCTTACTGCAGGATTTATATCAAGTTATGACCAACCTAGATAGCATATTGAAAAGCAGAGACATTACTTTGCCAACAAAGGTCTGTCTAGTCAAGGCTATGGTTTTTCCAGTGGTCATGTATGGATGTGAGAGTTGGACTGTGAAGAAAGCTGAGTGCCGAAGAATTGATGCTTTTGAACTGTGGTGTTGGAGAAGACTCTTGAGAGTCCCTTGGATTGCAAGAAGATCCAACCAGTCCATTCTAAAAGAGATCAGCCCTGGGTGTTCTTTGGAAGGAATAATGCTAAAGCTGAAACTCTAGTACTTTGGCCACCTCATGTGAAGAGTTGACTCATTGAAAAGCCCCTGATGCTGGGCAAGATTGGGGGCAGAAGGAGAAGGGGACAACAGAGGATGAGACGGCTGGATGGCATCACCGACTTGATGGACGTGAGTTTGAGTGAACTCCAGGAGATGGTGATGGACAGGGAAGCCTGCCGTGCTGCAGTCTATGGGGTCACAAACAGTCAGATATGACTGAGTGACCGAACTGAACTGAACTGATATCTTTATTCATACCTATATCTATAGCAAAAGATCAGATAATCAAACTCTTTGCCTCAGCCTTTTCATCTTCATTTTCCCTTATTAATAAGCTAAAATTTTGACATACTATCACTCTATATGTGGGAAACATATGTTTAACATTTTTAAAGTTATGGTAATAGTAATCAGTAAAAGTAACTAAACTAGTTTGTGTTTATTGCATATTCATTTTGCAAGATTGTATCATCACATTTAAATAAAGAAAAGATGCTTTGGGTCTATTCAAGAAACATAAAGAGAGATGAATGCTTTATGCTTTCTCCATATATAATATCCCAAAAGAAAAGCATTAACTTACTTCCGATAGTCAATATGTGTGGCATCCCACATAGAACTTTCTAATACATTATATTGGATTTGAACCCCTTGTTGAAGACTGAACTTTCAACCTAATAGTGGTTAGAAAAAAAAATATTCTCTAAGTCTGGCTTCAGACTCAGAAGTTTATGTTTCAAAATATTCTGGATTCCTCAAAGTGTCTAAGAATTAATGTTGAAAATAAGTTCTTAATTAGTTTAAAAGCATTAAGTAATTCTCTTACATGGAATCTAAAGTTACTCTAAATGCAATGTATATCTATCCTGAACCTACTATACATTACCGTTGCATCATTAATAAAGAGAAAGGGAACATGAATTCATATTTATCAATGTTCTATGCTGTTGGTGGGAAGTACACAAATTGCAATCTATTTGGAAACCTTTCTTTCAGAGCTGCATAGCCCAATTCTATAAGATTGTTTTAACAGAAAGGGTTCACTGGCATAAATATATCAGTTTATATTCTGGTAAACTTAACACTTATGCTTAAATCAAAGGATTACAGATGCATAGGAGAGGGAAATGGTAGCCCACTGCAGTATTCTTGCCTGGAGAATCCCATGGACAAAGGAGCCTGGTAGGCGACAGTCCATGGGGTCGCAGAGAGTCAAACACAACTGAAAGTGACTTAGCACCAGCACAGATGCATATTTTCAGTATCCTGCTAAATTAGTAAAACAGCTGCACATTTTGAAAAAGAGTAAGTTTCCTGAAAGAGGTGCACACTTATCTTTTGTATTCCAGCAATTTGTGAAGTTAGTGCTTTCACACTGAGTCGCTACGTTGTATCTGACTCTTTGTGACCTCTTGGACTGTAGATCGCCAGACTCATCTGTCCATGGGATTTCCCAGGCAAGAATACTGGAGTGGGTTGCCATTTCCTTCTCCAAGGGACCTTCCTGACCCTGGGATTGAACATAAGTCTCCTGCTTGATCGGCAAATTTGTTACCAATGAGCCACCTGAGAAGCCCCCATGTTGGCACGATTGTGTAACCAAGGGAAGAGAGCAAAGTGTGGAAGAAACAATGAATTTAGTAACTTTCAGTGTTGGATAACTGCAGAGACAGATGGTAACTCTACATCATATACTTCCTGAATGTGACATGTGGTATAAGTGTTTCTGTCCATTTGTTTATGAAAAATTGTAAGCTACCACTTCATCAGTTTCCTCAACCATTAAGTTTAAACCATTGTGGACCAGATGAGGTAGCATCACTCAACTGTAAACACCACCAGGACTGCCAGAGATTTGGATTATGACTAGAAAATAGTTAACTTACTAAGCTTCTTTTTTTGTAATATTTTCAATATTAAGAGAAAAAAATAGTTATTTATCAACAAATTCACTCATATATTTGATCTTTTTGCACTTATTATAATTTATTTCCATTTATATTTTGCATTTAAAAGTACAAAGCTAAGAATTTAAATTTACACAATTATGCAAACATTTGTGAAAGAGTTGTCATGCATCCCAGAATATATGTGTATAATAGCATTAGCAAAAGCATACCATTAAGCGTGTAATACATGACAAAAACTAAAACTTCAGTGAGGTGGTCCTCATTATATCAGTTTCTTTAAATGACAAAACTTGGACTTCAGGATGCTCTGGAAAAGTTGCCCAAATTCATAGAATTACTGAGTGATAGACATATAATTTTAATGAGGTCCTTATAAAGCCCAGGCTTTTTCTGTAGTATAAACCTAAAATTTTTAGATATTTTATATTTAAATAGTATGAAATTAAAATTGTATTAAATATTATTTAAATTAAAAATGGATCTTAAATTTATACTAGACATTATTTAAATATTTATACACATTTTATGTGAGATATATACTATCAGGAGGTAAAATTTAGAAATGCTTACGTAAGTGTGATGGTTGAAGTTGTAGTAGATGAGTTAACTGAGAGAGGGCTAAGACCTAAACTTGAGTTTCAGTATGTCACATGCACAAATGAGGATCAAACAGAGCCAGCAATAGAGGAGGATTACAGAACTGAATACATGAAAGTGTTACAGCACGGACATGAAAGACACTTTTTTGAGAAGTGGTGGTGGTGGTAATCAGTGCAAAATGTTCCAGGTATGTTGGAAAATTGAAGACTGAAAGAATCCTCATTTTAATTTTCCCCTTTAGTTTTAAAGATATAACTTCAGCTTAAAGAGGTGACTTAGATACTGTCAAAATATTCACATATATCCACATATATTCACCTATATAGATCAGTGTCATGAGATTAATTCTATGTTGATATAAGGAAATTGAAAGTAAGGCAGCAGAATGGATAGGGATATTTTGTTGATCTATTCAACTGCTACATAATCTTTAACTATTTTGATAGCATCGCCTACTCCCTGTGGTGTTGGAAAAGACTCTTGAGAGTCCCTTGGACTGCAAGGAGATCCACCCAGTCTATTCTAAAGGAGATCAGTCCTGGGTGTTCTTTGGAAGGAATGATGCTAAAGCTGAAACTCCAGTACTTTGGCCAACTCATGCGAAGAGTTGACTCATTGGAAAAGACTCTGATGCTGGGAGGGATTGGGGCCAGGAGGAGAAGGGGACAACAGAGGATGAGATGGCTGGATGGCATCACTGACTTGATGGACGTGAGTTTGAGTGAACTCCGGGAGTTGGTGATGGACATGGAGGCCTGGCGTGCTGCGATTCATGGGGTCGCAAAGAGTCGGACACAACTGAGCAACTGAACTGAACTGAACTGAACTCAGAGCAAACTCCAGGAGATAGTGAAGGACAGGGAACCCTGGCATGCTGCAGTCCATTGTGTTGCCGAGAGTCAGACTTGACTTAGCGACTGAATAATAACAGTCTCATTTTTACATTACAGCCTTCCCTGGTGGCTCAGATGGTAAAGAATCTGCCCGCAGTTCAAGAGAGCTGAGTTTGATCCCTGGATCAGGAAGATCCACTGGAAAAGGGAATGACTACCCACTCCAGTGATTTTGCCTAGAGAATTCCATGGGCAGAGGAACTTGGCAAGCTACAGTCCATGTGGTCACAAAAAGTCAGACACAACTGAGCAACTAACACAATGTATACACTTGATCACAAATTAGTTACAGGTTGTGGCTCAGTTGATAAAGAATCTACCTGCAATGCAGGAGACCTGGGTTTGATCCTTGGGTTGGGAAGATGCCCTGGAGAAGGAAAAAGCTGCCACTCCAGTATTCTGGCCTGGAGAATTCCATGGACTATATGCCACAGAGTTGCAAAGAGTCAGACATGACTGAGCAACTTTCACTTTTGGTATAAACTAGTTTAGCAAATATGTGTCAAATGTCTACTATATATCAGGCACTAAGGTGATATATTGGCGAACAAGACTAAAAGATCACTGCTCTCATGGGAGCTAAATTGTAGTGATGTAAAATTTGATACAAAAATAAAGATATAGGCTGGAACATTTTGCATTTTGAAAAGTGCTGTTTAAAAGAAAACAAATAGATTATGGGACACAGAATAATCAGTGAAAGATTCTCTGAGAAGCAAATGCCCAGATGATATTAAATTTTCCAAAATTTTTGTAGGGAAAATGCCTGTGAGAGAAATTGGGGTAAGTCTAGGCAAGTCTAGAAGAGTCATCAGACTGCATTACAAGTATGATCCCCAATCAAGTCAGAGGAAGGAAAGATTGAAAGTGAAAATATCCTGATTTCCCTGCAGCCTAAGAAAAGTTTGACAGGGCCATGTGGAGTCCTGGAACCAAGGTCAACCATCAGAGAATCTCTGTGCCTCCTAGGGAGCAGCCTGCCCACGTATCCTTGCCATGTCCATCCTTTGGCCAGGAGCAACCTATAGGAAGAAGGGGACCTTGGTGATACACGTTTTAGAGAACAGTGGCTGAAGCTTTGTCAGATCTTCCTTCTGGTTGGATGTCTGAGAAATCAGTTCTCATGGCTGCCACAATAAGCCAGCCAGAGATAGCATATTCTGAGTAGAGCAGATACACGGCATTGATGTGGAAAAGGGGGTGACAATTAGGAACATAAAGAAGGCTGTCTGTCTGTGGGTGTGCTCAGTCATGTCCAACTCTTTAAAATCCCATGGGCTATAGTCCACCAAGCTCCACATCCACGGAATTTTCCAGGCAAGAATACTGGAGTGGGTTGCCATTTCCTCTTCCAAGGGATCTTCCTGATCCAGGGATTGAACAAAGACTGGTAGGACCAAACGGTAGTGAACCAGAGGAAGACTGTAAATGGTATCATGAGATTGGAAAGGTCAGCTGGATACAGATCCCACTGGACTTTCCAGACCATGATAAAAAGATTTTTATTTTTAAAGAAGCAATTATAGAGTATTAATCAAGGGGGCATCATTATTCCATCAATAGTATCAGATAGCGCTGGGTTTTGTATAGAGAAAAGATTAAACTGTGAACAAACTCAAAACAGGGAGACTATGTGGAGAACCCTGACTTTACAGAAAGCTATATTGTATTAACAAAATGTCAGTAGATGTGCAGAGAGTAGTTTTGTTAAACATATAGTTTTAAAACAGAGACTGTGTAGTTTACTTTTGATTTATGTATGACGTTTTAAGAAAAGAGAGGAATAAAGAATTATTCTTAGCTTTGAGCCTGGGCTTCATAATTTAATATGGGTAAGGATGATGTAAGGTTTGTTGTTGTTGTTACATTTTTCTTTTTTCTTTTGGATTATAAAATGTCGTTTATTGTTATAAATTTAGAGAATCAATAAGTGTAATAACAAATTGAATATTGCTCATATTCTATATACAGTAGCAGGTTTTAATTTTGTTCTTACTAGTTTTAATTTATTCCCTGATATTGATATTTTGTGAATGTATTGTAAAGTTTATGTAATAATTCTAGTATTGCTTCTACCTTTTTTCTATATGAGAACCTTTATATTGATGTATAATATTAAATCATATATGCAAGTATTTAGCATGAGATTTCCGTCACATGTAGCCATTAAAGTCATTCTCTTTTTTTTCTTTATTAATATTGTATGAACATCTTTAGGAATTAATCATTTTTGAATTTCAAATTAATTTTGAAATGGGTACAATTGAGATAATGAATATTTATAAATTTTCTAATATTTCTAAATTAATATTTCACTTCTATCAGAGATGAATGCAAACACTCATGTCATAACACTTATCATTGCATAGTGCTGTTTTATAATCTTTTGTCATCACAACATTAGAATAAATGTGGTGAAACTTGCCTTAAAAAAGAATAGTCTACAATTAAATCCCTTTTATAAGTATTCATTTTTATTTTCTCTATTAATTGCATACAAGTGTTTTCCCTTTCATGCATGAGGAAAAATTGTCTAAACATGGAAGTACCTATTTTAGGTTACCTGTTCTCTTATGCTGATAGATATTACTTCTTATCTTGATATTTGTCTGGTGAAAAAGTGTCCTAAATGAGATAGTATGTCTGTGGTCTTCTTAATATTACTTCCTTTTATAACTCTAATGATCCCACAGTTTAGAGCAGTTTGAATTTTTTAATGATGAGTGCTGGGGCTATAAGCGCATAGCTTTGATAGTCCCCCAAAGCACACTAAACATTGACACAGTGAAGAACAGCCCACTCTAGGTTAATGACTTTATACTGGATAATCTCAGGACGGCACTCTGTTGGCTCACCGAGCTATTATTCTTGCTACACACACGTGCGCAAAATACGTAAGAAATCTACCTATGCAGACAAAATCACATACTCTGTGTCTAGACTCAAATTCTGAGGTATGTCTATACCATAATATCAAACAGTATCAAAGGGTTTAACAAATTTGAAGGCGAACTTGATAATCTGAGCTTGCTTTGTCAAGCAGATCAGAAAAATCTGAGTTTGTTTGACGAACACTTGTCACTAAAATTGCCTTACTGATTATGTCATCTTCCTTTGAAGATTCACTTAAATAAAAGAATGAGCTATTATTAAGTCATAAGAAATCACCCACCACATGCATCCATAGAGGTAAAACTGTGTTTGTCCATATTATTGCCTCCTGAAATGGCTTATATGGTGATCATCAGTTTGTACTTGGCATATTTCACTAGATTCTTTTCAGGAATTCAATAAGAGAAATATATAACCCCATTTAAAATGTGAGGATCTCAAAGATAAAAGACATTTTATACCACAGAAATAAAGAACAGAAAAAACATTTGACTCCAGAAACAGAACCAATTTTTCTCAAATAAATTATAATTTAACAAAACATAATTTTTAAAAATTTATTTTCTTTCAGTAAAAACTTGCATGTACTAATAGGATCATATATGAAAACAGACATGGCCTGATCTAATTTAGAATCCTAAAACACAATAGAAAAAAATGTATCATATAAATATGAATAAACACAAAGGCTAGAAGAAATTTTTTACAATTTAAAAAAAATAGAAAGCAATAGATAATTAAAATGCATGTAAAAAGAAATAGATTGCATACATTTAAGCAATCTAAAAAAAGCTTTGTATCATATATTTATATGTCGCGTGAATATATATTTGTAAATGTTTTACTTATTTGTCCCAGCTTTATTGAGATATAATTGACATATAACTCTAAATTTAAAGTTTACGACATGATTTGATGCACATCAGTTCAGTTCAGTTCAGTTGCTCGTTGTGTCCTACTCTGTGACCCCATGAACCACAGCATGCCAGGCTTCCCTGCCAATCACCAGCTCCCGGAGTCCACCCAAACCCATGTCCATTGAGTTGGTGATGCCATCCAACCATCTCATCCTCTTTAGTCCCCTTCTCCTCCTGCCCTCAATCTTTCCCAGCATCAGGATCTTTTCCAATAAGTCAGCTCTTTGCATCAGGTGGCCAAAGTATTGGAGTTTCAGCTTCAGCATCAGTCCTGCCAATGAACACCCAGGACTGATCTCCTTTAGGATGGACTGGTTGGATCTCCTTGCAGTCCAAGGGACTCTCAGGAGTCTTCTCCAACACCACAGTTTAAAAGCACAATTCTTCTGCGCTCAGCTTTCTTTATAGTCCAACTCTCACATCCATACATGACCACTGAGAAAACCATAGCCTTGACTAGATGGGACACATATGTATTATGAAATGATTGCCACTGTAGCATCAGCTAAGAGTTCTACCACCTCACATAATTATGCTTCTTTTATGGGGGTTAGCATATTTAAGATCTACTTTCTTAGAAAATTTCAACTGTTCAATATATGACAGTTAACTACACCATGGTGTGCATGAGATTTCCAGAACTTATTCATCTTATTGCTGGAAATTTACACCCTTTGACCAACATCTCCTTCATTTTCTCCATTCCCAAGCCCCTGGTTGTGGCTTTATTAAATTCATACTTCTAAATAAAGCTCAGGGACATCCTGTGGTGAATGTTATTTTCCCAATAATATTAATTAAATGAAATGTACTTTCCCAAAAAAACTCTGACGAGTCAGGTGTGTACTAGCAGAGAGAGAAGTTACCACATTCTATTGCATGTAGAGAGGTGGCTTTCGAACAGTAAGTAAGAGGGGTTTTTGTTTTTTAGTTTTTTAGTGAAAGGGAGAAGAAGCAAATTGTAAACTGAATCATACATTTTTAGCTTAAAATATATTTGTTTATTTGTCAGTATAGCAACAGATTTATGAACAAATTAAAGGCAAACTCTTAAGAGAGACATTGTAATTGTCTTAGAATATTTTTAATATTCTGATGCTACTTAACTTTATACTACTTAATAATGCTTATCTTTATTTTGGACCTCTCTGCTGGCTCACACTGTAAAGAATCCTCTCACAATGCAGGAGACCTGGCTTCGACCCCTGGGTGGGAAGATCCTCTGGAGAAGGGAATGGTTACCCACTCCATTATTCTTGCCTGGAGAATCCCATGGATAGAGGAGACTGGTGGGCTACAGTCCATGGGGTTACAAAGAGTTGGACATGACTGAGCGACTAACATGTTCAACTTTATTTAACTGTTATTTCTATATAGTCTGTTAAAAAATGAATGCCATTAATAATATAATAATATTAGGACTCACTTCAATGGAAAGTCATTTAATACTTCTCTTTAGTTTTCTCAAAGCTCTTGATTTAACAGAGTAAACAAGGGTTAGGTACAGACCTGAAGGACAGCTTAATCTTGCAATCATTTCCGCTCATGCTGCAGGCTTCCATTTTAGCTTTATTCATTACAGCCCTAAAGCTCCTGCTTTCTAAATGTGTAGGTTAGAGAAAGTACCTTGGAGTTCACCTGCTCAAGATTAATAATATCACTCCAAGAAGATTAGAGCTATTACTCTTCCTGACCTGATCCAAATGGTACAAATGGGATTTTAAGGATGATGTCTGTTCAGAGATCCTACAGAGTGATGATGTGCAGGGGAAAGCTACCCTAAGGAATCAGGAAAGATAGACTGTCGGGGTTGTACCGGTGATAAGCCATTAGCTTTAGCTATTATCCAAAGAAAAGATTATGGCTATAAATAAATTCATCCAGGCCTTTAATACAATAGATGGGCAGACCAATGGATGGACAGGCCAGGAACATAACTATTATTTGAAAAGAAAGCCTTTGGCTAAGTTCTTATTTCACTAGCAGAATCTCAGGTAATACCAGGTAGAAAAAAATATGCTTTGTTTTTGTGTATGTGTGTGTGTGTGCATGTGATCTAATTTAAAACTCTAGAATTTAATTAAATTTAATTTAAAATTAAAATTGAATTTAAAATTGATTGTTGTTGTTGTTGTTCAGTTGCCAAATTGTGTCCAACTCTGCGACCCCATTGACTACAGCACGCCAGGCCTCCCTGTCCCTTACCATCTCTTGGAGTTTGCCCAAGTTCATGTCCATTGAATCAGTGATGCCACCCAACCATCTCATCCTCTGTCATTCCCTTCTTCTGCCTTCAGTATTTCTCAGCATCAGGGACTTTCCCAGTGAGTCGGCTGTAAGCATCAGCTGGCCAAATATTGGAGCTTCAGCTTCAGCATCAGTCCTTCCAGTGAGTATTCAGGGTTGATTTTCTTTAGGATTGACTGGTTTAATCAATTTAGGATTTAAAAAAAAAATTCTCAGAAAGTATCCATTCTTGCCCTACTTTTAGGTTACTGTTTCTAACCATGAAGACTGGGGCTTTGCACTTGTCCAATTGAAAAAAAATTTTTGAAGGCTGCTGTGACTCAAATAAGCCTTCAAAAATGTAGGTCTATTGACTGTGGAGAAGAACAGCTACTGAAATTATACATACATATTTTTTTATTTTTTCATGATACTCTGCATGCTGCTGCTAAGTCGTTTCAGTCATGAAGAACACTGGAGTGGGTTGCCATTGCCCTCTCCGGATACTCTGCATACTGGAGTATGCATACTCTGCATAGTGGCTTTCATATACCACATATTTAATAATAATAGCATTGATAGTACCTAATGCTTACATGGAGAAGGCAATGGCACCCCACTCCAGTACTCTTGCCTGGAAAATCCCATGGATGGAGGAGCCTGGAAGGCTGTAATCCATGGGGCTGCTGAGGGTAGGACACAACTGAGCGACTTCACTTTCACTTTTCACTTTCATGCGTTGGAGAAGGAAATGGCAACCCACTCCAGTGTTCTTGCCTGGAGAATCCTAGGGACAGGGGAGCCTGGTCGGCTGCCATCTATGGGGTCGCATAGAGTCACACACGACTGAACAGACTTAGCAGCAGCAGCAGCAGCAATGCTTACATATGCCACATTTTTTCATGTACTTAATATGCACTAATTCATTTTGCCCTCACAAGTATTCAGTTATTTCTATATACCCATTTTAAAGATGAGGAAATTGAGTGATAAATAGGGTAACTTGCTTATTCTTCCCATCTTAAAAGATTTACCTTATATTCATCTAAAATCTTTTTTATCTACTCTTAGTCATCCTGCTTTCCTTCATCACTTTGTCAGGCATACCTTCCTGATCCCCTAAAAGTATATCAATCCCCCTATTGTTTGCTCTCACAGCACACTCTCCTTTGCAGAAAATATGTTGCCCTCTTAAGTTCGATTTTACAAAACAAGCCTCCCTGGTGGCTCAGATGGTAAAGGGTTTGCCTGTAATGTGGGAGACTTGGGTTTGGTCCCTGGGTTGGGAAGATCCCCTGAAGAAGGAAATGGCAACCCGCTCCAGTATTCTTGCCTGGAAAATCCAACAGACAAAGGAGACTGGCAGGCTACAGTCCATGGGTTGGCAAAGAGTCGGACAAGACTGAGCGACTTCACTTAAGAATATATTGTGGAAAAAAATCTATCATAGCGTCAATCTTAATAATGTTGATTATTTGTTAATATTAGCTATTGTTTCTCTGCCCCTTAAAATATAACATCAAAATACTGTAACTTCATAATATAGAACAGTGCCTGAAACTTAGATTGTCCATACTTATTAAATGAAAGAAGAAATGGAGTAATTGACTTTAGAATTGCTAGTTTGTCAAATGTTAAGGAAATGATTGTGAAGATAACAAAGGAGGGGCACAATTAAATAAAACTTTCTGCTCTTTAGATAGATAAAATGGTTGAACAATGATGTTGTTCATCAAAAAGTAGGCACAAAAAGGAAAGGTAAGTATTGAAGGAGAGAGCTAATGAGAACAGTGTTTGATATATTGACTTTAAGGTATCTGTGACATGTTTTAGAGTGTGATTTCCAGTAGGCTTTTAGAAGGTAAAAGCTTGAGTCAGGGGAGGACTCATTGGTAAAGGAAGATTTGTACATCAGCAGCATGTAGGGGCGGTCATGTGTGCATATAGACACCACCAGAGAATGGTGAAAGTGAGAGTAGTAAAAGCCTTGGATAGTTTTGCAGACACAGTTTCCAGTTCAGCAAAAACAAATGGACAGAAGTACAGTGCTAGGACATTTGTTTCTAAAGTTATGATCCAGATTCCTTTGCTTTGGTTTCCTTATTTTCTTAATATTAATGTCTAATTGCAACCCATTTACAGTACCTGCAAATGTCACAGTCGTCTATTGTTTTTCAACATGTGCTGACACACATAAAAAGGATGTAGATGGATTGTGAAGGGGAATCATTAATTTGTTGCTGTGTAATTAAGTGCTGTCTGAAATTCTTTCATTCCATCTAGGTTTCAAAATTTTATTATATTGTTTTCTGATAAATATTTAAACATTTCCCTTAGAAAATATGGGGTCAGAATATATGTGGGTACTGCAATTAGAAATATATTGACTTTCTGCTCAGTATTCTGTAATGCTTATATGGGTAAAAAATCTAACAAAGAGTGGAGATTCACTTTACTGTGCACCTGAAATTAATGTAACATTTGAAATCAACTATACATCAATAAAATTAAAAAAAAATAAATATATTGACTTAGTTAATGATAGTAGTGTTGGTTACATTGCCATTGAGTCAGAAACAGTGAAAAGTTTAAGACATTATTCTTCGTTCCTACTAGCCTGCACAGTGTCATATATGTTTTCTGACACGGGACAGGAGACTTAGATTATACAGGCAGGCAGTTTATTACTTATCAGAAAATGCAGCAGTTAGAGCAGTACTTTTGTGTTGATTCCCCAAAACCCAAGCCCATAGAGCAACATGATGAAAGCCAGATACTGTCGTGCATATGTAGTCAGCTTCCCTGAAGGCTGACTGGGTAAAAGAATCCTGCTACAATGCAGGGGATGCAGGAGATGTGAGTTTGATCCCCGGGTCAGAAAGATCCCCTAGAGAAGGAAATGGCAATCCACTCCAGTATTCTTGCCTGGAGAATCCCATGGACAGAACAGCTTGGGGGCTGCAGTCCATGAGGTCATCAAGTCAAGTTCGACTGAGCAACTGAGGACACACACACACCACAGGAAAGGACCTCTGTGGTTAGAACACTCTTGAGTTGATAAAAGGCAGCTGGCACTTCTGTTCCTCCTCCTCTTTGAAGAAATTACATATTAAGTAAATTTTCCTCTCTACTTTATTACCCTGGAAAGTAAGCAGATGTTTGTAGGCAGTGGAGGGTAGAACCTTACTGGCTCCAAGTTTTCCCGACATCTCTGTCTTTAGGGAGATACCACCTCTAACTTCTAAAGCTGCCTGTTATGCAATCATTCTTTTAGTACCTTTTGTCAGAATAGCTGCAAAACTGCCAAAGTTATTTTCTAACTGGTGATAGATGGAGAGATTTTATATAAGGGGAAGTTGCCTTTAGTAACTTCACTTACTGTAGACCTCTGAAAAAAAGTAACAGACAGATACCAATGGATAATGTATGTAAAAGTATAGTTCAGACCACGAGCAGAGTAGTTGGCTAAGAAAATAGGGTCTGTTCAGTTTGTCTATTACTGCATAACAAATTATTCCCAAAGTTAGTGGCCTTAACAATCTGTTATTTTGCTTGGACTTTTCTAAGGCTGGAATTCAGGAAGGCTCAGCTATGAGGTGCATCACCTGGTACATTCACCTGGTATTAGCTCCGGGTAACTGAGGACGAGCCTTCACTTCCAACGTGACTCCTTCTTTCATATTTCTGTCCTCAAGTCTCCTTAGCCTATCTTTTCACACAATGTCTTATTCTCTAGTCTGTCTCCATGTGGTTTTGGTCTTTGGTTATCCTCAGTGTGGCCATTCAATGTAGACTTCTAACATGGAGGCTATTTCCCTTGGGATGAGTATTCTAGTAAGTTTCTCAATGAACAGAATAGCACAGAATGTATGGCCATCTTTAATCCACTGCATTATTTTTCTTTTAAAAATTATATGAATAATTTTATATATAAATAAATATAAATAAGAGTGTATTAGTTTTACATTAATACCATAACAAATCATCACAGATTTAGCACTATAAAAGCACAGGCATTTACTAATCTCCCTGTCCTATAAGTCAGACTTTCATGTAGGCTTGATTAGTATTGTTCTAAAGGTCTTATGAGGCCCAAATCAACATGTCGCTTGACTTGGGCTCTTATTTTGAGGCTCCAAAGGACAATTCACTTTGAAGCTTATTCCACTTTTTTAGAAGAACAGATTTCCTTCTCATGTCTTCCATGTGTCTGTAAATTAGCAAAGTCACTAGGAATCTCTAACTTTACCTTCTGCTAAATCTCTCTGACTTTGTCTTTTGGTCTCAACTGAGAGAAGCTCTACTTTTATGGGTTTCTGTGATCACACTGGGCTCACCCAGATAATCCAGGGAAATCTCTTTATTTTAAAATTAACTGATTAGTAAGTATACTGTTGGGATTGATTTCCTTCCCAGAATTTTCAGAATGTGACCTATTTAGAAATAGGACCTTTGAAGATATATTACTAAAGATGAGGTTATGCTAAATTAGAGTGGGCTCTAATAACAGTATGACTGCAGTTCTTATAAGATGAGTAGAGGTCCTTAAAAAGGACAGAAATGGTATGGACCTAACAGAAGCAGAAGATATTAAGAAGAAGTGGCAAGAATACACAGAAGAACTGTACAAAAAAGATCTTCATGACCCAGATAATCACGATGGTATGACACTCACCTAGAGCCAGACATCCTGGAATGCAAAGTCAAGTGGGCCTTAGGAAGCATAACTATGAACAAAGCTAGTAGAGGTGATGGGATTCCAGTTGAGCTCTTTCGAACCCTAAAAGACGATGCTATGAAAGTGCTGCACTCAATATGCCAGCCAATTTGGAAAACTCAGCAGTGGCCACAGGACTGGAAAAGTCCATTTTCATTCCAATCTAAAAGAAAGGCAGTGCCAAAGAATGCTCAAACTACTGCACAATTGCACTCATCTCCTATGCTAGTAAAGTAATGCTCAAAACTCTCCAAGCCAGACTTCAGGTGAACCGTGAACTTCCAGATGTTCAAGCTGGCTTTAGAAAACACAGAGGAACCAGAGATCAAATTGCCAACAATCGCTGGATCATCAAAAAAGCAAGAGATTTCCAGAAAAACATCTATTTCTGCTTTATTGACTATGCCAAGCCTTTGAGGTGGATCACAATAAACTGTGGAAAATTCTGAAAGAGATGGAAATACCAGACCACCAGACTTGCCTCTTGAGAAATCTGTGTGCAGGTCAGGAAGCAACAGTTAGAACTGGACATGGAATAACAGACTGGTTCCAAATAGGAAAAGGAGTACGTCAAGGCTGTATATTGTCACTCTGCTTATATAACTTATACGCAGAGTATATCATGAGAAACCCTGGGCTGGAGGAAGCACAAGCTGGAATCAAGATTGCTGGGAGAAATATCAATAACCTCAGATATGCAGATGACACCAGCCTTATTATGGCAGAAAGTGAAGAAGAACTAAAGAGTCTCTTGATAAAAGTGGAAGAGGAGAGTGAAAAAGTTGGCTTAAAGCTCAACATTCAGAAAACGTAGATCATGCCATCTGGTCCCATTACTTCATGAAAATAGATGGGGAAACAGTGGAAACAGTGGCAGACTATTTTTCTGGGCTCCAAAATCACTGCAGATGGTGACTGCAGCCATGAAATTAAAAGACGCTTACTCCTTAGAAGGAAAGTTATGACCTACCTAGATAGTATATTAAAAAGCAGATACATTACTTTTCAACAAAGGCCCATCTAGTCAAGGCTATGGTTTTTCCAGTAGTCATGTGGATGTGTGAGAGTTGGACTATAAAGAAAGCTGAGCACTGAAGAATTGATGCTTTTGAACTGTGGTGTTGGAGAAGACTCTTGAGAGTCCCTTGGACTGCAAGGAGATCTAACCAGTCCATCCTAAAAGATATGAGCCCTGAATATTCATTGGAATATTGATTGACTAATGCTGAAGCTGAAATTCCAATACTTTGGCCACCTGATGAGAAGAGCTGACTCATTTGAAAAGACCCTGATGCTGGGAAAAATTGAAAGTGGGAGTATAAGGGGACGACAGAGGATGAGATGGTTAGATGGCATCACTGACTCAATGGACATTAGTTTCAGTAAACTCTGGGAGTTGGTGATGGACAGGGAGGCCTGGCCTGCTGCAGTCCATGGGGTCGCAAAGAGTTGGACACGACTGAGCGATTGAACTGAACTGAGAGGTCCTTATAAGACACAAAGCAAGAACACCAAGGGTCACCAACAACCACTAGAACCTAGGAAGGAGGCAAGAAAAGATTCTTCCCTAGACCCTTCAAGGGAGCTTGTTGGTGGTGGTGGTTAGTCATTAAGTCGTATTCAACTATTTTGGGACCTTGGGGACAGGCTCCTCTGTCCATGGAATTTTTCAGGCAAGGAACAGATTGCCATTTCCTTCTCCGGGGTATCTTCCTGATCCAGGGATCAAACCCACATCTCCTGCATTGACAGATAGATTCTTTACCACTGTCTCACTTAGGAAGCCCTCATACTACATTTGATCTTAGCCAAAAGGCTGAGAAGCAATTCTCAAGAGACTTGTGGATTTTGTGTGGATTTAACAGGGAGTCACACCATTCGAAAAAGCCTGCTCCACAGATCTTTCTGAAATAATCCCTTTTGACTTTTGGCTTTGCTGAAATGGATGATGGACCTTAAAATGTCTAGCGTGCCTCCGACTTGATTAGGTGATCTGTGAGACTCTGAAGATCCTTCTGAGACTGAGTCCTCTGATCTCTTGATCTTTCTGATGTGTTAATGAAACTGTTTACCACCACACCCACTGTTTTTTCACTGTCACATTTTCTGAAGCAGTTTCCAAATTTTAGTGTGTCATCTGAATGGACTGAATATTTCCCAGTTGTGAAGTTCTGGTTCATTTTTCTTTAACAAGTCTCTGAATTTTTCTTTCCACTCTCCTGTTTTACTGTAAGCAGTATCTTTAACATTTTGAAAATCTTCTGAGTTCAATAACCATATTTGTTGCTTACACATTCTGCTTGGCGTATAACCCCAGGACACAATGTTGCTAAGCATTCTGAAACTATATAACAAGGATCCTATTTCCTACCATTTCCGGAAGCATTTTTCTCACTGACTTCAGAACCCTCATAGCAGTACTTTAGGATATTTCTTACTGTCTATTCAAAACAATCTAGATTTTTACTCTTATGCTTCTCAAAATTCTCTGAGTCTAATCCCACTACTGCATTCCAAAGTCATTTCCATATTTTTTAGGTATTTGTTACAGCAGTAATCTTATCATTTCGGTGTAGGTAGACTCCTCACATGTAGGCTTTCTTCCCAGAGACCAAGAATTCCACTGAGGACTCCTCAATGGAAATAGTAGCAAAGAATTTTTGGAATTGTGTTTATAAAAAGCATAATAATAATTTTGTGAGAAAGAGTGATTTGCTACCAAAGAAAGCAAACTATTGCTAAAATTGCTAATTGCTAAAACTGTTTATCAATCTCCTTTAATTTGAATTAATATTTTAAAATTTATTAAAACAGGCTGAATAGTAACTTAGCAATTTGTTGATAAACCATTTGTTACTAATTACAGTTAATATGATTTAAATTATATATTTTAAAAGAAAACTATATTGTATGTAACTTGTATGTAACTACTTCAGATTAATTTTCTGTTATATAGAGAATGTCAGTTTTTACTCATGTAGACTTACTCTTTATCATGTTATTTAAATTTATCATAAGATCTCAGAAAAATAACTAAAAAGTCAAACATTTACTTAGAGTTTGTATTAAAAATATTAGAATTAGAAATAAGCAATAATAATTTAAGGATCTCACAGAGATGACTGAAGGAAGTAGAATAAATGCTATCCAAAGAAAAACATGGAGAAATGTGATATTACTTAACCTCTTCTCCACTATGAAGCAACTAAAAGATCAAATTTTTGGTCAAATGACAGTTCAATGGCATTTCACTTCCCAGGAAAAATGAGTTCAGAAAATGCGGCCTGAATTCAAGCTTTTATGAAAGTTCAATGGGAGCCTAATAAAAAACTCAAAAGATAAAATCCCAGATATTCTCTAGCAGTACTTCTTGAGGAAGTTACTTTTATTCTTGGAGATTTAAAAACTTTGTAGTAGTATTCTGGGAGTGGTATCAGCTAAAAATCAGATGTGTCTTATATGTGTTGATTTGTTACATTAAGGGTTAAAAACAATTAAATGGACAATATATTTGAAAATATTACATTTAAAGAGTCTTAGGGGCTTAGGTTTTTTCTTTATTATCAAATTAAAATTTTAACATGTCATAAAATTACTTTAATTATATTGAAAATCAAATCATTTTTTAAATTGAAAAATGGAAATAACAGAGCTAGAGAAAAGCAGTAGTTTGTATGAGTCTCAAGTTCAGGTAAGTCACTCAGTTATGCCGACCTTGCGACCCCATGGACTGCAGCATGCCGGGCTTCACTGTCCATCACCAACTCGTGGAGCTTGCTCAAACTCATGTCCATCCATTCGGTGATGCTATCCAACCATCTTATCCTCTCTTGTCCCCTTCTCTTCCTGCCTCCAATCTTCCCAACATCAGGGTCTTTTCAAATGAGTCATTTCTTCGCATCAGGTGGCCAAAGTATTGGAATTTCAGCTTCAGCATCAGTCCTTCCAATGAATATTCAGGACTGATTTCTTTAGGATTGACTGGTTTGATCTTCTAGCAATCCAAGGAACCCTCAGGCGTCTTCTCCAACATCACAGTTCAAAAGCATCAATTCTTTGATGCTCAGCTTTCCTTATAGCCCAGCTCTCACATCCATACATGACTACTGGAAAAACCATAGCTTTGACCAGACAAACCTTTGTCGACAAAGTGATGTCTCTGCTTTGACTCAAATTAATGAGTCTCAAAGAGATGCTCAGAGAAATTAGACTAAATCATATCTAATAAAGTGGGAAAATATGTAAAATGTGTCTAATCTCAATCAAACATATAAATTCTATATAAGTATATATATATTAATTTATATAACAAAAACTTTTATTATACATATATTTTATATATTATAAAAGATACTAATAGTAACTATAGAGAATGCAAATTTATTATATAAACTTTATATAATTATAATATACTATATTTATTTTATATTAATGTGTCACATTCGTGAATATATATTTATCTACATAGGTTTTATTTATAGTTTATAGGCATGTAAATATATTGTATAAAATATAATGAACTGAATTATATATATCTATATGATTGTTTTCCTTCACTTATATAATTCTGCATAAACATAAGGAAATTTTAATATACCTTTCAGTGCTAACTAAAATGACTTTGGCATATAAATGCAATTTATTTTGTTTATCATCACTGGTGTACTACAAGCCCTGTATAGCCGTTCTAAATCACTTAAAGTTTCACCATCTTGTATCTAATTATTAGAATCCTGGCTAGAATGTAGACACTTCAGTATGTGTCAGAAATTGTCTACAGAAAAATGAGTTATAATTTTATTTGTTTTAATAAAATCACTGTTATTTAAGAAATACTGATAGTGTATATTAATGCTCTATTTTACACTGTGCTACCATGTGCTAAGTCACTTCAGTCATGTCTGACTCTTTGCAACCCTATGCACTGTAGCCCTCCAAGCTCTCTGTCCTTGAGATTCTCCAGGCAAGAATACTGGAATAAGTTGCTGTGCCCTTCTCCAGGGTATGTTTCTGACCCAGGGACTGAACCTACGTCTCCTGCATCTCCAACACTGCAGGCAGACTCTTTACCATCTGAGCCACCAGGGAAGCCCCTATACACTGTTATGAGCCAAGTCTATGCTATTTACTAACATTAAACCAATGAAAAATAAGTATATAATCCCTGCTCTCTTGGAAAGTAACTCCAACAGGGATACAGATATTGAATAACATGTAATCAGTTATTTCAAACAATTTTAGTGCATACTAACAGGATTCTATGGTGGCATATGTGAAAAGGACCCCATCAAGACTAAATGTTCAGTGGAACTTTTTTTGAGAAAGAGTTATCTTAGGTAAGCTGTCAATAATTTAGTCTGAATTAACTGAAAATGGGGAAGAATATTCTTAAAGAGGGGATGGCTTGTAGTAAGGATCCAAAACAGAAAATAGTATAGCCATTAAAGGAATAAGACAAGGGTAGTTTAATCCAGTGGCTCAGACGATAAAGCATCTGCCTATAGTGTGGGAGACCCGGGTTCAATCCCTGGGTCAGAAAGATCTCCTGGAGAAGGAAATGGCAACCCACTCCAGTATTCTTGCCTGGAAAATCCCATGAACGGAAGAGCCTGGTAAGCTACAGTCCATGGGGTTGCAAAGAGTTGGACATGACTGAGTGACTTCACTTTCACTTTCTTTCAAGTATTATAAAGTTGGCAATATTTAGATTTTTCTGCCCTTCATGTTCAAATTACAAGGTTTGGGTTTAGATGAAGAACAATGAGCAACTATTGAAGATTCTTTAGACAAGATATTATGGGAACTTGGTATAGGACACAGATCATAGGGGTGGAATTAAGTCAAAATTACTTAAAAGTCAAGTCTGTAAAGCACAGTGGCTAGTCAGATGTGGAGATCTGAAGGAAAGAACTCAAGAAAAACTCAGATTTCTGCTTTGCACAGATAGGTAAATAACATTACTATCCACTGAAACAAAGAGCATTATAATGTTTGTTTTCTTTTTTTTGTCTGCATTGTTTTTACTTTGTTCTGTATTTTCTCCTTATGTGGGAAATGGTGATGAATTCAGGTTTTAACGTTTCATGTTAAAAATACTTATATAGTATCCATATAGACATGGGTATTTTAAGGTATCCATATAGAGGGCTTCCCACAGACACGGTGGTAAAAGAATCTGCCTTCCAGTGCAGGACTTGTGGGTTAAATCCCTAGGTCAGGAAGATCCCTAGAGGAGGAAATGGCAACCTGCTCCTGTATTCTTGCCTGGAAAATTCCATAGACAGAGGAGCATGGTGGGCTACAGCCCATGGGGTCACAATTTATGTTGTGGTTGCTTGTGTACAACATGGCAAAATACATGATCTATGATATTTTCTGTTAGCCCTACCTCCCAGTGTAAGTTTATGACAAAAGTCTTGGGCATTTACTTTAGATATTACCACAAGGAGCAAGCTTGGAAATTAAGTTTAGATCATGAAGAAATAATTTATGATATGAATTACCTAGGGAAAGTTAATTTCCTATTACAGGACTGTGGTGCTACAGGAGGTTACTTATTAGAATTATGTCATTACAATGCACATTCTTTACAGTGTTAAAAGTCATTAAAAATATTAGCAGGAGTTACTTGTTTCAACTCCAGTGTGTAAACAGATATATGTGGTGATCACTACCATTCTATGAGAAAACTTCTGGACAAAGTGAAAAATGTATAGTTTTCTTGGGCCTGTCAGGGAACTAAAGACACCAAAAAACCTATCACCTCAAATTGGAAGAGACGGGCATTCAGAGAGATAAAACCAAGATGTGCTAGCATAAAATAAAAGTGGCTAAAGATGTAAGCTGGTAGAAGCATTTAATTGGCATGTTGATAAAATTGGCAGAGGCTGGCTGTGGACTAGTATAAGTGTGAAAAAAATCCTAGATAGTACAGATTTAAGAAAACTCCATGACTTTTGTGATTCACCACCAAGAACCTCACCAAGCACTCATGTAACAAAGTCCTACATTCCATGGGAAAGAATTTTTACAAACTGTTATCTCAGCTAGTGGTAGGCAATTCCTGCTTACTCCAGATTCTTCCAGCTTTCATGTAAAGAGAAAAATTTCACCTGAAAAGAAAAATTTCAGTTTAAAGGGGTAAAGACTTCAAGGACATAAATTGAGAATGATATAGCTAGGGAAGCAAGTAAGTAGCAGCGGGGAGAAAGCTATGTAGAGGGAAAACACCTCTGAAAGTTAAAGAGACTAATAAAAAAAAAAAAAAGTAGACAACTTGTAGGAACAGATGGGTAGTATATAGAGAGATATTGAATGTCTAAAAAAATGTTGGAAATAACACTGTAACAAAATGAAGGATACTTTGATGGGCTCATCAATAGAATGGACATAGCTGAGAAAAGAATCAGTAAGCTTGATGATATGTCAGTGGAAATGCCTACGACTGAAATGTTGACAAGTAAAAAGAAAGAAGCTCTAAATATCCAACAACTGTGTGACAATCTCAAAAGATGTAATATCCATAACTGGAATACCAGAAGAAGAATAAGTATAGAACAAAGAAAATATTTGGAGTAAAAATTACAAAGACTATTTCAAATTTAATGACAAATACATAACCACAAATGCAGGAAGTTCAAGCAATGTAACATTGCAGAATAAATACCAACATTTCTGTACCTGGGTATATCATATTAAACTGAAGAATATTGAAGACAAAGACAAAATTTTGAAAGTAGGCAGCCAGGAGGGAATGAGACTACTAATAGGTATGAGAATTACATTGAACATCTCTATAAAGCACGCAAGTGAGAGAGTTGAGTAGAATATATAAAGGTCTATAAATAAAAGTTATGAATAACCTAGACAGCATATTGAAAAGCAGAGACATTACTTTGCCAACAAAGGTCCATCTAGTCAAGGCTATGGTTTTTCCTGTGGTCATGTATGGATGTGGGAGTTGGACTGTGAAGAAAGCTGAGTGCCGAAGAATTGATGCTTTTGAACTGTGGTGTTGGAGAAGACTCTTGGGAGTCCCTTGGACTGCAAGGAGATCCAACCAATCCACTCGAAAGGAGATCAGCCCTGGGTGTTCTTTGGAAGGAATGATGCTAAAGCTGAAACTCCAGAACTTTGGCCACCTCATGCGAAGAGTTGACTCACTGGAAAAGACTCTGATGCTGGGAGGGATTGGGGGCAGGAGGAGAAGGGGACAACAGAGGATGAGATGGCTGGATGCCATCACCGACTCGATGGACGTGAGTTTGAGAGAACACCGCGAGATGGTGATGGACAGGGAGGCCTGGCATGCTGTGATTCATGGTGTCGCAAAGAGTCAGACATGACTGAGTGACTAAACTGACCTGAACTGATAAATAAAATCGTCATCTTGGAATTCTTGTTTCCAACCAAATTTTACTGAATGCTGAGGGAATGCATTTGTAGCAGACATGCCCTATAAGAAATATTAATAGAAAGTCTACAGGCAGAAGAAAATGATTAGATCAGACACTTAAATCTACATAAAAAAAGGAAGAATGGCATTCAGTTCAGTTTAGTTCAGTCATGTCTGACTCTTTGTGACCCCATGGACTGAAGCACGCCAGGCCTCCCTGTCCATCACCAACTCGGAATTTACTCAAACTCATGTCCACTGAGTCAGTGATACCATCTAACCATCTCATTCTCTGTTGTCCCCTTCTCCTCCGGCCTTCAATCTTTCCCAGCATCAGGATCTTTTCAAATGAGTCAGTTCTTGGCATCAGGTGGCCAAAAAGTATTGGAGTTTCAGCTTCAGCATCAGTCTTTCCACTTGCTAGAGAACACACTGGTCACAGCAAACACCCTCTTACAATCAAAGCAAGGTAAAATCAATTACTGGTAGTATTAATTATTGATATAAAATTAGCTCTTTAGATCATAATAATAGTAACAATGTACTGGATCAAAACAAAACTTCTATAAGCAAATATTCCAAAGTTACAAGATACAGGTCAATATCCAAAATTCAGTTGTTTTCCTTTATGTCAATAGTTGACAATTGGAGTTTTAAAAATAACATTTTTAAAATGTTAAAATAGCATCATAAAATGAAGTACTTAGGTATAAATATAGCAAAATATATATAGAATATATATGTGGAAACTATAAAACTAAAGAAAGAAATAAAGGAAGATCAAAATAAATAAATAAACATTCCATGTTCATGGATTGGAAGACTCACTCTTGTCAAGATCTCAGTTCTCCCCAATTTCTTATTTAGGGAATATAATCCTGATATATAAAATAAAACTTCAAACTAATATCAGATTATTTTAGCTTCTTTGATAACTGGATAGTTAAATGTTTAATTCTCAAAATAACTGAAAATCCTAATGGTTTGGAGAATAAAAAGCGTTTCCAAATATTCTAATTATGGATCATACTTAATTGATCACAAGATGAAAAATGTAATAATATTTTATAAAATGTGGAAAATATTTAGAAGCTCCTACATGTAAAAGATCAGTATTAATTGTATGTAAGTAAAAAAAAATGCTTATTTTCCTATCATGAAAATGGGAAGATCATTTCAAAATTTTAGATCTATGTAAAAAAATAGTAATAAATGCACAGTTACATGAAGGCACTTCCATCAAGTTTGACAAATGCTTTACATGTGTAACTGATAAAGGATGCTTAACTTACAACCAATTTGTAAGAGTTCAGGAATTAAACAGTACAAGGACTCATGAATTAATGTTCTCGCATATTTCAAAGAAAGATTTATCATTAGAGGATAGTTTAATAGTTTATTCAGTGAAGTATTGTTACAAATGGTTGTTATTTTATGATTCATACACTTGACAAACTCACACATGAGCACGTGGAGTGACTCAAACATGAGTAACAACTCCATTTATTCTCCAATAAATGCTAGAGGCAGACGTTACTGTTAATCTCCTTGTGGGAGAATATTTTCACTTTGAAAATAGAATTATTTCACTTTTTGCCATCTACACTAAGCTTTAACAAAATTTCCAAAGATCTTGGAGGAAAAAAGGCAAATTGGAAAAATCTTTATGGCTATTCTACGGTGGATTAGAAAAGGAGACAAATCTTATTTTTAAATAGCAAGTGGTATATTGTGAAAGGAATCAGAGGGGAAATTTTTGGAGATTGAGTCAAGAAAAAGTTGACCAAGAGATGAAAATTTTTTCTGGAGAGTTACATCAACAAAGACCTGTATCTTCAAGATTCTCAGCCTCTAATCCCTCCTTGTTCCAGTATCCAGTAGCAGTCAGCAGGAAACCAACATATATAACAGCAGAGACTGAGAAGTGAGGAGAAAGGGATAAAATATGTTTTCCTGATTACAATGTTGCACTTGATAAGTTTTTTTCAAAAACCATATAGTTGCTGCTGCTGCTGCTAAGTCACTTCAGTCGTGTCTGACTCTGTGTGACCCCATAGACGGCAGCCCAGCAGGTTTCCCCGTCCCTGGGATTCTCCAGGCAAGAACACTGGAGTGGGTTGCCATTTCCTTCTCCAATGCATGAAAGTGAGAAGTGGAAGTGAAGTCGCTCAGTCATGTCCGACTCTAGCGACCCCATGGACTGCAGCCTACCGGGCTCCTCCATCCATGGGATTTGCCAGGCAAGAGGACTGGAGTGGGGTGCCATTGCCTTCTCTGAATCATATAGTTAACTTGTATAAAATACTACAATTAGTGGTTAAGCACATGGAGTCTGGCATACTAAATCCTCAGGAAAGCACTTTAGTCCTTTCTGACTCTGGTGACTGAGCAAGTAGCTTAATTTCTCTAAGACCTGATTACCTCTGTAATGAAACTGAATTAGCACCCTGTTTGTAGGAGAAGATCGAGTGATATAACTGACATTCATTGTTTATCACACAGACCACCATGTAGTAAAGCTTTAATATATTGACTATTAATATGAACTGCAATGCCTTATATGGCACAGGGTTGTTTGTACACATACTACCGTTTAAAAGACAGCTCAACTTTTAATAGAATTGCCCAATTCATGTGTCATAATTGTGTTTTCATTCATATAATGTAGTAGTATTTTTTTAAATATTTTCTTCCATTTGGTAGGTTGTCTTTTTAAAAAAAATAAGTTATTTGATTGCATCTGGTCTTAGCTGCAGCATGCAGGATCTTTCATTGCAGCGTACAGATACTCTAGTCATGGCACGTGGGCTTCAGTAGTTGTGGGGAGTGGGCTTCGTTGTTCCTAGGCATGTGGAACCTTAGTTCCCTGAACAGGGATTGAATCCAGGTCTCCTGCATTGCAGGACAGATTCTTAACCACTGGACCACCAGGGAAGTCTCTGATAGTGTTTTTTTTAAGACTAATGTTTACAGTAATTTTAGGTTTATAACATAATTGAGAGGAAGGTATAAAATTTCCAGAAAACCTCCTGCCCCGACACATACATACCCTCCCCTTTTATCAATATCACTCATCAAATGGTGCACTTTTTTTTTTTAAACCAGGAGGAATCTAAATTGACACATCATAATCACCCAAAGTCCATAGGTTACATTGGGGTTCACTTAGTGTTGTATACGCTACGGGTATTGACAACTATATAATGGCCTCTATCTATCATTATAATATCATACAGTGTACTCACTGCTCTAAACGTCTGTGCCCTGCCTATTCCTTTCTGCCCCAGCAGCTCCGTGGCAACAACTAATCTTTTTATTGTTTCCATAGTTTTGCCTTTCCCAGAATGTCATACAGTTGGAATCATACAGTATGGAACCTTTTCAGATTGGCTTGTTTCACTTAGTAATATAAATGTAAGCTTCCTTTGTGTCTTTCCATGGCTTGGCAGTTCATTTTTTTTTTAATGCTGAATAACATTCCATTGCCTGGATCAACTGCAGTTTATCCATTCACCTATTGCAGGGCATCCTGACTGCTTCCAGGTTTTTAAAATACTGAATAAGGCTGCTGAAAACATCCAGGTGCAGGTTTTTGTGAAAATATAGGTTTTAAGTTCCTTTAGGTCAATATCAAAGGAGTGTGAATGCTGCATTGTATGGTAAGAGTATGTTTAGTTTTGTAAGAAATTGCTGAACTGTCGTCCAAGGTTGCTGTACCATTTTACACTTTTAACAGCGTTATTAGAGTGCTGAGAAGGAAGAAATAGTAAGAATTCATATTGATGTATATGTAGCGCAGTAATTTTCAAGGCAATCTTCTATTTAGTACACTGCAGTTTCCTCATGATAACTTGGTATATCTGATAGTTACCATACTCCCATTTGCTCATGTAGCAAAGAACAGTGATTGCCTGTGATCATTCAGCAAATTATTGGCACAGTATCCCTGGATAATCTCAACTAAAAACCAGGTTGATTCATTGTTACTGTTTTCAAAAGTGTATAACCCATTCAGAGACCAGTGACAAATACTAATATTAGAATCCCTTCTCAGAGAAAACTTATCTTTCCTTGTGAAATACAGAGACAGCTATTTTCGCAGTGTTTCACATCTAAGCAGCCATCTTCTGTGACTTCTTCGGGACGGAGGCTGGACTGTGTGGCGCGGGCCGTGTACATTTGTGAAGGCCACACCGCGCTGGTCATGACTTATCACTCTTCCTTCACTGACAAAGTAAACTCTACCAGGCAGGCCCATTGACTCTTATTTCCAGATAAAGCTGATAAAATTACATAGGGCTGCATATTACATTATATTATAATCTCATCAGATATGAAGTAGTAGTTCTGTGTTTGGTGGGATAGAGGGCAAAAGTGCACAGGATACTAGTCTGTGCTGTGTCGTAAAGCAAATGTTGAGGCCACTGCTTATAATAAAATGTTCTGCCTCTCTTAATGGGCCCTGGAATTAATTTATTATAGCTTTCTGCTATTGCTGTGCTGTGTGCAGTGCTTAGTCACCCACTGGTGTCGGACTCTTTGCGACTCCATGGACTGTAGCCCACCAGGCTCCTCTGCCCATAGGGATTCTCCAGGCAAGAATACTGCAGTGGGTTGCCATGCCCTTCTCCAGGGGATCTTCCCAACCCGGGGATCAAACCCAGGTCTTCCACATTGCAGGTGGATTCTTTACCATTTGAGCCATCAGCGAAGCCCTCTCCTATTACTGTCGTTTATTTGACTTAGCCATATTAATGGATATAGTGTGTATAATGTACTCTATATCAGTTGAAATATACAAGTAACCCTCAACACAAGTTTGAACTGTGTGGGTCCGCTTATATTTTTTTCAATAATAAATACTGCAGTACTACCAGATCCACAGTTAGCTGGATTCTCAGATGCAGGAATTGTGGATACAGAGGGCTGATTTTAATTATACAAGGATTTTCCATGCTTTGCTGCTTTTTCCAAGGGTCAGCTGTATGTATTTGTTTTGAAAGAAACATCCTTGACTATATTAGTGACATAAAATTTGTCCTTCCTTTATGAAATGGAAGTATTAACCCTGAAAATTGAGAGAAAACTTAAATTTGTAACTTTAAAATGTGAACTTAATTTTGTTTTTTCTGTTTACTATTAACAATAAACAAATCATTTTGCTTCTTTGAACCTCAGTTTCTTCTTCTGTAAAACTGGAGGAATACCAGTATATGTGAACATAATTTAGAAACTGTAAAGAAATATCTGTTTAAATTTAAACATTAATAAAGAATAATTGAAATGATTTAACCTATAGGAACATTATTTAAGTCCTCATTTTTTTTTCCAGTGCTTTTATTTCTCTTCTACAATGTTAATGTATTGAAGGGAAGTTTAATTTGCCCAGAATCATTGTGTTTTATAGTGTTAAATAGGAACAATTATAGGGGTTATTTTATGAGTTAATTTGTATTTCTTAAATTTCTTTATTATTTTAACATGATAGTTCTTACTCTCAGCTTTTTGAGAAACTATTTTGTTGTGCACTGTTATCGCTTCGGTTTTCTCAATTTTTAGGTAAATATTTTAATACTGACTCAAGTTGTATATTTTATTATTTACATTTTTTCTTTAATGTACTATTACAGATTGTTTCGTGGAGCAGGAATGAACTGCGGAGTTATTTACAGAAATGTCCTTTCACACCTGGCTAACTGAGGCACGCTGTAGCTAAATGGTTTGTGCAAGGTCACTCAGCTAGTTGAGCAAAATCTGTCCACACTCACTGACTAAGTTAGTGACCCATGTGTTTTTCATAAGACCATTGCTTTAAATAATGACACATAGATACAAAAGTGTGTCAAATATGTGATGGATTAATCATGCCTTAAAGGAAAGATAAATCTTAAAGAAAAGAACTTTCACATTCTTCCTTATTTGTAGTCCCCAGTTTCCAGGTCCTCAGCTCAAATGTGTCAGCATATTCTTTTGGGGGAGAAGGCTCAGTAAGTTTTCTGACATCAAGCACAAAGAATTTCTTTGGCACTTCTTAGCTTTTATTTTGACCTTGTCTTTTGTACTTAATAAAATCCCCCCAAAGACTAGACATTTGAAGGAAAAAAAATTCTGTGATCAAATCACAGCACTTCATTTTGACTTTTTAAAATAAGTTAAGAGCTAGTTATATATTCATAACTCTTATAATCCAGAAATTATTTATATTCAGCAAGATTTCTAGATTTTGATAAATTGAGTGTACTTAAATTAGGAAAATAGATACATATTCCTGGTCCTATATTTATAACAGTTTCTATTTTCCTTATGATGTTCAGGTACTGCATTCATTTTCTGTACTCTAATATTCTTTCTCTTTTTATGATATAGCCTTCTTATTAGACTAAAATATATTAGGGAATGTGCCTTCTTCAGCTTTATTTTTCCATGACCAAACAGAATGTCTGCAACACAATCAGAAATTTAAAAAGACATCTTGAGTTAAACTGCTGACAGCTGAAATAATCTCACCCAAGAAGAGGAATCCAACATTTACATACCCAATCTCACTCTCATATCTGAACTCTGATTCCTTTAACCTGATCATTGGTGTCTATTGAATATTGTACTATATCACCAATATCAATGTGTCTATGACTTTCTACAAGATTTAGTTCTTATTTCAAATACACCCCTTCAAGTCATCAGTTATATTATCTCAGACACTATGACTTAAAATGTGGGATTATATTCTTTGTATTTTATTACATTATGAACTACACTAATTTTTTCACTCATTCATTGCAGTGGTTTAGTCGCTAAGTCGTGTCCGACTCTTGTGACCCCATGGACTGTGCACTCATTCGTTAGGTTTTTTTTTTTTTTTTTTTCATTCAAGTATTTGAGTACCTGCTGTATGCCAGAGTGAGCAGTATATGCAAAGGCTGTGTCCAGAGGTATGCATGATCCTTTAAAATTTTTTATAAAGGTATAGTTAATTTATAATGTTTTGTTAGTTTCAGGTGAAGCAAAGTCAATCTGTTACATATATATAGTATAGAGTTCCCTGTGCCACACAGTAGGTCCTTATTAGTTATCTATTTTATGTAGTGTGTGCGTCAATCCCAGTCTTCCAGTTTATCCTCCCCCACCCCTTACCCCCTAGTAACCATAAATTTATTTTCTATATATCTAACTCTATTTCAGTTTTGTAGATAAGTTCATTTGTACTCATTTTTAGATTCCACGTATAAGCGATATCAAATGACTTTTGTCTTTCTCTGCCTGACTTATTTCACTCAGTGTTACAATCACTAGATCCATCCATGTTGTTGCAAATGGCATTATTTCATTCTTTTTATAGCTGAGTAATAAGCTGAAATACTGCAAGAATTACCAGAACTCCGAATAGAAGAAAGAAATGTGGTGTGAATGTAAGTTGAGTAGCAGGTCAGGGCGGGCCTGTAGGGAATTATAGGATATATTAAAGATGAAGTAGGGTGTATCTATGACTTGCTCCTTGTTCTAAAAACAAACCAGAGGGCTTAGAGTATTTTAGACAAGGTCGTGAGTATGTTGGGTTTAATTTTGTAAAGATCTCCGTTTTCCCTGTTGAGAGTGCTTTGGTCATGGAGTTCATTGCACAGTACATACAAAGAGAACATCTAGGAGATTATCACTTATCATTAAATGATGGCAATGTAATAGACTGGTGGTGGTAGTAAATCTCTATAGTAATGATTAATTACAGAGTGGGTTAGAATAAAAGGATGAACCAAAAATTATTTTTCATTTCTTTCTTCTTAGGTACTCTGAATTTTTTCAGATTTCCCCCATTATTACCTTAACTATTGCAGCAGTTTTCTCAGTGCATAAATCTTTGACAATCTCTTCAATTACTGTCTAGGATAAATTG
Source organism: Bison bison bison (assembly GCF_000754665.1). Classification (NCBI taxonomy): domain Eukaryota; kingdom Metazoa; phylum Chordata; class Mammalia; order Artiodactyla; family Bovidae; genus Bison; species Bison bison. Next base: position 8,841,864 of record NW_011495057.1, on the reverse strand, counting down.
CTGTAAGTCAGATTACTAGTAAAAGAGTGTTGATATTTTAAATATATGCTAGCATGTATTGACTACTTGTTTTTCCAGAAAAGATGTGGTGATGTGTATTTACAGTCAACTAAATAAGAAAAAAAGTCACAGTATTGACTGTCCATTTTGTTAAACTTCCCTGGTGGCTCAGATGGTAAAGATCTGCCTGCAGTGCAGGAGACCTGGGTTCAATCCCTAGGTTGGGAAATCCTCTGGAGAAGGGAATAGCTACCTGCTTCAGTATTTTTGCTTGGAGAATTCCACGGACAGAGGAGCCTGGCAGGCAGTAGTCTATTGGGTTGCAAAGAGTCAGACGCAATGAAGAGACTAACACAACACTTTATCAAGCTTTAAACCTTGACTGAGATTATAGATTAAAATAATCATTATTTTAATATACATGCATTAAAATTTAATGAAAACTTTTGTCTACTTAAATTATATGTGAGTGAAAGTTGCTCAGTCATGTCCGAATCTTTGCGACCCCATGGATTATACAGTCCATGGAATTCTCCGGGCCAGAATCCTGGAGTGGGTAGCCTTTCTCTTCTTCAGAGGGCCTTCCCAACCCAGGGATCGAACTCAGGTCTCCTGCATGGCAGGTTGATTCTTTAACCAGCTGAGCTACAAGGGAAACCCACTTAAATTATATAACTGTATGATATTAACTAATTATCTAATTTATTTGTCACAATTTTTGTAGAATCTCATTTCTCTTTTGACTTTATGCATATTATTTTCAGTATACATTTTGTCAGCTCTTAACTCAAATCTCAGTGCATCAATGAAGTCTGTCTTTACTACTCTTTATTTTTAACTATTCTCTCCATCTGTACCAAAACATAGACTCCATAAGGGCAAGATCATTGTATAGTTTATTCACTGATGAATCCCAAACATTCAGAACAATACATAATTGTTGATCAATAAATATTTGTTTAAGGAATGCTAAACTTTGTTTGTTTCAACCATTTTGTTTTGTGACTTCTTTTGTTGATATATCAATAAAATATCTGTCTTCATCCACAAATATGACAAATATTAAACTATACTTTCTTTATTGTGGGCATGTATTACTAGTCTTTCAATCCTGCTAGGGTAATATAATCTTCTTGCTTATCTTTGCAAGCTTTGCTTATTTGTTCATCTAGTTAACCTTTAAAAATTGTTTCTCCGAACTGCCTTATGATCCAGCAATCCCACTGCTGGGCATACACACTGAGGAAACCAGAAGGGAAAGAGACACGTGTACCCCAATGTTCATCACAGCACTGTTTATAATAGCCAGGACATGGAAGCAACCTAGATGTCCATCAGCAGATGAATGGATAAGAAAGCTGTGGTACATATATACAATGGAGTATTACTCAGCCATTAAAAAGAATACATTTGAATCAGTTCTAATGAGGTGGATGAAACTGGAGCCTATTATACAGAGTGAAGTAAGCCAGAAAGAAAAACATAAATACAGTATACTAACGCATATATATGGAATTTAGAAAGATGGTAACTATAACCCAGTGTACGAGACAGCAAAAGAGACACTGATGTATAGAACAGTCTTATGGACTCTGTGGGAGAGGGAGAGGGTGGGAAGATTTGGGAGAATGACATTGAAACATGTAAAATATCATGTAAGAAACGAGTTGCCAGTCCAGGTTCAACGCACGATACTGGATGCTTGGGGCTAGTGCACTGGGACGACCCAGAGGGATGGTATGGGGAGGGAGGAGGGAGGAGGGTTCAGGATGGGGAACACATGTATACCTGTGGTGGATTCATTTTGATATTTGGCAAAACTAATACAATTATGTAAAGTTTAAAAAGAAAATAAAATTAAAAAAAAAAAAAGAAGATGAGACAAAAAAAAATAATTGTTTCTCTGTATCTTTACAAAAGTCCCTTGAGATTTTGATTGGCATTCATTGTATACTTCTGAATGTATAAAGCCTTTAGCATTAGAATCTTCAGAGGATAGTAGCATAAGGCATTTGAGTTAGACAATAATCATATATCCAGATGTTCACCACTTCACAGGAAGGTAAATGGAACTATAAATATTTAGAGCATTTGAAATAAAATGATTAAAATTTAAAAAATAAAAATTTTAAATCTACAGGCTATTGAGAAATGATCACAGATAGAATTCTAGAAAGAATATGGCCAGTGAAATTCCATGGCCCACAATGGCACTTAGATTGGGCACAAATCAATGGAAATTCAGAACTGTTTTCGCCACAGTGGAGAGCCTTCCAAGAACCCAAACATACACAGTTTCTTCTAACTAAGAGTTTCACTATTACCCAGATAAATTAGAGAATAATGCCAGAACCACACTGTTATTTTACATATGTATTATTTATACATATTGTCAATTTATGTATAAAAATTAAGTTCTGTAAATATGAAAAATGTATAACTGATTCACTTTTCTGTACAGCAAAAACTAACACAATATTATAAAGCAAATATACTCTAATAATTTTTTTAAATGCTTTAAGCAAATAATTAGCAGCTAGACTTGCTATTGTGACTTTTTTTCTTAAAATCTTTCAGTGAATTCTCCTTTCCTTAACATAAAGATCTTTTGTGCGTGTACGCTCAGTGGTGTCCAGCTCTTTGTGACCCTGTGGACTGTAGCCCACCAGGCTCCTCTGTCCATGAGATTCTCCAGGCAAGAACACTAGAATGAGTTGCCATTTCCTCCTCCCAGGGGATCTTCCTGATGCAGGGATCAAACCCAGGTCTGCTGCCTCTTCTGCATTGGTAGAGTCTTTTACCACTGAGCCACCTGAGAAGACCAAAAATCTATTAAGCATACCCTAAATAGGATCATTATTATCTAGCCTTTGCCTACCTATTCAACCTTCTTTGATATTCTGGGCCCCTTGATCACCACTCTCCAGACACTTGCTCTCTTGCTTTTCCTTATGTATTGCAAGTCCTTTAAAGTCCCAGGCCCTTTAGACTTGTTTTTGCCTTCTCCTGCATATCAGTGTTTTTTATCCATCAATATAGCCTCAAATATCAGCTCCTTACAAAAGCTTTTCAGGGCATCCTATCAAAAGGAGGTTATTAACACTCCATTATTTTACCCTTGATATTTCCTTCATCTCACTGAACATAAGTTGGCATTATTATGTCTATTTATAATAAGAGACATCATAAAGTCTAGTAAATCTTTTCGACAAACCAAATGGTCCAATAGCTAAACACTCATTGATGATTCGCCAAAATTCTAGTGGTAAAACTTTCAGAGGTGTTTGTATCTCTTTCTCCTAACTGCAGTATTTGAGATACATTAACTTGACCCAACTGTCAATTCCATCTTTAACTTGTTTCTGAGTGCGTTTCTGTTTCTATTCCTGATGACCTGTAGTTTATTTCTTGTTCAAACACACCAATACAGGCAATCAGAACTGTGGTACAAAGCTCTCGCATAACCATTTCCTTTGGTTTCTTAATATGTCTATGGTTGGGTGACTTTGGGACATATTTCCTTTCTTTTGATATAAATAAACAACCATGACGAGGTTAGGGAACAATGCATAAAAACTTCCCAGGGCTGCCTCTCAGCTAAGAGCTATGAAAGATAGCAAAGAGCTACCTTTAGGAGAGAAAGGTGATAGGTAGCCAAACAGAACCTAAGAACACTGTCCCCATTGCAGTTCAGTTCAGTCACTCAGTTGTAATAGACTCTTTGTGACCCCATGGACTGCAGCACCCTAGGCTTCCCTTTCCTTCACAGTCTCCCAGAGTTTGCTTAGATTCATGTCCCTTGAATTGGTAATGCTATCTACCATCTTTTTCTCTGCTGCCTTCTTCGTTTGCCTTCAATCTTTCCCAGCTTCAGGATCTTTTTCAATCAGTTGGCTCTTAGCATCAGGTGGCTAAAGAATTGGAGCTTCAGCATCAGTCCTTCCAATGAATATTAAGGACTGATTTCCTTTAGGATGGACTGGTTGGGTCTCCTTGCAGTCCAAGGGACTCTCAAGAGTCTTCTCCAACACCACAGTTCAAAAGCATCAATTTTTTCCCACTCAGTTTCTTTATAGTCCAACTCTCACATCCATACATGACCACTGGAAAAACCATAGCCTTGACTAGACAGACCTTTGTTGGCAAAGTAATGTCTCTGCTTTTTAATATGCTGTGTAGGTTGGTCAAAACTTGTTTTCCAAGGAGCAAGTGTCTTTTAATTTCATGGCTGCAGTCACCATCTGCAGTCCCCACTGCAACAGACAAGATAAATTATTCTCAAAGATGACCAGAAAAAGTCCAATCCAGTTTAAACAAGTTACCCTTATAATACTTATTAAAAAAAGACTGTCTTTATTAAAATGAAGGAATAAGTGGTTAGAGAAATTTCTATCATTATAGTCACTGGAATTTTCAGATGACTGTAACATAAGATTAGTCATAAACAGTATGCTGTCTGCAGTATGGACATAAATTTGAGTGAACTCTAGGAGATAGTGGAGGACAGAGGAGCCTGGCTTGCTGCAGTCTCTGGGATCGCATGACATCAGACACAAATTAGTCACTGAACATCAACAACAATCATATGCTATCTAACTAGATATGTATTTCCTAGATTTAATCAGAAGTTATTTTAAAGAAAGAAGAAAAAGACAACAAACATCATTCCTTTTGAGGTTGTTCTTTCACATGAAGGAGGCTCATTGTGAATTAAGTTGCATTTTTCTCCAATGCAGTTTTTAAATTCTGTACAGCATCTTCATAAACCACAAGGGAAATTGTGAGGCTTTTTGAGCAAATACTCTTTTCTTTTGTCTTATTGAAGACTAAGAGTGATTTACCCAAGTGGCAATTCAACCCTTAAAATAGAAGATGCTAGAACAGATATACAGACTCACAAATCTCTGTTGGCTTTGAGTATACAAGTGAAGTATTGTCAAATCACCACTAGGGGAAAAAAAAAAAAAAAACCTAAACTGCTCTAGTGTAGCTGTACAGGTAGAAATTGTTCCATTGGCTATTCAGGAGGGAGAGAAATGTAAATGTTTACTCAAGTGGAATCTCCTTGTGGAAGAACTTGAGCACATATTTGCCTTGGAGATTGCTGTGAATTTCCATTTTATATTACAAAATATTTATCCAATAAAAGAATGAAGTGGATATAGATATATGAAAGAATTGCTATGGAAAGTGATAATAAAGATAGAATAGACAATGAAAGAAAGAAAGAAAGTGAAGTTGCTCAGTCGTGTTCGACTCTTTGCGACCCCATGGACTGTAGCCCACCAGGCTCCTCCATCCATGGAATTTTCTAGGCTAGAGGAGTGGAGTGGGTTGCCATTTCCTTCTCCAGGGACACAATGAAAGGCTTCCCTGATAGCTCAGTTGGTAAAGAATCCACCTGTAATGCAGGAGACCTCAGTTAAATTCCTGGGTCAGGAAGATCTGCTGGAGAAGGGATGGGCTACCCACTCCAGTATTCTTGGCCTTCCCTTGTGGCTCAGCTGGTAGGGAATCCACCTGCGATGTGGGAGACCTGGGTTCAATCCCTGGGTTAGGAATATCCCCTGGAGAAGGAAAAGGCTACCCACTCCAGTATTCTGGCTTGGAGAATGCCATGGACTGTATAGTCCAAGAGGTGGCAGAGGGTCTGATATGACTGAGTGACTTTCATTTTCAAGACAATAAAAAGTCTTTGAAAGTGGACTAGGATTTAAACGTCAGTCTTGCTGCTTTAGGGATGTAAATAACACATTTTCCTCTGAGTCTTTATTGCCTTAAATCTGTTAGAAGATTACAAATTCTCTCTTGGGAAATTTTAACTTTGGGAATTAGTGAATATAAAACAGTAAGAATAATGGTCTGACTCTCACATATGAAAGCTATTAGACATTAAGACATATAGCATTCACTATGTTTATTCACTCAATCTGATTTGCTTACTATAATGATCTGAAATTATGCATATAGCTTTTATTCAGACATTCCCAGGAATATTGATAGTTTATCCTTAATGTAAACAGTTGCTTTTTTGGTACATTTGTTTTAAATGTTCCTCATAACCCTGAACTTTCATTAGAAAGCAGCCTTTGATTCTTTAAACTTAGTTGGGTTCTTGACAGGTAATTTATTCAGGCACACACACATAAATGCCTTACTACAGTTAATACATGTACATGATTATATTTATAGATTCAAATTCATTCATTAGAGCCCTCTAAATGGTCAAATAGGTAACAGTCCTTAGTTTTGAAAAGAACAGTGAACCAAGAGTGTGTGCTCAAAACATGTACACACACACACACGTCTTAACTTTGATTGAATACCTTATGTTTAGTAACATTAAAACTGAAGGTGTTATTTTAAATGAGACCATATAAAAGAGATTATTGATTTGGAGTCAATATGTACACACAGCTGTTACTGGTTTTGCAACTGTAGAGTCTACTTAGAGAAAATATTTAGTTTGAAAGGCAGTTTGTATTTATTCAATATGAACTATGAATTTTCTTTAAACATTTTATTATGAAGTGCTATGTATGTCGCTAAGAATGATAAAAATGTACAGCTCAGTGATTTATCAGAAAGTGAATATCCATAGGACCATAACCCAAAACAGTATTAGAACATTATCAAATCCTCAGATGCCATCCTTCTTCCCTAGTCATATTCATTCCTCTCCACAAAGATGACCACCATTGTCACTTGTATTTTTTATTTATAAATATGCATCCTTGAAACAGAGTTGTACTTTAAAAAAAAATTATACTTGGAATCATAATATATTTTCTTCTGTGTCTGACTTCTTCAATCAACATTTTTATAAATTTTACCCATGTCATTGTGTGTATTGTTGTGTTTTATCAGTGTTACTATGTATCAGTCCAGTTCAGTTCAGTAGCTCAGTCGTGTCTGACTCTTTGTGATGCCATGGACCACAGCTTTCCTGGCCTCCCTGTCCATCACCAACTCCATACATGACCACTGGAAAAACCATAGCCTTGACTAGATGGACCTTTGTTGGCAAAGTAATGTCTCTGCTTTTGAATATGCTGTCTAGGTTGGTTATAACTTTCCTTCCAAGGAATAATCATCTTTTAATTTCATGGCTGCAGTCACCATCTGCATATACCAATGTCCAATTGTTGATCTATATTTTCTATATTTTTTTCCTAGTTATTCCTGGAAAAGGGTTGCAAATTTTGCTTGATCTTTTCAAAGAATCAAATTTTGTCTTAATTGATTTTAGCTAGTATTTTCTGTTTTTGACATCATTGATTTTTTCCTAATCATTTATACCCTTCCTTCTGCTTGCCTTGAGTTTAGTTTGCTTTTCATTTTTCAGATTCCTAAGGTGAAAGCTTAGATTGTTGATTTCAGATTTTTTTTTCTATTCTAATACATACATGTGCTAAGTCACTTCAGTCGTGTCCCACTCTTTGCAACCCTATGGGCTGTAACTTGCCAGGCTCCTCTATCCATGGGATTCTCCAGGCAAGAATACTGGAGTGGGTTTCCATGCCCTTCTCCAGGGGATCTTCCAGACCCAGGGAATGAACCTGTGTCTCTTACATCTCCTGAACTGGCAGGCAGGTTCTTTACCACTAGCACCACCTGGGAAGTCTTACAATACATACATATAAAACTATAAATTTCCATCTCAGAGCAACCTTGCTACATCAGGCATTATAAGTAGCTTTAAAAATTACAATTCCACTTAAATCATCTTATAATTCCTAATAAAATTTATTCTTATAGCTGTTGTTTATTTACATTTGTATTAATTTCAAAATTTTTGTAGTTTTCTGGATTTTTACTGTTACTGATTTTTACTGTTGTAATTTAATACATTGTGGTTGGAGATGTGCTTTGTAAGAATGCAATTATTGGATGTATACTGTTTCTAGTTTTACAGTCTAGCATCTTGTCTATCTTAGGGAAAGTTCCACGTATACTTGAAAATAATTGATTTCTGTATTTATTAGGTAAAATATTCTAAAATAAAATTATCAATAAAAGTTTATTTTACAGTTATTTTCAAATACTTGACATATTTCCTGATGCTTTTATTCACTTATTTATCAATTTCTGAAAGAGAAATATTAAATTATTTCATTTAGATTTATTCTTCCCAATTGGGGTTCCCAGGTGGCTCTGTGGTAAAGAATCTGCCTGCCAATGCAGGAGCCTCAAGAGACATCAGTTCGACCCCTGGGTCAGGAAGATCCCCTGGAGGAGAAAATGGCAACCAACCTACTTCAGTATTCTTGCCTGAATACAGCAAGAATGATATGGATAAAAGAGCCCATCAGGCTACAGTCTATAGGATTGCAAAGAGCTAGACATGACTGAGCGACTGAGCACACACACACTTGCTTCCCTTTAGTTTCAGTCAATATTTTGTGTGCACTTAAATGCTGTTTTTAGATGCTTATACATATAATATTATTTTAAATAGTAAGAATCATAAAATGTTTCCCTTTATTTCTTTAAAATCTTAGTATAGAAATAATTTTATTATATTAATATAGTCATAACCACTTTAGCTCTTTTATAGTATTTTCAGTTGGATCCTTTGCTACATTTTAATTTTCATTCTCATTTATATTAACATTTGTTTCTTATAAAGAACATGAAATAGGTTCTTGATAGTCTATATAACTGGGATTTTCTAGCTTTTAAGTGGAATTTTCATGCAATTTATTTTTGTTATATATTTATTGATATGTCTAGGTTTAAAGTTACCCTAAAGGCAGAGGAACCAGAGATCAAATTTCCAACATCTGCTGGATCATAGAAAAAGCAAGAGAGTTCCAGAAAAACATCTATTTCTGCTTTATTGACTATGCCAAGGCCTTTGATTGCGTAGATCACAATAAACTGTGGAAAATTCTTCAAGAGATGGGAATACCAGACCACCTGATCTGCCTCTTGAGAAATTTGTATGCAGGTCAGGAAGCAACAGTTAGAACTGGACATGAAACAACAGACTGGTTCCAAATAGGAAAAAGAGTACGTCAAGACTGTATATTGTCACCCTGTTTATTTAACTTATATG